>NC_089840.1:129385431-129710431 GCF_035609145.1 Eleutherodactylus coqui | reverse complement strand
AACCCCTCGAAGGGGAGGAAAGAGACAGAGAGCTGGTGAGTGGGAGGGAAAGGGGGAACTGCTTAGATGGAAGCGTATATCAGCTGGCCGTGAAAACACAGGATGATATACACTCGTGTAAATAAGCCCTAAGGCTGGATTCACACGAGCGTATATCGGCCGCCCTTTCACTCCCAGCCCATATACGCTGCCCCTCTGATGCATTGGTTTACAAACGCATCAGTTCACAGGGGCGTATTCTCATGGTGTAAAAGCCCTCGGCAGGCCAAGATAGCACTTTTTGAACAGGTGCTTCTATGCTGCCAGCAGCTGCCTAGGCTCCTATGGGAGCCTATGACAGCTGCCAGAGAAGAGAGGTGGGAGGGAGTTTAGCAGTGTGACTGCTAAACTCTGACCCCCTCCCTCCTCCTATCCAACCCTTGCCGACTGTTTGCAATGGGAGGGGGCAGAGTTAGTTGCTAAGCTCCCGCCTCCTCACATTGCTGGCTGTGGACAAGGGGCATAGAGGGGGTGGAAGCTGAGCACACTAGCTCCCTCCCTGTCCCGCCTCCTCCCCTTTTTGAGAGCTGGCAAGAGGGAGGAAAGAGGGAAACAGCTAAACTGTCTCTCCCCGTCCAACAGCCTTGCGGGCTTGGTGTATATGCGCCAGCCCAGGCTGTCTGAATGGGCGCACAATCGCCAGATTTGTGCGCCCGTTCACTCGTTTTTATGTTGCCGGCGGGTGAACGTAAAAACGCCTACGCCCATGTAAATAAGCCCTTATACTTCATCTTTCCCCATAAAACTATATGCAATCTGCTCAGCTCCTGCTCTATAACATGCTGCCTGCAGTTTGGACAGTATGTTCGAACCCACAGACCCCCTTTAAGCAGTATGAATATGGCTTAAGTCCCATCAAATAGAGTCTGACTCAGTTTCGCTGACAGACCTCTTGGGGCTGCAAAATGAAACTTTTTATGAATGTGTCCCACTTTTTTTGCAGCCTTGTGAGTGTCTGCTCAGTAGGATATTCGAAGACCTGCATATTACACAGTATAATAATAAGGGGAGCATTCCGATTTGTATCTCAGATTGGTTCATAGTTTATAGGATCTTTTTCCTGCGAGGGTTAACCAGGTCTTGTTATCTTGTAATATTGAAGTGTTGCTGAGGGTTAAAGGAACCTCATTATGATATAATATAACACGTGAGGAGGACGTGATCTGCGCTCAGCAATGAGGTTCACTATGACAATAAACATGAACAAACAGGAAAGTACCTGAAACATTAGTTGGTTTCTGGCCGGCTACACTACGAGATGGAAGAGCCGTCAGGAGTTAATAATTGCTGGATGTTTTGCAGTTTCACAAGATAAGCTGAAATCACCAGAAGGCACTTTAGATTTTTTTTTTCAAAGCACAAAAAAAGTGAAAGTAAATATTTTGTTGTTATGTAAACAGTATCTGTGGACCTAGTGCTCAGAAAAGATAGATGTGTGTAAAGAGCGTATCAAAGCAGTGCCTACACCCTCAGTATAGAGCAATTGCACATGATATCTCTGCCAAGTCCCAGGGAGTGTGCCACTGACAAGCATATGAAAAGTTTTACAGAACTGTGTAAATGTTTTAGTCCGCTCTGGAAAAAATGCTGCAAAGTAAGAATTGTTTTTCAAAAATAGAAGGCGTCTCATTGGCTCCAAATTTATTCAGCAGGACAACAACCCCAAACATCCGGCCAATGTCATTAAAAACTATCTTCAGCGTAAAGATAGTTGCTGATTAGGCCCCACAGAGCCATGATCTTATCATCATCCAGTCTGGGATCACATGAAGAGACAGAAGGTTTGGATCAGGGCAGCATCCACAGAAGATCTGTGATTAGTTCTCCAAGATGTCTGGAACAACCTCCCTGCAGAGGGTATTAGTGTATCTTGACGCCACCATGAATCCCTGGTGGAGTCAAGATTGACAGGTGGGTGACGCCCCTTCAACGTGATTCAAGTGATTTTTATTGGTGAGGTCCTGCAAGGGCACTAAAGTAATGTACAGAAGGCATAGACATGTTGCTGCAGTCAGCGGAAGAGTAGCCACCATGGATGACTGACGCGGCCGCCGTCAGCTATCACAGAGGCGGCAGACGTCTTTTGAGGTTAAATCAGTGTAGCAGCCGTCAAGGGTAACAGAGCCGGCTGCCATCACACACCAAAGAGGCGGCCGCCATATTCGGAGCAGTAACCGGAGAAGCGTCCATGAACCAACAGCAGAGAGGTGGCAGACGCCACAGAGCAGTCAGGCGGCCCACAGCCAGGGAGCACACAGCTGCCGGCCCGTAGGGAGGACTCAGGGGACGGAGGCGAGGGAGCTGTGATCCGCCGGCCGGGGGGGTAAGCATGGCAGAAATGACTGGTGGTCCGCAGCACACACAGGCAACAGCACACTGTGGATCGATTACACACTAGGCCCTATCGGGAGCTAGGGGTGTGACAAGGCCGTTGCTCCTGTCAAACCCCTAGCTTCCGGTGGCGTCAAGATACACTAATACCCCTGCAGAGTTTCTTCAAAAAGTGTGTGCAAGTGTATCTAGAAGATTTGATGCCATCGTGAAGGCAAAGGGCGGTCACACCAAATATTGATTTAATTTAGATTTTGTTTGTTCAGTCACTGTGCATTTTGCTAATCGACCAAAACACTACTAACACTTCTTTTTTAAAGCATTCTTACTTTACAGCATTTTTTCCACACCTGCCTAAAACTTTTACATAGTGCTATAACATTTTTTATATGCAGGACAGTTGCACACTCCCTTGGACTTGGCAGAGACATCGTGTGATTGCTCTATACTGAGGGTGTAGGCACTGCTTTGATGTGGTCAGGGAGTGTTTGAAGACACCGTGTAAGAGGCATTATTATAGCAGAGGGGGTGGAATACTTAGAATTAAAATAGGAAAGTGAAGTGAAACTCAGTGACCCACATTTATTATTCATTTCACATTTGATTTTGGTGACCGTCACACTGATTAAAGTCACATCTAAGATTGTACCAACAGTGTGCAAAACCTTTGCTACATTTATATTCCCAGGCAAAGAAACGTGTGTATCGCCGAACTGTGGATGTACCTTTGGCATAAGAGGAAATTCACACAGTCAGGTAATTCCAAATGCATCGGATTTCATTAAAGATGTGCAGCTTTTAATAAATGTAAGTACAATCTCACCAACTACGCTCTCCAATTTCATGGACACCCAAAGTAGAATTATTAATAAATGCAGGCAATAAAGTCTGTGGAATTAATAGAACTGGAATTTTCCTGGATTACATATGTGACTTGGAAGCACTGAAATTGAATTTGCTTTGGGTCTCACTTCTAGCTGTTTTCAGACAGCTCCGTACAATGTGTAGTGGTCCATGTTGGTACTGCAGGCCGTGTCCCATTCACTTTAATAGAATTCAGACTGCAGTACTAACCTGGGCCACTGTGCAGCGTACAGAGCTGTCTGAAAACAGAAGTGGGACAACCCCTTTAATAGTATATGGTTAATTTGGTTGTCTGTTTTTCTTTTCACAGCATTTTAGTGTATCTGCAAATAGATTTCTACTTCATAGATAATAAACATAATTGTTTGAGCAAGTATCCCTCCCTGAAACTATAAGATGTTCCGCTATGAATGCGCTGATTGGGAGCCAAGAGAAACCACACAATAGGCAAATATCTTCATTTTCCTACTACCCAAGGAGGTCTTGTGAGGGCTCCTTGTGGCTCCTTAGAGTCTTCCAACACTGAATGAGACATTGTGGTCCAAGTAGGGGGTACATATACGCCCAGTATCCTCCCTGGAGTTAGATATTTTACATGGGTGCAATAACTCCTGCTGGAGCGTTATACCAGGAGCAGATTATAGATGCTCTTTAGAAGATACCGAGGTCATCCCAAAAATACAGACTACAGACTGAAAGAAGGACAACAGAAGAATCATTTGGTGACACTTAGTTTTTAATTTTCTCTATGTTAGCAGATATGGTGGTCACAGAACACGTCCAGGTTTCTAGGACGCACAAGACAGGCATTGTTCGTTAATAAAACAGTATATTCATATGTGCACATGTCTGCTCTTAGTTCATAGGGCAGTGTTTCTCAACTCTAGTCCACAAGACACCCCAACAGGTCATGTTTTCAGGATATACTATAGTAGGGACACCTGTGGCAATGTCTAAAGCACTGTGTAAGGCCTTATTCACACAACCATATATAAGCCGCTACTTAGCTGCGTCCAAAAATCGGGCAAAAATCGCGACCATCTAAAACTTCGGACGCCAATGTACACAATCAGATGAACGATTTTTGGGCGCGTAAAACATTGCGTCAGGTAAAATAGCACAAAATGGATGAAAAGGGTCACCGATTTTATACGCTGCGTCCAAAGATAGGTCTTGTCCTGTCTTTGGCTGAGAAATGCTGGAAGCTCCCACAGACTCTTATGTGAGCAGAAAAAAAGGGAGGGGGATGGGGTGTAGCTACATCCAACGCTGGGAAAACAAGACAGCTGCCTCTATTTAAGCATCAGTAGTCATTTCAAAAATTTCCGCGCTGCAGTGTATTTTTTTTGCAGATACGCTGCAGCTGCCCGTGTCAATGGTCGATATTATGCTAATTAAGATCGGGACTTGATCGCTGCTATTCTTCCTTCGTGCGATTTTTCAGCACATACAGCTGAACGTAAAAATTCATGCAGTCATATGAAAGAGGCCTAAGGCTGGGTTCCCACAGGGCGGAATCCCTCTGGAAATCTCGCGGTTTGGCCACAGCGGAAAACCGCGAGATTTCCGCTGGCAAAGCGCTGCTTCGAAACCCGCAGCACTTTGCCGCGGGTTTTGGAGCAGCATGGCCGCATGCTTTTCCATTGCAGACGGTGCTCCCATAGAGTAGAGCGTGGCTGCAACGGGAAAAAAAAAAATTTGACATGCTGCGGCCAGGGAATTTGCAATGGGAAGGGGCGGGCGGGGACGGAGCTAAGTTCCAGAACTTAACCCCCGCCCTTGCCCACCCCCTGCCATTGCAAATAGTGGCGAGGGGTGGAGAGGGGTCGGAGCTCAGCGCACTGCTCCCGGCCCTTCCAGCATCCAGCATCCACCCTCTGCAGGGACACCCACCGTATATCAGCGGGGCATGAAAACCCGGCTGATATACGGACGTCTGAATAAGCCCTTATACTGAGAAAATCCAGAAAACATGACCGGTTGGATGGCTGTGAGGACTGGTGTTGGGAAACACTGCAATAGATAAAAAGGAAAGTCCCATGTAGCTATATGCATATGAACATATTTGGGATCTATACCAGGCCAGATTCACAGAAGCGTATGCACATTTGCACCACGTTTTCATGCATTGGGTGTTGCGCAATTGGTGGAAAAAAGGGTTTCTTACTGTATTTGTGGCGTGTGCAAGTCATTCGCAAAATGCATTGATACGCTCAGTCATTGAAACGGCCAATTAGTTTAATCAGTTTAACATGTTTTCTTTACCAGCGCAAATGTGCAGAAAATAGAGCACGCTACAGTTTTTATTTTGCACAACAGAAATGCGCATACCAAATATGTGCATGTGAACAACCTCATTGAAATCAATGGGTCCTACTTTTTACATATTGTGCACGCAATTTTTTTGTGTGAATCCTTACATGGATTACAAATAAGGTGCTACTCCACGAAGTTCTCTACCTCAAAGCACTGAATTTAGTATGAAAGTAAAGCCAGAATCGTGGCAAAAAAATTCCATCAAGTACAACACATTTTGAGCCAAAGTACACATCCTTATGTGCATCAAACCTTTTACTACTCGTTCCAGTGCAACAAACACATGCAGAGGCCGTTGTAGGCTTAGAAGCCGCCACAACAGAGTGCCCCTATGGAGCCTCCCACTACAGCAAGTATCAGTGACCCATGGCGAGTAGTCCAATCAATTAGCATAGTCGCATTCCCAATCTGCTATATATATATACATATATATATATATATATATATATGTGCGTGTGTGTATGTATATATATATATATATATATATATAATGTGTGTGTGTATATATATATGTATGTATATATAAATTCCAGGCATAAAATATCTCAAGGTGAAACAGTGCCTACATTTTCTTTGGACAGAGAGGCACCAAAGAACTGGTGGCTCGGCTCAGCGCTCCAGGAGCAATCACATTCTTAGAATAATTAGGTTCGACTTCTCCTTTATTTGGCAATATAAGCAACAAGCATTTGAAAATGCGTTTCGGGACGAAAGCTCTTCATCATTTCAGCTGGATAGTTGGAGACCTGGAGAACGTGAGGTCCTAACTGCCGGGGAAGAATATGGGATATCGATGGTAAGTGCAGCAGCCAGGGCAGTGCCGTTGGGACCTCACATTCTCCAGGTCTCCGACTGTATGTAATCCAGCTGAACTGATGAAGGGGTTTCACCCCGAAATGCGTTGCTTATATTACCAAATAAAGCTGAGCCACCAGTTTTTCCTTTGCTGCATTTCTCCGTTCACTCACTTAGGTGGAGCGGTATCTGGTTGGCAGCACCAACTGGCAGTACACTACTAACGAATACGGCCCTTGCCTTTACTTTGGGCCACTCTTTTCACACAGGTTTTGCTCCAACCCTTTTTTCTATTCTGCGTCTATGACATTTTCATTAGAGTCGTACGTATCTTGCGATTCCAGGATCTTCTGTGGTGCACATATCTCTCTAGGTGACCTCAGAAACCTAAAAGAAATGTTTATGGTGAATTAGTGGACCAATACATGATTTTAACATGTGAACAAAGTTTTATAATTTAGAGTTGTACTTTATGTATTATATATTGTCCATGATATTTTATTACATCTAAGGCCACTTTTACATGACCCAAGAAACATACAAATCTCGCACAAATATGAAACCCATTCTTTTGAATGGGGTCATATACAGTACATGAGCAATGCGATGCAGGAAAAAAATTGTGGCATGTTCTATTGCAGCGTCCCATAGGGTTACCCCGAACATAGGGCATACGTTAAGGAGCGGGGAGGGAAAGATGCTGGCCTGTCACGGCGGCACTCACCACGCTCCCTCCCGGAGGGACGCACGTAGCCTCGGCCAGGTTAACGCTGGGCCTCTTCTGGACACCCCTAGTAGAGGGATGCCCAATAAACGGTAGAAGAGGGATAGTAGTTGTCACGGGTGACACCACCGTTCCGTTACACACTGCAATGATCTTCGGCAGAGAATAAAGGAGCCGCAGACAGATATAACATACCTCAGGTCCCTAGGAATGGTCAGGGTCTGGCAAAACTTTACTTGAATAAAACTCCAACAGTACAAGGCAGAATAAACAATGTTCCAAGTGCAGGCATTAAGACAGACTTGAGTAAGAGTACCTCCACACGGTAATTCCTGACTTTAGGATGCTCGTGTGTCAACAACTGAAGATGCGTACCTCCAACCGGCAGTCTCAGACGAGTACCTCTGCACTGGGCCTTGGGAATAACTCACTCATGGTTTACTAACATTCTCTCCCTCTCTACTTGGGGCTCACTCTTCTCTCATGCTTGAACAGTCAATCCAGGAAACCTCTCTTCTTCTTCCATTCTTCACTACATGAGGGTTGAAGGTACCCTCATGTAGCTGGCACTCTTTATCAGGAACCCAGAAGACATGGAACTCAATTCCCACTCTCAGACACTCCTATTTATACTCTTACTCATACAATGTGACAGGGCATAAACTGATACATTCACAGGCAATCTGCTGGTATTTTGCAAACACAACCCATCACACGCTGCAGCTGTGCAATACACATAACAGAATGACTAGACACTTTTGCACAGCACACCAACATAAGACATGACATGTATGACATTATGGAGGGGGCCAGGAGTGGATCTACTGGGCCACTACACTATCTTTGAGTGTTCCCTGGGAACGCTTGGCCGTTGTTTTTAATGGGGCCGTCAAAAACATCACACAGGGTGTGAGGTGCACGCAAGTGAGATGTGAGGTTTCCCATTCAAAACAATCACTTTTTTGAAATTCCGAACCTCAGGTGCGTGTTTCACGTGCACGAGAAGATCAGAAGTGTCTTTTAATGTCCTATTGAAAACAATGGGCGAAGATAGAACATGCTGCGATTTTTTTTTTTCTTGCAGCAATGGTTAAAGGGAAAATCTATCGCTCATGTGAATGAATCCATTCAAAAGAATAGAAGAATAGATCTCATATGCATGCAAGTTTTGTGCACCTCACATTACACAAAACGCACGTGAAAATAGCGTTCTATGAATGCGCCATAAGTTTCAAACACATTATGATGTGATACAATAATCTTTGAATCACTTCCCATATAAGGCCACTTTCAGGCGAGCGTATTTCAACTTCGTATTTGGTCTGTGTTTTGCAGATCTTAGTACGGAGCTAATATAACTCTGTGTATCTATTCAAGGCTGAAAAAATGTTATTGCTACAGTTCCAAATGTTCTATTTTTCAATCCTTCAATATCCAGTCTATAGTGCAGAATTCTTACATATGAGATCTAAAACTAACATGTGACGCCTTATACGTTCAATCAGTACCTGAAAGTCAGTCTCTTCCCACATTCTCTTTGCAGCAGGTTTATTTTGTAGTACTGCCGCAGAGCTCTGGACATCTTCTCGTAGGTCATCCGTGGTCGGTTCTGAATGAAATAGTTAAATCCTTTATTCTCACAACAGTTAAGTCTTATAATAAGATTCCTCAACAAGCGGTGCCCACTTTTGGCATCACATAAATAAGAAGAGAATAAAGGCAGCTTCACACGGGTGTAATTGCAGATGTTTTTACGTGCAATACACAGAATAAAGAACCCATTGATTTCAATGCATTTGTTCACATTTCCTTTTTCTGCACACACATTTTGTAGAATGCTCTACTTTTGTGGCCAAAGGTCCCCATAGTAGTCTATGGGGGGTGCACAGATGTGCATGCAATACACAGCGGGATGCACAATACCCTGCGCATTTCTGCAGGAAAAATGAACACATCTGGAACTCATCAAACCGGGGTGTGGTAGTGCCCCATGCGCAGAAAACCATGCCATGCGAGTGCAAAAAGAACAGTAATCCGCCGATACGCATCGATCATAGTGCAAATACGTTGTGCTGAGTCACGCACAATTGCGTATACACTTATGTGCAGCCACCCTAATAATAGATCATGTTGGGGACCATGATAACCAATATCATCCTGATAACAAGGAACATCTTTTAATTATTTAGGAGGCAGCAAAATAGAAAAAGCTATCTAGTGGCCAATATCTATCTATTAAAGATGATGGTTATGAAATTTCTTGGCTTGTTCTTAGTAGTTTTGTTGGAAATGATTTCCTGTAACTTGTCCTTTATTCATTTATAGAGGACTTATCACTTGTTGGGAAAACTTCATGAAGTAAAAGAAGAGTGCAGAATAAGTTGGCGCTATACAAATAAAGATTATTATTATTATTATTATTAATAAGACTAAACTATAAAATCTTTCTCAATTGTATATAGTTAAGAAAGTTTAAAAAATCCCCTCTAATTTACTCATAAAACTCTGGACCTTTATAAGGGGTTTCCAGGCAGCGCCGGGTTACATTGTAGTTGGAGCAGAATTGCAGACACAACTCTCAATGAAATCAATCATGTTTTCAATGAGCGCCGCCCACTACACAGGGGTCGGAGCAGTGGCTTCCACTCCAACTACGGTGTATCCATTTAAAGTTAACACCTCACACAGCAGTGAGCAGTCCGAGTGTCAGGAGATCCTGACCGCTCTGTGAACATTTCTGCTTCTGAGCTATTGGGGAATCCGCATAGAAATGGGTCGGCCCACCACAAACTACCTTGCTGCAGAGAAGGAAACACCTGCCAATTGTCTACAGGACTTTGACACAGCCGGTCCAAGGAGAGTTCCTACAGGGTAAGAACCCCAGCCTTGGTTCACGTTATGTATGTAATAAGTGCCAATTACTGATGTGTAATAAAGTTATTTATCAAAGTCTGAGTTCCTGCTTGGTCTGCAATTTTACATATGTTTCTGAACATGCATCTAGAGCTTTTTTTTCATGTCTGTGCTTAGTGCTGCAGTCATATACATGTTGCCAATAGAAGATCTCGGTAGCCATGTAGATCTTGCTTTGGAAAGCCTGTCTTGGCTTCTGATTTTAGCTAAATAAAATATATGTAAAAAAATATCAGCCTCAAATATAGCTGTGTAAAAGGTTGTGTGTGCCCGACCCCTCCCTGACCGAATATGATGTATGGAACTATGATAGAGTCAGTAGCTGCATTTTAGGCCCCCACAACATTTTGGGTTGATGAAAACTGACATAAAAACTAAGCAACACATCATTTGTGTTACTTTACCTTTGAGAATCATAAGATGGGATGCTCAATATACAACATAAACAGATTGAAAATATTTTAGCTTAGCGAATAAGAAAAAAAAAACATGTCAAATTCTTTCGCGACCCAAAAACATTGCAAAATCAAAAAGAGTAATTAAAATTTGTGTCAAAGTTCCAGGGTTGTGTAAGAAGTTATTAAATCCCCATTTCCAATAAGGTTAGTTATTTTTAAATAAAATTAATAAACATGATCTATTAGATTGTTTCTCTCCTGGAGGTATCCTGAGACCCATAGGCGTAGCGTGAGGGGTCGCTGGGGTCGCCATGGCGACCCAGCCCATGTGCTCAGGGAGCCCCAAGGCCACCCTCCGCCATACAGATATGCACATTTAATGCATTATTTGCTGGCCACTCTGCAGCATGGCTCCACTCATGCTGCAGTCAGAGCGGCCAGCCTGAGAGGAAGCAGGGTGGGGAGGAGAGAGGCAGTTAAATGTGTCGGCAGGGACAGATCATGTGATCATGTGCTGCCCCTCCCTCCTGCTGAATGGAAGCTGCGGTAACTGCCTGTGCTGCTGCAACATAAAGGAGAAGTGGTCCAGGTCCCGGGGTATGTGTATATGTGTGTGTGTATCTATCTCCTATCTATCTCTTTCCTATCTATCTCATATCTATCTGTCTATCTATCTATCTCATATCTATCTCATATCTATCTATCTCATATCTATCTATCTCATATCTATCTATCTCATCTCTATCTATCTATCTCATATCTATCTATCTCATATCTATCTATCTATCTATCTCTCTCTCTCTCTCTCTCTCTCTCTCTATCTCTCTTTCTCCTATCTAGCTCTCTGTCTCATATCTATCTATCTCATATCTATCTCATAACTCTCTCTGGTATAAGTTATACATCTCCCTGGATTTACTGTATTCACACTTTACACAGAATTAAAAAACGCATCAAAACCGCATGCAGTTATTAATTGTGTCTGCAGCTCCTTAATAACATACGTGGTCTTTAAATACCGCATGCAGGTTTTTTATGTGTGTTTCTTAATTGCGGTTTCCAAAATACAACAAAAACATGACCCCCCTGAGGCCGCTCTCACACATGGCCGCAGCTTGTAATCATGGCATTTTTACCAGAATTTTTGAGCAGTGTTTTCAAACACAGGTTACAGCGTTTGACAGCGCTTTTTAATGCACCCCATCATTGTGAGGAGGTGTGGTAAAAAACCCCCCACAAAAATAGAACAGACAGCTGTTGAAAATCGTGTTGTTAGAAACACCGGGTTCGAGCGCAGGTTTGAGTAACCCTATTAAAATCAATGGGAGTGTTGTAGCACGGTTTGTACGGCACTCGGGACACCGCGCTAATAGCGGTAAAAAGCAGTGTGTGTGAGTTTGGCCTGCGGCGCTACAAACAAATTTTCATGTGGTGCAGGAAATGTGTCATGTTTGGAAAGATTACGCCAAGGGGCAGATCATGTTGTGCGGGTTATGAATATATTAATTTATATATGTATGTATCTTTGATACACGTTTCCGGAGGCTTTAGGCCTAAATTGTACACTCTATTCTGTGTCCTATGAAAAGCTCTGATAAATACTTGTACATTTAGGTTAGTACTTAATTACATTAAGTAGAGGTGTAATCTTAAATGTCCATCATGTCTCCAAGATCTTGTTAATCTCGTTACAATGATCAAAGGATAATGGAATGCTTCGATCATTAACTGCTGTCTAGGGCATGTGATTAAAAGTTAGATTGTGATAAAGAATCAAGGTACTAGACAGTCAGTCTACATTCCAACAAAAGAAGCCATGTTTATTGAGAAAACGCAATTATTCACCACCTTAGTACTTTGACCTCAGTATAACAGATTGAACTTTGTAACACTAGCCTTTGCACTGATACGCCTACTGATACGCCTACTGATACTCCTTCTATTTTTTGTATAAGAAATGACAATGTACAGAATAAACACAGATTGCTTCTAGACACAGGCCTGATCTCTGTGTTTCATTGCTTTCTCACGGCGGTCGCCATAACCACCTCTGATTTGGAGCCTCACAGCATATTGACGGAACATTGAATTCCACAACAGTAATTGGTGCCCAGAACGTGGGGCTTGAAGGAACAAGAGGACCACCTGCACCTCAAACCCCCCCGGACCCAGATGGGATAAGGAGCCACTCGGAACCACGGATTTACAAAAACTGCGCAGTAAGGTAAGGCTTTATCTTGCCACAATCTATCCGTGCTTCTTGGCTGCTCCTTTCCTGTCCGAGGGGTAAGAAGTGCATGCCTCTTATAAATCTTCAAGCTTTTTTTTTTTAAGAATTCATATGGTGGGCTGAATATGCTGTGCAGGTGTTCTTTAACTGTTATTGTCTTTATTTGTTACTTTGCATGGTCAGTGTACAGAATATGAAACCCTCTTGCCGATCTCTGGAAGGCATGGTATAAATTGTACCAGGGAAGCCTAAAATTTTCAGGGGATAAAATCCCTGATGGGAGCCTCTTATAGGTATAAGAGAAGTAGTTGAGACGGGGGAAAAATAAGCAGGGTTGGGAGGTACCGACACTTACAGACAAGTGAGGAAGTACTGACACTTAAAAAAAAAGTAGTAACTGACATTCAAATGTTTTTGTCTTTATGTGTGCCTGTTTATGCACGAGTGAGTGATTGATGAGTTGACCTGATCGACGGAACCTGACCTCCGGGGTGCAAATATAAATCTCTGTGTCCCGTGTTAACAGGAACCTGATCAGTGACGCTGAAAGGAGTCCCTAACAAGGCCAGGATTCTGGACAGGGCCCCCTGCAGTTCCGTTTGTATATTTCAACGGTCAGGGGATTGTTTTATGTGTGTGAAAGGATAAAATAATAAGCCTCTTGGTGTACATAAACCGCCAGCCATGGGCAATACTGCTGGTAAAGAGGATAAGGTATGGAAGACAGCTAAAGAAATTGTACAAGAAAGAGAAGGCAGAGCTGCAGTTGGTAGAGGATGTGATAAATTGTTTAAGCACATAGGATATAAAGGGACAGGAGTATTAGATCTCCAGCAGTGGGAAAGGTTTTCAGACAGTCATGCTGGGTGGGCAAAAGATAATGGATTGCAGGAAATGTTGAATAGTTGGAAAAAGGCAAGTAGAGATATAGAAGATGCAGGATATCAGAGAAAAGAATTCAAAGGACAGATATATTATGCTCCCCCATTGCCAGGTCAGTTCCCTCTTCCACCTCCACCCCCTCCTTCATCTCAATTCCAACAGTCTCCCCCACCCTATGCCAAGCCATCCACTCCAAGGTCAAACACTGGACAGGAGGGATGGACCTGCTGGCATTGTGGACAACAAAACCCGGATTGGAGAGAGAGCTGCCCTGCTTGCGGAGCTCCTCGGCACAAACCGGTTATGCCTATGCTCACTAGATCCAAGGCTAGTGAGTGGAAGCATGGAGAAGAGGACAAGGAGGAGATGCAGGGAGCGGAGAGTGGTATAGGAGCTGATGTAACACAGGGGGAAGGCAGAAGGAGCCAATATGATATGACCTCACAAAAAGTTAAATATAGACCATGGACAGCTCAAGAGCATATGTCACTTATACAGCAATTACCAGACCCCATGACCAGACCTATGCCTTTCTTTAGACAGATAGCACAAATACAAGACACATACTCTGCAACATCAGCTGATCTGGGTCCTTTGATTATGTTAAAAACAGGGGAGGCAGTGGGAACTATAATTTTAAATTATGTGAAAGACTATTGTGGAACAGATTGGGATAAAATTAAACATAGAGAATTAAAAAGTGGTAAGATATTTTTAATTGGTCTAGAACGTTGGGCAAAAGAAAAATTAAAAGAATCCTCCCTGTCTCTTTCTAATGTCACACAAGAGAAGGATGAAAGTGTAGAGCAATTTTATGCCCGCCTTCAACAACGTTGGTCAGATCTGGGGTATAGGGGCATACAAGAATTGGGTGACCATGTACTTAGCATGGTCTTTGTAGAGGGGTTGCGAGAACCCTTGAGGTCTAAACTCATGGATAACAAGCCTGAGTGGAGACAATATGAAGCAGCAGGCCTGGTGCAAGCAGCCAAGGGCATTGAACTAAATTTAAAAATCAAAAAAGGACATAGCTCTGTTATGATAGCACAATACAGCACAGGAGAGAACAAAATAAAATGGGGCACCCATCCCAAACATAACCTTAAGTGCCATTTCTGTGGTAAGCCTGGGCACTTTAAACGGGAGTGTAGAAAATTCCTCCAGCAGAGGGGTAGTGAACAACCCACAGAAGCACGAGTCGCCAAGGGAGAAATAGAAAACCAAGATTGAATAGTCGGCGACCCTCTGCCCTTCTTCCCCATGAGCAATGTAAAAGAGGGTGTGGCCATTTTTCTTAAAGGGGAAGTACTCAATAAGGAAATTCCTTTCCTTGTTGATACAGGGGCAGCAACCTCAGTCATCCAAAGCCACCTAATTCCTCCAGCATACCGGCAAAATACAGCTCAAACTGTTGTAGGTCTTGAAGGAGTTCCTAAGAAACTTCAGGAAACAGACCCTCTCCCCATAAAATTCAGAGACCAGACAGTGTTAACAAAACTATTGGTGAGTGATGATATTCCACTGTCAGTTATGGGCACAGACATACTCTCTGCCCTGTCAGCTTCCATTCAGTTTACTGAAGAAGGAACAGTGCAGATTGATTTTGCAAAAACAAACGCAGAACAATTTTGCCAGATGGTGGCTTCTCTAGATGATCCACAGCCAATTTTCCTCTTAACTACAGAAGAGGAAATAATATTACAGGAAGTTCCACAGGAACTCTGGGCCAAGTCCAAAACAGATATTAGTCATATGAATGTGACACCCATGGTAGTCACACTAAAACCAGGATGCGTAGCCCCCCAAGTAAAACAATATCCATTGGGTAGGGCCCAAGAGGATTCTATAGGCCCACGAATTACAGACTTAATTCAAATGGGGGCACTACGGGAAATAACATCACCAGCCAATACTCCCCTCTTCCCAGTTAAAAAGAAAACACAAAAGGGACAACCAGATGTTTATCGCATGGTACATGATCTTCGGGAAATTAATAAAGTAACTGTACTCGACACCCCAGTAGTGCCAAATCCACATACGCTTTTAGCACAAGTCCCGCCCACTGCGACATTTTTTACAGTGATAGATCTTGCAAATGCGTTTTTCAGTGTACCGATCCATCCGGATTGCCAGTACCTTTTTGCTTTTACCTTCAAGGGTAAACAATACGCTTGGACCGTCCTGCCACAAGGTGCGCAGAATTCTCCAAACATGTACACCCAGGCACTCCAGTCTGTTTTGCAGGCCTGGACTCCGCCTGATGGAACTGTGCTGTTGCAATATGTTGATGACCTTCTGCTTTGTGCTGAGGATCTGAAAACATGTCAATCTGCATCCATTTCTCTTCTAAAATTTTTAGCAGAAAATGGCTGCAAGGCTTCAAAGGAAAAATTACAGCTTTGTAAACAAAAGGTTGTGTTTCTAGGCCATTGCCTAGCTCAAGGAACCAAACATCTCACAGAAGAACGAAAAGCTGCAGTTCAAGCCATTTCTGTACCTTCTTCTGCTGCCAAACTCCGCACCTTTTTGGGGCTTGTCTCATACTGCCGTCCTTGGATCCGTTCTGCCTCATCCCTGATGCAACCACTCTATGATTGTCTTCCAAGTGTTCCTTTCTCTCTCACTCCTGAAGCAACTGACAATTTCCATACACTAAAACTCTCTATTCTCAGTTCTCCAGCACTGGGAATTCCTAATTACACTCTACCTTTCACTCTCTTCTGCACTGAACTTTCTGGTCATGCGACGGCAGTGTTGACACAAAAACATGGAGGACGTCCACGGCCACTTGGGTATTACTCCATGAGATTGGATCCGGTGGCCCGAGGAGCCCCCTCCTGTGTCCGTGCGGTAGCAGCAGTACAAGCAATGGTTGACAAATCTTCTGAGTTGGTCCTGGACTACCCCCTAGTGGTTCTCACCCCCCATGACATCCAGAGTATACTCACTCAAGTACAACCTAAACACCTGTCTCTAGCTCGTCAAATGAGGTTACAATGTGCCTTGCTCATGCCTCCTAACATCTCCTTCCAACGGTGCACTACCTTGAACCCGGCTACTCTTCTTCCAATCGAGTATCCCGATTCAAATGGGGGGGTGGGGGATTTGGGTACTGCAGATCAGTTATTTTTAAATTCTGTACAGCATGATTCTGATTTATTTGATTCAAAACACCAGCATGATTGTCTAGAATTGATGCAGCAAGAAACTGCAGGTTTTGAATCAGTTACTGAAACGCCTATTGACAATGCACATTTTGAGCTTTTTGTAGATGGTTCACGGTACCAAGGTGAGGATTGCCGATTCCATACCGGGTATGCAGTAGTCACACAACATGCTGTCCTAAAAGCAGAAGCTCTGCCTCCGCATGTCTCAGCACAAGAAGCGGAATTGAAGGCCCTCACTGAGGCGTGTAGAGTGGCAGAAGGTAAAACAGCAAACGTTTACACTGATTCCAGGTATGCATTTGGCATAGCTCATGATTACGGCCCAATATGGAAGGCCAGACAATTTTTAACTTCTGTAGGACAACCCATTAAGAATGGTGCAGCAGTACAGAACCTTATGAAAGCCCTACTCCTACCGGATAAAGTAGCAATCCTAAAGGTGAAAGCTCATACTAAAGCCGACACTGCAGAAGCAAAAGGCAACGCCCTCGCAGACTTCACAGCAAAGGCAGCGGCCCTCAAACTATGGAAGAAAGAAGAAAAGAAGATACTGACCGCACAAGTCAGAGACTATGATTTGGACTTTGATAAAAATATGGACATTGATGTACTAAAGGCAACACACAATCAAGTGTTTTCTTCAATTCCAGATCCAAATTCTCTTGAAGGAACGCATGATCTGCAGCCCGGAGATTGGGTAGTGACAAAGAGACACGCGAGGAGGATATTGGAACCAAGGTTTGACGGCCCGTATCAAGTGCTGCTCACAACCAGTACTGCCGTCAAACTAGAGGGTAAAACCAATTGGGTACATGCCTCACATTGCAAAAAGGTTAAGAAACCACAATATGAGAGAAATGAGACTATTCCTGGTGCTTGGAATTCTCCTGCTTATCGCCAGGGCCTGGACCCTGACGCCAGCGGGAAAGTTGAAATTGGCACAAACTAAGGAAGGAGGTGTTGTAAGAAGCTACTGGGGTTGGGCAAATAAAACTAAAGCCAGACAGCAAGACGAGTTCATATGTGAAGGCAATCATAGGTGCATAATAGCCAATTTTACACTAGGAGAGACCAGTGGCTTATATGTCCCCTTCAATAAATTTAAAGGTCGTTCATATGTCATACAGGACGGAGAGCATCCTTGGATAAACATTATCAGTAGAGTAAATATCTCATGCTATAAACTAACCCAAGGATGTGTGGCTCATATAGATAAGCAGTTCACATATGAGCATCTTTCAAAAACGTTAATGTGTAAGGGTGACCAAGTTGGAAGAGGAGGCACAAACCAGACAATATCTTTAAAAGATACATATACTCTCCTGTGCATTAATGGTACTCCTATAGCCAACTCTCTAATGTGCTTAAACCTTTTGACCGTCCTGGAAACAACCCCTGTGGTACACACTGACAATTTAGTTAGGCTCCCCCATACATGTAAAAATGTCTCAACCAAACAACAGAGGACCGTAGTGCAGTTTAATATATCTTTCCCTGTAATGAAATCATGCTCTAGAATGAAGAGAGAATGGTACGATACTCTTCTTGGAGGAATAGGAGCAGGCACAGGGGTTTTAAATTCAATAGATTTAGAAGTAATGAAAAATAAGATGGCAGGGGAAGGAAGAGATGTGTCTAATCTGGTCAATATTCAGGCACAATGGATGCCCTCCATATTCCTCCCCCAACATCTTGCATTAGGATATAATAAGGATGTATTAACGCTTTTTAATCTGAGTTTTGGGGTTCAAAATGATTTGTTTGTAAATATGAGTAAATTCATAAACTATACACAATGTAGCCTGCAATATGTATATATGATTCACGAGAAGGATAAAGCACAGTCAGATTTGATGACAAAGAATGAAAAATTGTGGAGAAATATTTTCAAGAATGTAATTCCAGTAGCATCCTGGATACGGCCCCAGGCTGATAGTGTAGAATGCTCTGATGAATATTGCACTGGAGAAATGACTTTTTATGATGTAAAGGACACAAGCCTGATGTGTAAGTTTGTAGTACTACCTGTGGTGTTCGGACCGCCTCTATATGCTTTCCAATATTGGTTGCCCAAGTTCACAGGTACTATGATTGATAGCGAAAATAAAACCCATGGCATAGAGAACTGTGAAGAAACACTGGATGGCCTAGTATGCGGATGGAGTACAGCCGCATATGAGCCATGTTTCCTGCAGCCTTCAGTCAGCATATGTGATTGGACGGTGCTACCTGCGTCTTTCCATATGCTGATAGAAGTTGGCCCCCAATATATATGCTTTGTTACCAACCAAACTAAAACCACCAGTATGTATAATCTCACCACTCCATTTTCTGGATGTTTACAGAACATATCGGTGATACATTGGTTTACAGAAACTTACACCTTTTTGCCAGATGCTGAAGCTGCAATAAAGTATTACTGGCACCCAGATGCTATCCCTATGTCAAATCTGACTATATCCTTGGGTAGAATTGTAAGACTAATGAAAGACACTGAACACCTTCAAAAGCATTTGGATGTTACTAACCTCTCCCTTATGGAATTAGAAAAACAAACTATATGGGTAGGAGATAAGTTGGTCAGCATAGGTAATAAAATCCAGATAGACACCGAATATAACTGGTATGATATTTTTACTGGATGGTCACCTACAGCAGGAAAGATGATGGATTTTATGTTTCACCCATTACTAATACTGTTTCTTTTGTTCATTCTTTTGAGTGTTTGCAACTTATGGACATTCTGTGGGATACGGAGACAAGCAAATTATCTGGAATCGCTCCCTCTACGATATCGTTAAAACAGTCAAAAGAGTAAAAGCGCACCAACAGTGGGGATCCGGCGAAGAGGATAGAAAGACCGGCAGGGGTGGCTTAGCACCCTTGATAGTACCACAACAAAGGCTCTTTTCAAGATGGACTGTTTCAAATGGGGGATTGTGAGGGTTATGAACATATTAATTTATATATGTATGTATCTTTGATACACGTTTCCGGAGGCTTTAGGCCTAAATTGTACACTCTATTCTGTGTCCTATGAAAAGCTCTGATAAATGCTTGTACATTTAGGTTAGTACTTAATTACATTAAGTAGAGGTGTAATCTTAAATGTCCATCATGTCTCCAAGATCTTGTTAATCTCGTTACAATGATCAAAGGATAATGGAATGCTTCGATCATTAACTGCTGTCTAGGGCATGTGATTAAAAGTTAGATTGTGATAAAGAATCAAGGTACTAGACAGTCAGTCTACATTCCAACAAAAGAAGCCATGTTTATTGAGAAAACGCAATTATTCACCACCTTAGTACTTTGACCTCAGTATAACAGATTGAACTTTGTAACACTAGCCTTTGCACTGATATGCCTACTGATACGCCTACTGATACGCCTACTGATACTCCTTCTATTTTTTGTATAAGAAATGACAATGTACAGAATAAACACAGATTGCTTCTAGACACAGGCCTGATCTCTGTGTTTCATTGCTTTCTCACGGCGGCCGCCATAACCACCTCTGATTTGGAGCCTCACAGCATATTGACGGAACATTGAATTCCACAACAATGTATGCAGCACGATCTAGGTATGGGTATGGGGGAGTGTGGGGTGGAGGCCCGGGAGGGCCCCCCGAGGCGAACCTTTGCACCCGGGCCCCTGAGCCTTTTGGTACGCCCCTGCTGAGACCCTTAAATATGTAAAGTCAGTAAAGATTGCATGCTTCCATGTACATTGATATGAAAATACTGTACCTTGTGCTTTCCCCAGAACGCAGCAAGGCTGTTTGGATCCACCACTCTGAAGATTTTCAGTTCTTTATCTTCCCACCTAATGCATGATTCATAGCGCTTGTCATCAAGAAGCTTGTGCAAGTAATCCCACAGAAACCTGCAACCTGGATTCACAATCACAGACTACTGATTCAATGAGTTAAATAGAAATATTTGAATACATTTTAGTCGTATTACCATACTGGGACAAAAGTTTGAGTCGAGGAAAGGCCTAGATGGCAGGTTGTTTAGGAGATATCCTGTGGGTATGCCATGTCTATAGTGGGGGCACTTGGTTAAAGGGACTTTTAATAGTCTATGCATAAAAGTAAAACTTAAAAAAAACTAATATGCAGTAATTGAAAAATATGTATAAGCACTCACACAAAAAATAATGCACCCAGATAGAAATGTCGAATTGCGGCAAAACTCTGCATGCTGTTATATCTCGTGCAGGTGTGTAACTTATTATACTTGTGGTCTGATTATACATTGGGTGTTGCCATCAGAGACTGTAAAAGTGCTTTCCTCGTTGTCCCATAAAAATACTCGCAGAGACTACTTTTGTGTAGTGGACCTCTTGTCGAGAGATTGTTGACAACTAGACGCCTCTACAACACACTCAAAGACATTTTGCCCAATTAACAGACTTTGAGAGGGGGCGCATTTTTGGAATGAGAGAAGCAGAATGGTTGCTTCACCCGATTGCCCACCATCTAGGATATTCTGACCAAGCTGTTAGGGAGGGTTGGCAGAAGTGGTTGCATGAGGGCACGCTCACAAGGCAAACAGGTTCTGGACAGCCAAGACAGACCAGTAGTAGAGAGGACCATTTGATCCGCTGATAAGCACGAACAGATCCAACAGTTTCTTTGTCTGCCATTCAGACACAGGTAGCACCTTTATTGCAGACCCCTGTTTCTGCCCGGACCATTTCCAGGCTCTTAGCAGAAGGAAACTTCATGTCCATTACATCTCCTGCCATTAATAACCCAAACCATAGCCTTTGTTTGCAGTGGTGTTGTAAACGAGTAATCTGGACTGCTACAGACTGGAACCATATCGCTTTTATTGACAATACCAGGTTCTGTATGGGAGCCCACAATAGTAGTGTTCAAGTATGGAAGTTTTGTGGTGAGTGCCTCAATCCTGTCTTTGCTGTGGAGCAGCACACAATCCCCTGCTGGTGTGATGATCTGGGGGGGCATCGCATACAACAGTCGGTCACTCCTAGTAGTGGTACGAGGTACAATGACAGCTCAGGAATATGTTCAGGACATCCTGTAGCCACATGTGTTTCTCTCATGGTGGCTTCCAAGAGGCATTTTCCAGCAGGATAATGGTCAGGCTGCACACACAAGGGTGTCAGAAGAGTGTCCCCACAGCATTGTCACACTACCGTAGATGCCCGGTCACCAGATAGATCACTGAGCAAGTATTTACGGAACTTGTTAGGACACCAGCTTCAGCAGAATGTAGAGGCCCAGTTGCATCATCTATATGCAAATGTGCTGCAGGTTACCATATGTAATCTGTATGCCTCCATGCCTGATGGTATCTTGTCATGTTTCCAGGCTAGAAGTGGCCCAACAAGGTACTAAAGCCACTGTACCCGCCTGTATCACATCTTGTAGCCAAGCTAGAAACGGCCCAACAGGGTACTAGCGCCACTGTGCCCACCCATATCACATCTTGTAGCCAAGCTAGAGGCGGCCCAACAGGGTACTAGAGTCTCCATACTTCCCATATCACATCTTATATCCAAGCTAGAGACGGCCCAACAGGGTACTAGAGCCACTGTGCCCGCCCGTATCATATCTTGTAGTCAAGCTAGAGGCGGCCCAACAGGGTACTAGAGCCTCTGTTGTATTGTACATTTTTCCACAATAAATTCTCCTTTTGCTCTGATATTGTAAATCACTTACTTATATCAACATTACAATCACACAGAGAATGTTTCATTCAATTCAAACAGCTCATTGGTGCATTTTTTTTGTCAATGAGTGTAAATATATCTGATTATTAACTGAATTGGACGCACCATATCTAAGATTAAAGTGGATCTGCCATCTTAATCTACTGCCCTCTGTAAAAACAGCATATTATATCTACGGCACAAAAAAATGTTGAATCATTTGGCTATTAGGAGCAATGAAAGAATATACAGAACACAATGGAACACATTAACTATTTGTTTTGTGCCAGAATTCTCGAATACATTGCACCTTCTTTTTGATGCAAATAAGTTTAGATAAATGTACTATTGAAACAAGACAAGAACAGACATTTTGCCTCACTAGACACTTTTCACAGGGTTTGAGTGGGGTGAGGTTTTCAGACAGATTTATCAAAGAAACATTTTAAAAAGTCTCAAAATTACTGAGCCCTCTCATTCCAGTAGGTAGGTGGTGTAAAAAAATGGTATTTAAACATGCTACAAATGTATCAACATCAGGGGACATTATGATTAGAGATGAGCGAACCTTTTCGCCCGAGCGCCGCGATTATCGAGTACTTCCGTACTCGGGCGAAAAGATTCGGGGGGCGCCGTTGGTGAGTGGGGGTTGCAGCGGGGAGTTGGGGGGAGAGGGAGAGAGAGAGGGCTCCCCCCTGTTCCCCGCTGCTACCCCCCGCTCCGGCACGCCTCCCGCCGCCCCCCGGCGCCCCCCGAATCTTTTCACCTGAGTACGGAAGTACTCGAAAATCGCGGTGCTCGATCGAGTAATTACTCGAAACGAGTACGTTCGCTCATCTCTAATTATGATACATTTGGCACATTTTATGCTGGAGAATGGAAAAAAAGTGTGCTAAAAATGGCATCAAAAATTCCTCTGATGATAAATTTCCCCCTCTTGGTTTATGATTGTGGTGTATTGATGTGGAATGCACTTTCCCCACCCCTAAGGATGGTGACTGACAGGCTGCCTGTGTATGCATAGCGACGTACCTGCCTGTGACTGCAGAGAGGGTCTGAGAGGTTGGGCGAGAGCTCTGCTCGTTAATACATCATAAAATATGTATCTGGTGTTGTGTCTTCTTTTAGCGCTCCTAGTAGCCAAACAGCTTGGGATGACAGATCTAAACTACTTTAAAAACTTTTTAGTCTTCCTCACTTTCAGATTTACCCTTTATTTTTCCGTCCAGATAATGAATGTGTTCTGCAGCGCTTTCTTTGCTTTTCGGTTCTTGTGTCCTTTGGGAAAGATTGATAGGAACATCCTGGTCCTCTCTCTCTGTAGCAGCCAGCTGTATAGCTTTTGTAGATAACTGAGAATTTTCTGTTTCTGAACACACAAATCAGTATATCATTAGGATCAGTTTTAATTCTATTCTTGCTTATATATATATGAAGGTCCATGCACTATTCATTTATTGCCTGTAGCTCTTAAATACCCCCTTTCTTGTTTTAACATTTTAAGAATATCTATATGAATGTTCAGAGAGAAATTTTACTTAGCATATCAGGAATAACAGCACAGACTGAGGTGAAATAATTGGGCATCTAGAGAATAATCTGCAATCGGGATCACATTCAATAAATGTTGGCTGTCAGTTGTGGGCTGCATTCCCACAAACGTATATCGGCTCGGTTTTCACGCCGAGCCGATATACGTTGTCCTCGTGTGCAGGGGGCGGAGGATGGAAGAGCCAGGAGCAGGAACTGAGCTCCCGCCCCCTCTCTGCCTCCTCTCCGCCCCTCTGCACTATTTGCAATGGGGAGAGGCGGGCTGGGGCGGGGCTAAGTTTCTCAAATTAGCCCCGCCCCCGGCCCGCCTCTCCCCATTGCAAATAGTGCAGAGGGGCGGAGAGGAGGCAGAGAGGGGGCGGGAGCTCAGTTCCTGCTCCTGGCTCTTCCATCCCCCCCCCTGCAGATGAGGACGACGTATATCAGCTCGGCGTGAAAACCGAGCCGATATACGTTCGTCTGAATGCAGCCTTACTTTTCAGGGGAGAAGACAAGTCTTCTTTAAGTATTAATTTAGGGTGGTCTTACATCTGCGTTGGGAGTTCTGCTTTCCTGCCCCATTCGGAGAGCAGGAAATTGGAATCTCTGTTGCTGAATGGCTCTATCTCTGGACAGAACCAATCAGCGCCTAACAGACCCCATTAACTATAATGAAGTCCATTCAGCTTCCATCAGCTGCCTGGCTTTTAGCTGGAAGAAAAAGGACTGTATGGAGCACTTTTTCTTCTGGTATTTTGTGCCAGATCTGTGATGGAACCTCCAACGGCCACAGATGTGAAACCACCCTAAATTTGATTGCACAAAACAGAACAAGTTCTCCATTGGAATCATTGAAAAAATGCTCCTGTGTCTAGCAGGAATCTTTCCATTGTCCATGGACAAGAGTATCCAGGCTGTGTCACTGAGCTATTGGGTATGTGTGCCCACTGGAAATGGACATATTAGATGGGTATTCTGAGGAAGAGTCAGAAGAATACCAGGGGGCAACAGAAGTATTTAAAAGTAATATCTAGGCGTAAAGGCATTTAAAAAAAAAAAAAGATTTCAATTAAAAAATTGCTCAGTTTTATTCACCAGCCACTTCTTTAACTCTACAATGTAGAGACCATATAGCAATTGAGAAACATGCGTAACAATCATTCTACAAGATGCAGTTATAGAACCTATTATATGGTGGCTGTGTTTTCTTTTACTTTTTGCTGATGCCCTGGATCTCTGGACTTTGCTGCTTTTTTAATTGATAACTATTTATGGTGTAATAAGTACATTTGAGCATACTAAAGAATGTCTTACTTGGATTTATGCAGCTCTGAAGTTGCAGATGGTGACTTTTTGTTATGCACTGGCTGAAGAACGAATGCCTTACTAACCCCTGTCTGTGATTCTTAATGCACTGTAGTAGTTCATACAAAACATCACCTATAAAGAAAGGCAGATTATTATTTTTCCAAATGGTGTGCTGACCAAAGCATGACAAGCTATATTGTCCAAAGTACATGACTGTGGGACACAAACACAACATGAAAAGGGTTTTCTAATACTCAACTTTGTTCATCCCAACTACACCAGTGTTTATGGCCCAGTACAATGGAATTCTGTTCTTAATGGTGTCACAGTGGATAAAAGGTCATCAATCTATTTGCGTACGCTTTAGGAGTCTTCATATTGTTGGAAAACCCTTTGAGGCTGTAGAGACGTCCCTAAGCATCAAGTCATCTTACTGTTCTCTAGAAGTCAAAGGGGCTTTGGGCCAACTATAGTACCAGGGCTTGGGTGCAACTGCAACCTCTGCACCCACTATTGGTGTTATGTGATTAACTCACTTATTATCCTAGTACAGACTTTCTAAGTCACATCTCCAATAACCTCTGGTTCACAGCCTTGGCTGTTTTAAATCTGACTCATATAAATGTTGTGTCCCCATACCAGTCAATGAATCTTGGCCCACTTTAAAGCAGGCTGTTCCAATTCCAATTCTATTTATTCAGGCGTGTTGACTCATGGATACTCTGTAGGTCAGTCCTCTTTATGCTTTTCTATTCTCTATGGCTGCTTTCAATTGCCTGATGTCCATCCCAGTGTCCTTCTTGGTGGTGGGTGTCCAGCCAAAGTGTTTTTAGTCTTCCCTGTTTCCTTTTACCACTGACCATTCCAAGTAGCATCTCTTTTTCCAGCGAATTCACCCTCATCACATGTCCAAAGTAAGTCGGTCTCTGTCTCGTGACCTTGCCTTCCAGGGACACGTCTGGGTTGTTACAGTCCAGGACAGTTTAGTTGGTGACCCTAGCTGTCCAGGGGATTCATAATAGTCTTCTCCAACACCATAGCTCGAAAGTGTCCATTTTTCTTCTGTCTGCTATCCTCAATGTCTACATCTCACAGCCATATGTTGCAAACAGAAAGACGATTGGTGTCATTAAAACAGGCCATACACGCAAGTAAATGATTGTCCACAGTGCAGCTAATCAGTTGACTGTAGGATGGTTCAAACAAATATTCCCAGCAGACACATGGAAGACTAAATTGGCCAATTAGGAACCAAAAAAAAACCACACTGGGCTTCTGCAAACTGACAAATGATCTGCTGACTTCAGACTATCATGCCATAGTCTTGTATTTTGCCCGAATACTGCTAAAATTTTCCAACTGCATAGACTACATGACAATTGCATAAAATGAAATTACAAAAATTGGGCAGCTTAACTTTCCAAAGGTATTTATACACTTGACCGTCATAGCCGCAACATTACCATTTTTAAAAGAGAGGCATTTGAGGCTACATGCTCACTACTTCTTATAGCTCATGAGAACCACTTATAGAGCTTTTCAGATTCACCGAATTAGTAGTTGTGTAATGCCCATATAATATAGATGTAGCTACGTTTATCTGAATGCTGATAACTTGATGCAACAAGTTACCTTATAATAACACAACAAAAGCCATTGAGAAGCTCTTGAAAAGGCAAGAAAAAGTTCTGTGCCGCAGTTTATTTAAAGTGCTAAGTGGCAAGTAAAACTTTGCTACATCTGTAAATGAGCTAAATAGAAATATTTTTGTGAAGACTTTAAAAAGTGTTAGAATGTTGTCTGCTATCCTCTTATACCATCTGAGTTGATTTCAAATTGCTGGACACAAGTCATAAGCTCCTTAATGATGTGGAGGTTCCATCACTTAAAATCCAGAAGAAAAATCACTGCATGCAGGGCTTTTACTTCCATCCAAAAGCCAATGGTCAATGGGGTCCGTCCGGCGCTGTTCAATTCCGTCCTGAGATGGAACCATTCAGCCGAGGGAATTTCCCTTTCCTGCTCCCCAAATGGAGCAGAAAAGCGGGATCCCCAAAGCAGGTATGAAAACACCCTTCGACCAATCTCACAGAAGCGTATTTGAAATGTGGATTCTGTGATCATTGTCCACGTGTATTGTATGCAGTACTGTGCGGCATTGAAAGGCATTGACTTTCAAAGTTTCGATCACACTTGCAGGTAGGAATTGCAGGTTTATCGAGCGGAAGAAAAATTGCAGATTGCTCTATTTTACTGCAGATTCTGCACGTATGAGCTCCATTGATCTCCATGGATGCGTTCGATCCACAGTGCATACGCAATAACATAGCGTATGGACGCGGATTCATACGCATGTTCCTAGGAGACCAGATACAAATGGAATTAAAAAAGCAGGAATTTGCAGCAGACAATGCAGGACAGAATTTGGGGAGCAACACCTCATCCAACCTGCCTGCAACCTGCGCTTGTTCTTCTGGGCTCTTCCTCCAGCTGAGCCTACAGAGCAGCATCCCCTTCTGAAGGTTCTCAGAATATCTCACCACAACAGCGCAAGAGAATGTTGCCTGGGCTATAAAAGGTGGTTTCCAGGGTGTTGGGCTACTTTCTGATGTCATTCCCTGCTTGCATTCGTTCTTCGCGGATAATATGTTGTCATATTCGTACATCTAGACAAAAAACTGCACGCATACGCCACCATACGCAATTAGCTTTCGCGATCATTTGCAGTCCTTCCACTATAGATATCCACATGCGGAATTCGCTTGTGAGAGCCCGGCCCTAGTCATACTTGCATACTTTTCATGACATATTTCTTACTGTTATGTTAGTGTATTTTTACACTTCTGATAAAACACAATGTGACGAAAGCTAGAAACAGAATGATTTTTAGCTAATACAGTGAGTATTCCCATTTTTCTTTGGAGGAACGCTTGGGAAAAGAGCTGATAAATATATATTGCCCATGGAAATCCATTTCTATCATGGGAAACATTTTGCTTTTGCATTGCTCCACATACATTTTCATCAAAGGTAAAATTGACGGCAAAATCAGAACATTTACCACTAAGAACAAAAGCGTATGAACAACATGTTTTGACTGTTGGGACAGATTTTCATTGGTTGCAACCGAATTTTTTAGCACCATAAGGGTGCCTACCCACTAGCGATATTTTTTCTAGCGATGCGAGATCGAATGCCTCGCAGCGCAGAGAAAACGCTGCAATATCGCTCATTGTTTTCAATGGAGCCCCACTCAAAACATTGGGAGTACATCGTGGACTTCTGCCACAGCTGTCACAGCTATGACAGAGGATTCCTTCATCCCCGCAAGGACCGCAGGGATGAAGGAATAATCTGCCTCAGCTGTTGCAGAAGTCCGTGATGCTATCCCATTGCTTTCAATGGAGCCGGCACTGCTGCGGCCTCATTGAAAGCAGTAGGTTGCAGGCAACCCCCGCAGGAATAATTTTCAGGGAAGGGCTTGAAATGTAATGCTTTTCCTGAAAATCAACCAAGGCTGTAAAAGTAAAAAAAAAAAAAATTATACTCACCTAGAAGAGCTATCCGGCTCTTCTCTCCGGCACGGCAGCCTTCTTCTGTGTTCTGGAGGCTGGGGGTTGAAAAATCCCCGCCCCCAGAAAGGGCTGATCTTATTGGCTGAGCGCTCAGCGAATCACAGGCAGCGCTCAGCCATTCATTGATGATTTTTTCACTACGCTGCGAGACTTAAGAATAAAAATTACAAATGAGTATGAAACCATTGAAAATCATTAGTTTCATAATCATCGCTCTCGCATCGCAAGAAAAAATATCGCTGGTAGGTAGGCACCCTAACATTATCATTAATAACACCTGTACGATTTTTTTCTGCATAAAAATCGCGATGTGATGCTGTACAGGAAAAAAATGTGGCATGTTCTATCTGTAGCAGCCAGACCCCTGTTATTTTAAGCACTAGCCTTAGGCTGGTTTCAAACGGGCGATAAAATTGCACGTGAAAACTGAGAATGTGTGAAAACGTAGAATTACAAAAACCCATGCTTTTCATTGGTTCCTTCTAGAGATGAGCGACTGTACTCGTCTGAGCTTGATGCTCGTTCGAGTATGAGGGTACTCGAGATGCTCGTTACTCGAGACGAGCACCACGCGGTGTTCGAGTCACTTCCATTTTCTTCCCAGAAAATTTTGCGCCGTTTTCTGGCCAATAGAAACACAGGGAAGGCATTACAACTTCCTCCTCTGAAGTTCCAGCCCTATCCCACCCCCCTGCAGTGAGTGGCTGGGGAAATCAGATGACACCCGAGTATTTAAATCTGCCCCGCCCGCGGCTCGCCACAGATGCATGCTGAGAGACATTAGGGAAAGTGCCGTCCTGCTGTAGCTGCTATAGGGAGAGTGTTAGGCTGTTATCTTCGTCTTCAAGAACCCCAACGGTCCTTCTTAGGGCCACATCTGACCGTGTGCAGTACTGTTGAGGCTGCTTTTAGCAGTTTTGCAATTTTTTATTTTTTTTGTATATCGGGCGTGCAGACCATAGCGTTCTCAGTCTGCAGTCATTTTACTGAGTATAGGGGCAGTACTGGTGAGGCAGGGACAGTGGTACAGGGAAAGAGATATACTGGCTATATAGGAAGTGGGCTTTTTCAAAAAAATTGGAAAAAAAAATCTTTGGGCTGCCTGTGACCGTGTTCAGTTTACTGCATGTCTGCTGGGGGTAGTAGTCGCTCATTAATACCCAGCTAGGTGTTACTGCAGCCTTGCGCATAATTTTTTCTGGCTGCACTGTGCTTTCAATAACCACAGTCATCCTCCAACAGGGAAATCCAGATACAGGCTATATAGGCAGTGGGCTTTTTCCCAAAAATTGGAAAAAAATACTATATTTGGGCTGCCTGTGACCGTCTTCAGTTTACTGCGTGTCTGCTGGGGGTAGTAGTCGCTCCTTAATACCCAGCCTTGCGCATAATTTTTTCTGGCTGCACTGTGCTTTCAATAACCACAGTCATCCTCCAACAGGGAAATCCATGTACAGGCTATATAGGCAGTGGGCTTTTTCCCAAAAATTGGGAAAAAATACTATATTTGGGCTGCCTGTGACCGTCTTCAGTTTACTGCGTGTCTGCTGGGGGTAGTAGTCGCTCATTATTATCCAGCTAAGCCTGTGACCGTCTACAGTTTACTGCGTGTCTGCTGGGGGTAGTAGTCGCTCATTATTACCCAGCCAAGCCTGTGACCATGTACAGTTTACTGCGTGTCTGCTGGGGGTAGTAGTCGCTCATTATTACCCAGCTAAGCATTACAGCAGGCTTGCGCATAATTGTTTCCTGGCTCTGCTGTGTCCGTTACATGATCGCCGTCATCCCGCCAGAGGGAAAGAGTATACATATATACGCTGCATACGGTGTCTGTCTGGTTCTTTACCTCACCATTTTAAAAAATTGAAGCAAAATACCTAAGGCCTACCACTGGCCTTTGGCCACTTGACTGGTTCTGCCCTGTGAATTCCAGTAGCTCAGTCATACGCACCTAGGTCTCACTACAGGCTTGCGCATAATTGTTTCCTGGCTCTGCTGTGCGTTCCGTAAGCGAAGTCAGCCTCCAACCACAGGCCAATAAGCGGCACATTTAATTACAGCGTTCTGTTTCTGCTCTACTCGTAATACACCATGCTGAGGGGTAGGGGTAGGCCTAGAGGACGTGGACATGGACGCGGGCGAGGACGCGGAGGCCCGTCAGGTTGTGGGCACAGGCCGAGCTCCTGGTCCAGGTGTATCGCAGCCGACTGCTGCGGGATTAGGAGAGAGGCAAGTTTCTGGGGTCCCCAGATTCATCTCACAATTAATGGGTCCACGCGGTAGACCTTTATTAGAAACTGAGCAGTGTGAGCAGGTCCTGTCGTGGATGGCAGAAAGTGCATCCAGCAATCTATCGACCACCCAGTCTTCTACACCGTCCACAGCTGCAACTCTGAATCCTCTGGCTGCTGCTCCTCCTTCCTCCCAGCCTCCGCACTCCATGAAAATGACACATTCTGAGGAGCAGGCAGACTCCCAGGAACTGTTCTTGGGCCCCTGCCCAGATTGGGCAGCAATGGTTCCTCTCCCACCGGAGGAGTTTGTCATGACCGATGCCCAACCTTTGGAAAATTCCCGGGGTCCGGGAGATGAGGCTGGGGACTTCCGGCAACTGTCTCAAGAGCTTTCAGTGGGTGAGGAGGATGATGACGATGAGACACAGTTGTCTATCAGTGAGGTAGTAGTAAGGGCAGTAAGTCCGAGGGTGGAGCGCACAGAGGATTTGGAGGAAGATGAGGTGACTGACCCCACCTGGTTTGCTAAGCCTACTCAGGACAGGTCTTCAGAGGGGGAGGCAAGTGCAGCAGCAGGGCAGGTTGGAAGAGGCAGTGTGGTGGCCAGGGGTAGAGGCAGGGCCAGACCAAATAATCCACCAACTGTTTCCCAAAGCGACCCCTCGCGCCATGCCACCCTGCAGAGGCCAAGGTGCTCAAAGGTGTGGCAATTTTTCACTGAGAGTGTAGACGACCGACGAACTGTGGTGTGCAAGGTTTGTCGCGGCAAGATCAGCCGAGGAGCCACCACCACCAGCATGCGCAGGCATATGATGGCCAAGGTGGGACGAAGGCCGTTCACCGCCTCCGGTTTGCACCACTGCCTCTCCCCCTGTGCCCCAACCTGCCACTGAGATCCAACTCCCCTCTCAGGACACAGGCACGACCGTCTCCCGGCCTGCACCCACACCCTCACCTCCGCTGTCCTCGGCCCCATCCAGCAAGGTCTCTCAGCGCAGCGTCCAGCCGTCGCTAGCGCATCTGTTTGAGCGCAAACGCAAGTACGCCGCCACGCACCTGCACGCTCAAGCGTTAAACGTGCACATAGCCAAATTGATCAGCCTGGAGATGCTGCCGTATAGGCTTGTGGAAACGGAGGCTTTCAAAAACATGATGGCGGCGGTGGCCCCGCGCTACTCGGTTCCCAGTCGCCACTACTTTTCCCGATGTGCCATCCCAGCCCTGCACGACCACGTCTCCCGCAACATTGTACGCGCCCTCACCAACGCGGTTACTGCCAAGGTCCACTTAACAACGGACACGTGGACAAGCACAGGCGGGCAGGCCCACTATATCTACCTGACGGCACATTTGGTGAATTTAGTGGAGGCTGGGACCGAGTCAGAGCCTGGTGCCGCTCACGTCCTACCCACCCCCAGAATTGATGGCCCCAGCTCGGTGCTGGTATCTGCGGTGGTGTATGCTTCCTCCACTAAACCACCCTCCTCCTCCTCCTACGCAACCTCTGTCTCGCAATCAAGATGTGTCAGCAGCAGCACGTCGCCAGCAGTCGGTGTCGCGCGGCGTGGCAGCACAGCGGTGGGCAAGCGTCAGCAGGCCGTGCTGAAGCCACTCAGCTTAGGAGAGAAGAGGCACATGGCTCACGAACTGCTGCAGGGTCTGACAGAGCAGACAAACCGCTGACTTTCACCACTGAGCCTCCAACCGGGCATGGTCGTGTGTGACAACGGCCATAACCTGGTGGGGGCTCTGCAGCTTGGCAGCCTCACGCACGTGCCATGCCTGGCCCACGTCTTTAATTTGGTGGTTCAGCACTTTCTGAAAAGCTATCCACACTTGTTAGACCTGCTCGGAAAGGTGCGCCGGCTCTGCGCACATTTCCGCAAGTCCAACACGAACGCTGCCACCCTGCGGACCCTGCAACATCGGTTTAATCTGCCAGTGCACCGACTGCTGTGCGACATGCCCACACGGTGGAACTCTACGCTCCACATGTTGGCCAGGCTCTATGAGCAGCGTAGAGCTATAGTGGAATACCAACTCCAACATGGGCGGCGCAGTGGGAGTCAGCCTCCTCAATTATTTACAGAAGAGTGGGCCTGGTTGGCAGACATCTGCCAGGTCCTTGGAAACTTTGAGGAGTCTACCCAGATGGTGAGCGGCGATGCTGCAATCATTAGCGTCACCATTTCTCTGCTATGCCTCTTGAGAAGTTCCCTGCAAAGCATAAAGGCAGACGCTTTGCGCTTGGAAACGGAGGCGGGGGAAGACAGTATGTCGCCGGATAGTCAGAGCACCCTCATGTCTATATCTCAGCGCGTTGAGGAGGAGGAAGAGGAGGGGGAGGGGGAGGAGCCTGAGGAGGAGGGGGAAGAGACAGCCGGTCCCACTGCTGAGGGTACCCATGCTGCTTGCCTGTCATCCTTTCAGCGTGTATGGCCTGAGGAAGAGAAGGAGGAGGAGGAGGAGGAGGATCCTGAAAGTGATCTTCCTAGTGAGGACAGCCATGTGTTGCGTACAGGTACCCTGGCACACATGGCTGACTTCATGTTAGGATGCCTTTCTCGTGACCCTCGCGTTAGACGCATTCTGGCCACTACGGATTACTGGGTGTACACACTGCTCGACCCACGGTATAAGGAGAACCTTTCCACTCTCATGCCTGAAGAGGAAAGGGGTTCGAGAGTGATGCTATACCACAGGACCCTGGTGGACAAACTGATGGTAAAATTCCCATCCGACAGCGCTAGTGGCAGAAGGCGCAGTTCCGAGGGCCAGGTAGCAGGGGAGGCGCAGAGATCAGGCAGCATGTACAGCGCAGGCAGGGGAACACTCTCCAAGGCCTTTGCCAGCTTTATGGCTCCCCAGCAAGACTGTGTCACCGCTCCCCAGTCAAGGCTGAGTTGGCGGGAGCACTGTAAAAGGATGGTGAGAGAGTACGTAGCCGATTGCACGACCGTCCTCCGTGACGCCTCTGCTCCGTACAACTACTGGGTGTCGAAGCTGGACACGTGGCCTGAACTCGCCTTGTGTGCCCTGGAGGTGCTTGCTTGCCCTGCGGCTAGCGTCTTGTCAGAGAGGGTGTTTAGAGCGGCTGGGGAAATCATCACGGATAAGCGTAGCCGCCTGTCAACTGACAGTGCCGACAGGCTTACACTCATAAAGATGAACAAAGCCTGGATTTCCCCAGACTTTTCTTCTCCACCAGCGGACAGCAGCGGTACCTAAACAATACGTAGACTGCACCCGCAGATGGAAGCACCGTTCTCTAGCACCATAAAAAACGGGAACCTTTTAGCTTCATCAATCTGAGTATTATATTCATCCTCCTCCCCCCTGAAACCTCACGTAATCATGCCGAACGGGCAATTTTTCTTAGGCCCACAAGGCTCAGTAATATTACTTTTGTAAACAATGTTTATACGTTTCAATTCTCATTAAAGCGTTGAAACTTGCACCTGAACCAATTTTTATTTTAACTGGGCTGCCTCCAGGCCTAGTTACAAATTAAGCCACAGTAACCAAAGCGATTAATGGGTTTCACCTGCCCTCTTGGTTGGGCATGGGCAATTTTTCTGAGGTACATTAGTACTGTTGGTACACCAATTTTTTTGGGCCCTCGTCTACAATGTAATCCTAGTAATTTTTATGGGCTTCGCCTGCACTCATGGTACAGCAGGCTGTTTGGGGTTGGCCGACACTTTTGCTACATAAATGTAACTGCGGCCTTGTCTATACTGCAAATACTGAAATGTGAAAGAGACTGTTATCTCCCTAAACTGCTGCAACAGGAATGCTACTGTGGCCTGTCTTGACTGCTACTACTACTGAAATGGAACTAATACTGTGCTCCCCCTATACTGCTGCTTCGGAATGGTTACTGTGGCCTGTCTTGACTGCTACTACTACTGAAAGGGAGCTAAGACTGTGCTCCCCCTATATTGCTGCTTCGGAATTGTTACTGGGGCCTGTCCAGACTGCTACTACTACTGAAATGGAACTAATACTGTGCTCCCGCTATACTGCTGCTTCGGAATTGTTACCGGGGCCTGTCTTGACTGCTACTATTACTGAAATGGAACTAAGACTGTGCTCCCCCTATACTGCTGCTTCGGAATTGTTACCGAGGCCTGTCTAGACTGCTACTACTACTGAAATGGAACTAATACTGTGCTCCCCCTATACTGCTGCTTTGGAATTGTTACCGGGGCCTGTCTTGACTGCTACTATTACTGAAATGGAACTAAGACTGTGCTCCCCCTATACTGCTGCTTCGGAATTGTTACCGGGGCCTGTCTAGACTGCTACTACTACTGAAATGGAACTAATACTGTGCTCCCCCTATACTGCTGCTTTGGAATTGTTACTGGGGCCTGTCTTGACTGCTACTATTATCGAAATGGAACTAAGACTGTGCTCCCCCTATACTGCTGCTTCGGAATTGTTACCGGGGCCTGTCTTGACTGCTACTACTACTGAAATAGAACTAAGACTGTGCTCCCCCTATACTGCTGCTTCGGAATTGTTACCGGGGCCTGTCTTGACTGCTACTATTACTGAAATGGAACTAAGACTGTGCTCCCGCTATACTGCTGCTTCAGAATTGTTACTGGGGCCTGTCTTGACTGCTACTATTACTGAAATGGAACTAAGACTGTGCTCTCCCTATACTGCTGCTTCGGAATTGTTACTGGGGCCTGTCTTGACTGCTACTACTACTGAAATGGAACTAATACTGTGCTCCCCCTATACGGCTGCTTCGGAATTGTTACTGGGGCCTGTCTTGACTGCTACTACTACTGAAATGGAGCTAAGACTGTGCTCCCCCTATACTGCTGCTTCGGAATTGTTACTGGGGCCTGTCTTGACTGCTACTATTACTGAAATGGAACTAAGACTGTGCTCTCCCTATACTGCTGCTAGTGATATGTTACTGGGGCCTGTCCAGACTGCTACTACTACTGAAATGGAACTAATACTGTGCTCCCCCTATACTGCTGCTTCGGAATTGTTACCGGGGCCTGTCTTGACTGCTACTATTACTGAAATGGAACTAAGACTGTGCTCCCCCTATACTGCTGCTTCGGAATTGTTACCGGGGCCTGTCTAGACTGCTACTACTACTGAAATGGAACTAATACTGTGCTCCCCCTATACTGCTGCTTTGGAATTGTTACCGGGGCCTGTCTTGACTGCTACTATTACTGAAATGGAACTAAGACTGTGCTCCCCCTATACTGCTGCTTCGGAATTGTTACCGGGGCCTCTCTAGACTGCTACTACTACTGAAATGGAACTAATACTGTGCTCCCCCTATACTGCTGCTTTGGAATTGTTACCGGGGCCTGTCTTGACTGCTACTATTATCGAAATGGAACTAAGACTGTACTCCCCCTATACTGCTGCTTCGGAATTGTTACTGGGGCCTGTCTTGAGTGCTACTATTACTGAAATTGAACTAAGACTGTGCTCCCCCTATACTGCTGCTTCGGAATTGTTACCGGGGCCTGTCTTGACTGCTACTATTACTGAAATGGAACTAAGACTGTGCTCCCGCTATACTGCTGCTTCAGAATTGTTACTGGGGCCTGTCTTGACTGCTACTATTACTGAAATGGAACTAAGACTGTGCTCTCCCTATACTGCTGCTTCGGAATTGTTACTGGGGCCTGTCTTGACTGCTACTATTACTGAAATGGAACTAAGACTGTGCTCCCCCTATACTGCTGCTTCGGAATTGTTACTGGGGCCTGTCTTGACTGCTGCTAGTACTGAAATGGAACTAAGACTGTGCTCCCCCTATACTGCTGCTTAGGAATTGTTACCGAGGCCTGTCTTGACTGTTACTATTACTGAAACGGAACTAAGACTGTGCTCCCCCTATACTGCTGCTTCGGAATTGTTACTGGGGCCTGTCTTGAGTGCTACTATTACTGAAATGGAACTAAGACTGTGCTCCCCCTATACTGCTGCTAGTGATATGTTACTGGGGCCTGTCTAGACTGCTACTACTACTGAAATGGAACTAATACTGTGCTCCCCCTATACTGCTGCTTCGGAATTGTTACCGGGGCCTGTCTTGACTGCTACTATTACTGAAATGGAACTAATACTGTGCTCCCGCTATACTGCTGCTTTGGAATTGTTACCGGGGCCTGTCTTGACTTCTAATATTATTGAAATGGAACTAAGACTGTGCTCCCCCTATACTGCTGCTTCGGAATTGTTACCGGGGCCTGTCTTGACTGCTACTATTACTGAAATGGAACTAAGACTGTGCTCTCGCTATACTGCTGCTTCAGAATTGTTACTGGGGCCTGTCTTGACTGCTACTATTACTGAAATGGAACTAAGACTGTGCTCTCCCTATACTGCTGCTTCGGAATTGTTACTGGGGCCTGTCTTGACTGCTACTACTACTGAAATGGAACTAATACTGTGCTCCCCCAATACTGCTGCTTCGGAATGGTTACTGTGGCCTGTCTTGACTGCTACTACTACTGAAATGGAGCTAAGACTGTGCTCCCCCTATACTGCTGCTTCGGAATTGTTACCGGGGCCTGTCTTGACTGCTACTATTACTGAAATGGAACTAAGACTGTGCTCTCGCTATACTGCTGCTTCAGAATTGTTACTGGGGCCTGTCTTGACTGCTACTATTACTGAAATGGAACTAAGACTGTGCTCTCCCTATACTGCTGCTTCGGAATTGTTACTGGGGCCTGTCTTGACTGCTACTTCTACTGAAATGGAACTAATACTGTGCTCCCCCTATACTGCTGCTTCGGAATTGTTACCGGGGCCTGTCTTGACTGCTACTACTACTGAAATGGAACTAAGACTGTGCTCCCCCTATACTGCTGCTTCGGAATTGTTACCGGGGCCTGTCTTGACTGCTACTATTACTGAAATGGAACTAAGACTGTGCTCTCGCTATACTGCTGCTTCAGAATTGTTACTGGGGCCTGTCTTGACTGCTACTATTACTGAAATGGAACTAAGACTGTGCTCTCCCTATACTGCTGCTTCGGAATTGTTACTGGGGCCTGTCTTGACTGCTACTACTACTGAAATGGAACTAATACTGTGCTCCCCCTATACTGCTGCTTCGGAATGGTTACTGTGGCCTGTCTTGACTGATACTACTACTGAAATGGAGCTAAGACTGTGCTCCCCCTATACTGCTGCTTCGGAATTGTTACTGGGGCCTGTCCAGACTGCTACTACTACTGAAATGGAACTAATACTGTGCTCCCCCTATACTGCTGCTTCGGAATTGTTACCGGGGCCTGTCTTGACTGCTACTATTACTGAAATGGAACTAAGACTGTGCTCCCCCTATACTGCTGCTTCGGAATTGTTACCGGGGCCTGTCTAGACTGCTACTACTACTGAAATGGAACTAATACTGTGCTCCCCCTATACTGCTGCTTTGGAATTGTTACCGGGGCCTGTCTTGACTGCTACTATTACTGAAATGGAACTAATACTGTGCTCCCCCTATACTACTGCTTCGGAATTGTTACCGGGGCCTGTCTTGACTGCTACTACTACTGAAATGGAACTAATACTGTGCTCCCCCTATACTGCTGCTTTGGAATTGTTACCGGGGCCTGTCTTGACTGCTACTATTATCGAAATGGAACTAAGACTGTGCTCCCGCTATACTGCTGCTTCAGAATTGTGACTGGGGCCTGTCTTGACTGCTACTATTACTGAAATGGAACTAATACTGTGCTCCCCCTATACTGCTGCTTCGGAATTGTTACTGTGGCCTGTCTTGACTGCTACTACTACTGAAATGGAGCTAAGACTGTGCTCCCCCTATACTGCTGCTTCGGAATTGTTACTGGGGCCTGTCTTGACTGCTACTATTACTGAAATGGAACTAAGACTGTGCTCCCCCTATACTGCTGCTAGTGATATGTTACTGGGGCCTGTCCAGACTGCTACTACTACTGAAATGGAACTAATACTGTGCTCCCCCTATACTGATGCTTCGGAATTGTTACCGGGGCCTGTCTTGACTGCTACTATTACTGAAATGGAACTACGACTGTGCTCCCCCTATACTGCTGCTTCGGAATTGTTACCGGGGCCTGTCTAGACTGCTACTACTACTGAAATGGAACTAATACTGTGCTCCCCCTATACTGCTGCTTTGGAATTGTTACCGGGGCCTGTCTTGACTGCTACTATTACTGAAATGGAACTAAGACTGTGCTCCCCCTATACTGCTGCTTCGGAATTGTTACCGGGGCCTGTCTAGACTGCTACTACTACTGAAATGGAACTAATACTGTGCTCCCCCTATACTGCTGCTTTGGAATTGTTACCGGGGCCTGTCTTGACTGCTACTATTATCGAAATGGAACTAAGACTGTGCTCCCCCTATACTGCTGCTTCGGAATTGTTACCGGGGCCTGTCTTGACTGCTACTACTACTGAAATAGAACTAAGACTGTGCTCCCCCTATACTGCTGCTTCGGAATTGTTACCGGGGCCTGTCTTGACTGCTACTATTACTGAAATGGAACTAAGACTGTGCTCCCGCTATACTGCTGCTTCAGAATTGTTACTGGGGCCTGTCTTGACTGCTACTATTACTGAAATGGAACTAAGACTGTGCTCTCCCTATACTGCTGCTTCGGAATTGTTACTGGGGCCTGTCTTGACTGCTACTACTACTGAAATGGAACTAATACTGTGCTCCCCCTATACTGCTGCTTCGGAATTATTACTGTGGCCTGTCTTGACTGCTACTACTACTGAAATGGAGCTAAGACTGTGCTCCCCCTATACTGCTGCTTCGGAATTGTTACTGGGGCCTGTCTTGACTGCTACTATTACTGAAATGGAACTAAGACTGTGCTCCCCCTATACTGCTGCTAGTGATATTTTACCGGGGCCTGTCCAGACTGCTACTACTACTGAAATGGAACTAATACTGTGCTCCCCCTATACTGCTGCTTCGGAATTGTTACCGGGGCCTGTCTTGACTGCTAATATTATCGAAATGGAACTAAGACTATGCTCCCCCTATACTGCTGCTTCGGAATTGTTACCGGGGCCTGTCTTGACTGCTACTACTACTGAAATGGAACTAAGACTGTGCTCCCCCTATACTGCTGCTTCGGAATTGTTACCGGGGCCTGTCTTGACTGCTACTATTACTGAAATGGAACTAAGACTGTGCTCCCGCTATACTGCTGCTTCAGAATTGTTACTGGGGCCTGTCTTGACTGCTACTATTACTGAAATGGAACTAAAACTGTGCTCTCCCTATACTGCTGCTTCGGAATTGTTACTGGGGCCTGTCTTGACTGCTACTATTACTGAAATGGAACTAAGACTGTGCTCCCCCTATACTGCTGCTTCGGAATTGTTACTGGGGCCTGTCTTGACTGCTACTAGTACTAAAATGGAACTAAGACTGTGCTCCCCCTATACTGCTGCTTCGGAATTGTTACCGAGGCCTGTCTTGACTGTTACTATTACTGAAATGGAACTAAGACTGTGCTCCCCCTATTCTGCTGCTTCGGAATTGTTACTGGGGCCTGTCTTGAATGCTACTATTACTGAAATGGAACTAAGACTGTGCTCCCCCTATACTGCTGCTAGTGATATGTTACTGGGGCCTGTCTAGACTGCTACTACTACTGAAATGGAACTAATACTGTGCTCCCCCTATACTGCTGCTTCGGAATTGTTACCGGGGCCTGTCTTGACTGCTACTATTACTGAAATGGAACTAAGACTGTGCTCCCCCTATACTGCTGCTTCGGAATTGTTACTGGGGCCTGTCTTGAGTGCTACTATTACTGAAATGGAACTAAGACTGTGCTCCCCCTATACTGCTGCTTTAGTTTTAGTTTAGTTCCCATCGCGGTGCTTTACCTGTATGCCACTAAGACACTGAGTGACTTGGAAAGGGGGCATAGTGCAGATGGCTTTCCCCTTGCAGTGTCGATTGAGCCACCTGACACCTAGACAGAATGAACACTGTGTAGGCACATGGATTCCCCATTGCTACGTAACTCTTGGCGACATTTGCAGCTCCTGACAGAGGTGGCACAGGATTGGAATGAAGATCGAATGTCGATTTGTCAGTGATACTCAACTGCATTGTGGGCTATCGCCCCGCCCCTTTTAAAGATGGTCGCTACCTGGCCCTGCCAACCCTCTGCAGTGTGTGCCTCCGGTTCCTCCAGATCACAGAGGCAATTATAAATTGACATGAGGGTGGTGTGGCTATGAAGTGAGCGTGTGGCATGGGGGCAGCTGAAGGGAGTGCAGTGACACTTTTGTGTGTGCAGCAGATGCTGGGTCATGTGGGGCGGTTGGGCAGCATGTTACCCAGGAGAAGTGGCAGCGGAGTGTCATGCAGGCAGTGATTGTGCTTTGTTGGAGGTAGTGTGGTGCTTAGCTAAGGTATGCCTTGCTAATGAGGGTTTTTCAGAAGTAAAAATTGTTGGGGGGGGGGCCCACTCTTGCCACTATTGTAGCTTAATAGTGGGACCTGGGAACTTGAGATGCAGCCCAACATGTAGCCCCTCGCCTGCCCTATCCGTTGCTATGTCGTTCCCATCACTTTCTTGAATTTCCCAGATTTTTACAAATGAAAACCTTAGCGAGCATCGGCGATATACAAAAATGCTCGGGTCGCCCATTGACTTCAATGGGGTTCGTTACTCGAAACGAACCCTCGAGCATCGCGGGAAGTTCAACTCGAGTAACGAGCACCCGAGCATTTTGGTGCTCGCTCATCTCTAGTTCCTTCACATTTGTCATGTTTTCACTCATGTGATGTTGCGTGAAAAAAAAATTGTGACATATCCTATCTTTCTGCATTTTGCTCTTTTTTTATTGCCTATGTTTCACTATGGAGCCTTCATTCTATCGCTACGTATGAACTTGCAATTTTTGTGCGATGCGTTTTTAACATTACAAAGTCCTATTGTCTTTCTCCAGAGAAAAGGAAGGCAGGCATGTTTCACACTATGACAGGTTTGTTTAGTATTGGTACCATGAACATGCATATACTGTATTCATTGATTGCAAAAACATGCCAACGGATTTTAGGATGCTTTTCTTGTGCCAATTTATTAGCGCAGTACGAAAAATTTGTGTTTGTGGAATTAAAATAAATGTCTTCCACGTAGACTTTAGGTGAAATTAATGTAAATGTTACACTACTCCATAACAGTAAATGGCTACAGAAAAATGTATAGCTCACATAAATACATAAAAGGTACGAATTATATCTTCACAAAAGGCATATCTCTATTAACGTGGCAAAGGTGACGCAAACAGCTAGTGTACACAATGTCAACCGTGAGTAATGTAGTACCTGAACTGGCAGAACGGGCGATAAAATCAGTTTTTGTAAGAATACACAGAGCTCTTCCATTCATTAAAAACTTGCTGTCATCTGTTTTCTTCAGTGAGTATTCCTCCTCTGCCCATCGTAGCCACTCAATCACATCATCCTTGCTCCACAGCGATGGATGGATTCCTGAAATGTATATGTGGATGGTGAGAATTCCCAAAACATTACTGTACGCTAAGTAGGGAGGGTGCAACAGTGACATTAAAATATGCCGCGTAGGAGTACTATACCAGCCCTTACCAGCCATGCTGCCTACTGTCGGCTACAGTAGAAATCATATAGGATTCATGCTTAAGAAATATAAGAATAATCTGGGCAGGAAACTTCTTTCATTATGTCATTGAATGGCTGTGATTGGTTAACCCAGCGCCGACTTTCATTGGCTGACACAATGCTGAGTTAACCAATCAGAGCATTAGCTTGCTGGAAGCGAGGCATTCAAGCCCTGCATCCAGAAAGCAATGCTCTGTGTTGGCATGGAGAAGGGAGCAACAGCCTGCAGCAGCACCGCAGACAATCGTGAGGACGAAACGCTGGCAACAGGTGAGTATAGACCCCCCCTGAGCCTGAGCTTGCGAGTTTTTTGACCTGCAAGCAGGCTTGTACCCCAAATTTTTGCTCATAAATTAGAGCAAAAATTCGGGGGAGAGCCTGCTCGCAAGTCAAAAAACTCGCAAGCTGAGGCTCTCGTAAACGCGAGGTACCACTGTATGTCCATTTAGTTCAGCCTATTATCCTGCAATGTCAATCCAGAGAAAGGAAAAAAAAAAAAACTTATTTTAGCAAAAAAATTATTTCCCGACTCTAAGTCTGAAAATTCCAAACCAAAAACACTGATTGTCATAGCATACATTAAAACTTTACTTTTAATGATTATTATTAATAATAAAAGAGAAAATATTTTTTTTTTAAAAACTGCAAAGCCTATCGTTTACCCTAGTGTTGCACACTACCTGATTAGAGTTCCTGCCCTGAAAAGGACGAGCCAGTCCTGTACCTGTCCCTAATGACCCCTAAAACTGATGAGGCGGAGGGAGGAGTTTTCCAAATGTACCAGGAGTAAAAAAACAATTGAGCAATTCCAGAAGATAATCTAGTCCAACACAGGTGCCTGGAGAAAAAAAAAATATACGAAAATGGCAACTACAAAAAAAACTCAGTTCCAATGATATAATACCGGGCTCAATAAACGTAGATCTAGCTACCAACAGAGACTTAGCCTTGAATATGAGGTATTATTGTATCACGCTCTTGTCATATAATAAAGATATCTATATTCCTGTTATACAACAGACAAAAGTTCAGATTTTCTAATGACTTTTCCTGGTAGATGGCATGGGTTCATCAGGGAAAATCATGCATTTAGTTGGATAATAAATGATTTTCTTCAGGAATGGTATCTTAAAGTTTTCCTATCATAATAGCAAATTATGATGGCTTGAGTATCAATAATGGCATTATGAACACAAGATACTAATATCAATATATGTCCATCATTATCACAGCTAGAGTGTCAATAATTATATGACGAAAGAACTGATCACCGAGATACACAAATCCAACATAGTACACAATGAGTGATATCTCAATACTCCTTATCGTATATTCTGAGGTTCAAAGTCAATATATAGTCAGCATAACACTTACATAGAGCTGCACAGTCAACATCTACCCAGCGTGGTCAATATTAGGCGGTTTACCCAAATGACATTACCATAAATATCAGTGTACTGCAGCAATATCCATATTATGCTGGGTGAATATTGAAGCACAGAAACAAAGTAACGTCCAATCATCTCTGGACAGCTGGTAGATTGCTGCCAGCATGAGTAAGTGAGGAGGGATATATCGGGCCATGTATCGGGGGCCGTGGGTGCATACTGATCGTATATGTATGTGTAGTCTTGTCAGACTTAAATGATTATACAATATTGGGGTAATGGAACTAGACCCAGACTGAGTTATAAAATCTTAACGCAAAGAAAAGAGTCGGGGGGAGTGGGACTCCCGGACCTTGCCAAATACCACAAAGCGGCACTGAGTTAGTGTGTACTCGATTTAATGCTTAGGAGATCCTCAAAACGATGGGTTGAGCTTGAGCAGGATTCAACCCCCTTCAAAGCGCAAGGCGTATTTTGGCTAAAGGGAGGCCTCGGGCAACGGGGGATTGTGGTCTCCCCCCTTCTAGGATCTATTTTAAAGCAATGGGATGGCTTCACGGTAAAAACAGGCCTGGTCTCGGTGCCCGAACCCTGGACACCCCTGATGGGGAACCCAGACTTCCCAATGGGTAGCAAGGCTTGCCCCTCCTAGACAGGATGGGGATACCCGTCCCTAGAATTCAGGACGTCACAAAAGCGGGTAAAATCAAACCGCTGGAAATACTGCTAGCAGAGGGGGTTCACTGGCCGGTGCGTGGTTCCAACACCTACAGTTAAGCCACTTTATCCGATCGCAAGATCAGATCTTAGAGATCACGCGGAGACCCACCCTGTTTGAGGAGATGTGTGCCACGTCCCCTGAAAGGAAAGGGGAGATCTCCGCGGTCTATGGCATATTGGTAGCCAGGGACGCCCCAGACGATGGGGTGAGCTTCAAAAGAAGCTGGGAGAGGGAATTGGGCCAACAAATCGAAGAAGGCGATTGGACCAGAGCTCTTACCATGACACACAAAATGTCCATATCAGGCAGACACCATGAATTGAATTACAAAATGCTCTCCAGGTGGTACCGCACGCCGGCGCGTTTAGTCAAGATGTACCCCAATATTAGCAACAGCTGCTGGAGGTGCCTGAATGGTGTAGGGTCAATGATTCACGTATGGTGGTCCTGCCCTCTGGTGTCTCCTTTATGGATGGAGATAAACACAGTATACAACGCCCTTACCACTATGGGAGTCTCTTTTTCCCCAGGGATCACACTCCAATCTATCATACCAGGCCCTATGGCTTTGATCAAGAAAAGACTCCTTAGGTTCCTTCTCCTGGCAACGAGACAAGTAATACCAAAGCTGTGGAACACCACGACATCCCCCACGCTTTTAATGTGAGTAAATGCCATGGACGACATCAGGTACATGGAAGAACTGAGAGCCAGGGACGACTCCAAACTCTCCAGTTATTACGCTATTTGGGCAACATGGATAACCTTCCGTGCCTATGATAAGTTTGACTTATGGTTAACTAATGGCGCGATACAGCCCTAAACATATTCATATGTGGACGCTGTCTTGGACAGTGCCCACACTCTGGTTGCTGCTGCCAGGCCGATAGGCCGCATACTATTTCAGTCAGGGCTGCCAAGGGCCCCTACCCTCTCCCCTTCCACCTACCTAACCTACTCCCCAATTCACCCCCTCTCCAGTTTCCTATTCCCCTTTTCTTTTTCTCTCCTTAATTCGTTCTTTTTCCGAGCCTTTTTCCTTCTCCTTCTTCTTTAACTACGTGATTTATCAGTATTGTAATGATGAAGGTCTCAGGACTTAGACGGATCCCTACTTCCTCTACGTACCTGAGACATTTACACATATATACACGAGTTCGTTTATATAAATGTTTATATGTACCTACACAGATATGTGTGTAGGTTTATAAGTTCCCACAAATTACCTATACTCTGTTAACAAATTCCACCATATCAGTTGTGGGTAACCGAACTGGGAACACCCAGAGAAGAGATTGCCGATCCCCAGGAGTAGAATCAGCAAAAACTACCAGGCACCCATAGGGACCCTATTGAAATTTTTGTACGTTTTATTTCGGTTGAAATGAATGCCTAAAATTGGACCTGATGTACTTTGTATCCTTGATGTTATGCTGAATAAAATATATTGAACTTAAAGTCAATATTCTCAAGTCACACACTTAAGAAACAGCACACTTAGAATACAGCACGCACACTCACACACTCACTTTTGTTTGCTTTATATAGCACTTATCTATAATTCTGCTCCTCCTCTGTTTGGAAAGGACAGAACAAGTTCCACAGATCCGATTTATCACACCCTGATTGGGTAACTTCACACTTAATTAATCACCATTGGAAAGCAATGTAGATTGCAAACTATATGTGCTTTTAAATTGAACAACGTTTAATCTCATTAGTCAAATTTAAAAACTAAATTTAGCAAAAAAAAACTAGCAGAAAATATGTCAATGTATTGTAATCATACTCCACCAAAAACCTTGCTACTTCTATGCAAACCATTAGTATAATCTATGTTATGATCCAGGGCTCTTTTTGTATCACATAACGCTTCTTGCATCACATTTTGTTCTACTTACTGAGACTTCCAGGAACTTTGCATATCACCTCTTCAGTAAAGAAGCAATGTGTTTCACAGTAGTCAAGTACATCCTGATTATGCTGAGGACACAATGCAATGGTTTGTGGCGTGATTGTCTTTATTTTGTCCTGCAATCATAAGAGATAATGATTGATGTTACATGGTGATCACAGTAAGCTATGATTTTTCCGTGACCATGTGTCAGCGTATGGCCCTAGTCTACAATTACAGTTATAATTCTTTGGGAAGGGTCTCTATGGTGCTACCTATTGGAAGACAGCATTCCCAGTCATAGTTACAAGACTTGCAATGCATATTTCCGAGAGGAGCACTGATGGCCTTATAACACCTTTAGGGCTAATGCCCATGGACGGATTTCTGCCACGTTCCCCGCAGGAAATCTGTGGCTGAATAATGCAGCTATTAGGTTCTATTGAACCTAATTAGAGATGAGCGAGCATACTCTATAAGGCAAACTACTCGAGCAAGTAGTGCCTTATTCGAGTACCTGCCCGCTCGTCTCTAAAGATTCGGCTGCTGGCGTAGGTGACAGGTGAGTTGCATCGGTGAGCGGCTGGGAGAGAGGGAGAGAGAGATCTCCCCTCCGTTCCTCCCCGCTCTTCCCCACTGGCAGCCGAATCTTTAGAGATGAGCAGGCAGGTACTCGAATAAAGCACTACTTGCTCGAGTATGCTCGCTCATCTCTAAACCTAATAGCTTTTCTGCCTGTCAGTGCTCACATGTGTGATTCTGCCGTGGATTTCCGCAGCAGGAAAAAAATGGCGGCATGTTCTATTTCACCGCGTTTTTCCGCAGCGGAGGTCTCTATTAATATAGTAATGAATCAATGGATTAATGGAGTAATGGATTTTTCGGTGATCACCAGTCGGTACTTTTTGTTTACAACCACGGTACTCCCGCGGCGTAAATCTGCAGGTGTATCCCGCTCCGTCCGTGGGCATGAGCCATTAGGTTCTCTCCCTAAGCAGAAACGATACCCTTCCCAACCCTATTTTATAGTTTTAATGGTTCAAGTAACTATCGTTGAAGTTCCACAAAAGTAAAGAGAAAAAGGTGAATACAAACTTCTTATATGAATGGCCAAGAGTTGATGCGAAATAGTATCACAATAAATGATATCAGCAGTGGCCTATCAGCAATATCCAACATATACAGCACAATACATACATGAATTATAATACATGCATTCACCCTACAATATAAAAGAAAATATAACAGCAGTAAAAAAATCCTTGAAAAAGACTAACATTAGCAGTCGAAACGTTGCAGGGTAGGCAGTGGGTCTATGTTGAACAATAAAGGAACTTCATTTGAAGATGCGGATGTGAGTATTCATCTACTTGCACCTTACGTTGCTGCTCCAACCATTACATTTGGTGATTATGCACTTGGGGATCTAACTGTCCAGATCCCTTTTTGGAGCGTGCAACATTCACTATGTATGGCTTTTCCGGAGAGATTTTTTTCTGGTTGTGCTGCTGCTATAAGACTTTATGGGCATTTGATTGGGAAGAGATGACGCAACCTGCTCAAGTAATCAAACCAAGAAATAAAGTCAAAACAAATTCAGAGACATTAAGAAAATTGGGTCCATATCAAGATAATTTGAAAAGATGATAAATTTGGTGCATTTTGCGCTGGAGAGGGGAAAATGACATGCAAAAAAGCATAAAGCAGCATAAAAATCATCGGATAATAAATTTCCCACATAGAGAATTAAATGAAGTTTTTTGAAGGTCAAAGTGACATGTTACATGTTCAATGTTCAGCTATGGCATGTGTGTGAACTTTATTAAGACTTTATAAAACTAGAGACTTTTAAGCTATTAAATACATTCTATGAGCATGTTAGTATACTTCCTGGCTAAGAAGCTATTCCAGTAATGACTAATGCAGGGATAGACACGGTGGTCCCTCTGTGGCCACAATTTGAAATACTGCCCCCTCTGTGTCTTCAATTAGTAATAGTCCCCCTTCTGTGGCTCAATTAATAAAAATGTCCCTGGTGTAATTAGTAATAATGCCCCCTCTGAGGTCCCAAGTGGTAATTATTCCCCTCTGTGGCTTAGTTAGTAAAAACACACCCTCTCTGCCCCAATCAGTAATAGTGACCCAATTAGTAATAGTAACCCCTCTTTGGCCCACTTAGTAAAAATGCCTCCTCTGTGCTCTAATTAGTAATAGTATCTCCCCACTCCCCTGCTCCTCTGCCAAACCTCTGGCTAGGCAACAACATTAAAAGCATCTTCTTTTACTCACACAGACATTCTGGTTGCTATGCACTTTAAACACAGCATATCCTGACTCCTCTACCCATCTCCTGCACTAAATACAATATGAGCAGGAGACAGGGGAGGAGTCAGAACATGCTGTGTATAGATCATGCATTTGGAACTCTGTGTGAGTAAAATAGGATGCTTTTATGTTTCTACCTGCCTAGAGGTTCAGGAGCCGGTCTCAGCAAGTTGTTATTGTAGTGTACAGAAGTTGTACACTCCATACTAATAATGTGGAGGCTTCATTTGGGTGTGTTTAACTTTAGGGTAAAGTTGATTGTTTTTACATTCACTGCACTTAGGAAACCCTAGTCTAGCCCCATTGTTCAGTTAGCCATATGGAAGGTAGCTGCCCTGGGATTGGTGGATAGGTCCCTCGCACAGGTTGGTCAATAGAAGTTGGTATAAAATAGAGGAGATCTGTTGTAGAGAGAGGTTCTCAGGAGAGTAAAGACCAGAAGAAGGAGAGAAGAGATCAGCCTTGAAGAATGGAGGAAGCCAGTGCGGTCAGAAGGAGTGACGTGTGAGTACAAAAGCTGCATAAGAATTGAGGAAGCGAGAAACTGAGCTATAGAAAGTAATAGTTGTGCTAAGATAAGAAGAATAGAGGAAAAAGTAAAACAGACAAGGAGAATAAATGGACAGAATAAAGTAACAGTAATTACAGGAAAGCTTCATACCTAAAGAAATAGAAAAGAAGAAAGTGAGAGAAGCAGGAGGGCAAATCATAGAGGACAGAAAGCATTCACATGCTTATTTACTACTAAAGAGCCCATCAGTGTTCAGATAAGATGTCTGCACTTCATGCCTGTACTTGTTCAAATCGTTGTACTAGAACTGCCTAAAAAAATTCTACCTCAAAGTGAAGTAATTCTGATTGTATTGAAGATGCTGGAAAGTCCATTTCTTTAAAGCAATAAATAGTTTTATGTTTTCCCCATTTATTCTGCCTCCTGGAGTCCCTTCCCACCACTGAACATCTGCACTGAGGTACCACACCACACTTCAGGAGAAAGAAACGTTTTGTTTTATTTTTTCCCATTTTCATATTATTATTTTGTCCAGCACAGGTCTCGGCATGTATACGGATTGGCATCATGAATTGACAACTAACATCTTACCCTGCCAGACTTTGTGGGTAGCTCAAAAGCCAAAAAAAACCTAAATTATAGGCCACTGTGACTACCACCATAGCTGCCCACCTCACAGCAGGTCTGGCTGGTTGCATTATCATTCGGGTCTTGTTCCCTGCAGCTTAATTATTTTTTACTGCCAGCAGAGAAGAGCATGCCCCCCCTCCCCTTTTCCTGTGCAGCTGAAACAGCTGAACTACCATCAAGTCCTGGTTATTTATCAATGGCTGGCATCTGTTGCTCTTTAGAATCCAGCCATTGCTCCTGGCTCTTGTTCAGCTCTGGGCACCACTGCGCTAGATGGTGGAGGTGCGCACAAACTCCTGATGCTAGATGGCATCAGTACACAGTACAGCCATGTCCAGAGTTGAACAAAAGCTGGGAGCAAAAAGGATAAGTATATAATCTGGTCTGGGGATTCAATATTTTTTTTGTCTAATCTGCTGTCGGAATGAAGTTAGAAGTCTGGGGTCTGAAATTAATATAGGGAGGTTGGGATCTGAATATATTTAGAAGGTCTGGTCTGGAGTTTGAATTAGGTTAGGGCTCTGGTGTAAACATAGAGAGAATAGGGTACAAAGATATTTGGGGGTCTGTTCCATGGGAATCTGAATATATTTAGTCCTACCCTTTTTTATAAGCCATACCCGTTGGAAACGCCACTTCCTCTTTGCTCAAACCTGTTTCTCAAGTGTGACCCTGTAAGCGACTATGATATTATTGTACCTTGACGCCATTGGTAGATAGGGGTTTGACAGGAGGAACGCCCCTCTCACAGGTTTTGCATTGGGGCCCGGGAGCTTCAAGTTACGCTTCTGCTTTGTGGCATCTCTGAAGCACCACTTTGAAAAGGTGCTGTTTATATACAAGAAACTACTATGAAATTGCTGTCACTTGTTTATTATTTGTTTTTATCCATAGGTAACTTGACAATTGAGAAATGGCTGCTGCTTACTGCATGACATTGTGGCATTGTGTTAATGAGAACCTATCCCACTGAAAATGCAATCCATTCTGCAGGCATCATACTATAGAGCAGGAGGAGCCTAGCAGACTGATATCTAGTTTTATGGGAATGATTCAGTATAACTTGTATTTTATTCATTAACAGCTCTGCTAATTCTGTGCTTAGAGGTCCAGTGGGTGGTCCTATCAGTGATTGACAGCTCTTTCTCTATGTATAATCATACATACATAGCTGTCAATTACGGATAGGACCGCCCACTGGACCTCTAAGCTCAGAATGAGCAGAGATTTAAATCTGCTCAGCTCCTCCTGCTTTATAACATGATGCTTGCTACTTGGACTGTACATTCAAGCTGACAGGTTCCCTCTAAGTGATAGATTCCTATATGTACTGTAGATCTAGAAGACTCTAAAAAGGGCATTGCTATTTTTCGTAAAGTAGTATCCTTAAAGGGGTTGTCCCCCTTCTAGCTGTTTTCAGTGCCCCGATTTGCTATTTCCTGAATCATATTGAAGTGAATGGGAACCAGCCTGCTCACACGTTTCTGTAGGTTGCATATGCAGCATTAAAGGGGTTCTGTCACTAAAAAAGAAAAATGCTATACTTATCTATTCCTCCCCCATCATTCTACTTACCAGATCTTCCCCTCTCTATCTTCTCCTGTCTCCTGCAGTCCATGTTGTCACTTCACCTCCACTTGCCTGATTCTGCTCCTTCCTGTGAGGTTAAGTACATTAGGTTGGCAGTCTGCCAATGAACGTTACCTCACAGCTCACAGGCCAGCAGGGGGACTGCCTACCTTCTTCAGAGATTGCTCATGCGATCTGTCTCTGAAATAGATTACAATTCCTTCCTAGGCAGTGAAGCTACACCACAGGGATGTGACCTTCACTGACCCAGCAGGAAGGAGTTTGTGATGAGCAGGTACGGCTCCCATTGATTTCAGTGAGAACCGTGCCTGCAGTTACAAGCGCCGGCCATTACACGGAAATTGGCACAGAGTCTTCTGCTACAAACTCTGTGTTGTTGCGGTGCTGACAGCATGCGCCCGCTCAGCTCATCAGTGGGGGTCTGGAGCGATGGACCCCAGCCAATCAACTATTGATCACCTATCCTGATGATAGGTCATTGATAGTATTTCTCTGGAAAACCCCTGTAAGTCTCAAATAAAATGTCTTCTTATTTTCACTTTCAACCTTTCAAGTTTCTTGTTGATTCTTAATATACAGGGTATTCTCCTGAAAACTTGAAGTGAATCTTACAAAAAACAACAGAATTACTTAACAGTAATTGGGCTTCTACGAGCCCAAGACAGCACCTCCCATCGGACAGGAAACTGGACCTCCTCCCAACCTCTTTAAAAGGTGGGAACACCCATGCCTCCTCACTCTGTAACAAGATCCACAGACTTTCGCTTAGCCTTCTTTCTTTTTAATATATATCTTTTTTATCTGCATTTAAAATCAGAGAGGGTGGGAATAAAACAGTGCTGTCATGGGCTGATGGACAACTGATACCAGTAAGTAATCCTGTTGTTTCCTTTTCACCCATGACACAACTTATGAGAGATTAAACTAGATTGCATTTTAGGGGGGAATACTGCATGAAGGACATTTCTTCCAAAAGACATCTGCTCATTAGATGAAAGGTCTAATCTAGAATGCCTGAAGAATATGTTAGGACAGCTCCAGGTTGCCGCTTTACAGATTTGATCGATGGAAGTATTAGCCCTTTCTGCTCGTGAAACAGATACTACTCTGGTAGAATGGGCTTCGAACCCAGAAGGAGGAGAAGTCTCTGCTGATGAATAAGCCAACAAAATGGCCTGTGTAATCCATTTTGCCACTATCTTGGCAGTAGCTTTTTCTCCCTTATTGTTACCCTGAAATTGTACAAATAGTTGAGAACATTTTCCCCATTCCCTCGTGAGCACTTAATATTTCCGTAGGGTTCGTCTGACATCCAGATTCTGAAATTCTGCTTCCTTTTCGTTCCACAGATGCTGGCAAAATGATGGTAAAATGATCTCCTGGGAACAATGAAAGTTTGTTTCCACCTTTGGAAGGAAAGTAGGGTCCAGAATAATAATTACCCTGTCCTCCAAAATATTAGTATGGGGGGAGAAGAACAAAAAGCTGTAATCTCCACCACCCTTCTAGATAAAGTGATTGCTATCAAAAAGCTAATTGGTAAGATAGAAACTTTATAGAAATTTCATCTAAACCTCAGAAGGATCTTTAGATAATTGATTCAAAACCAAACTTATTATCCCATGGAGGAACTCTAATCTTTATAGTAGGAGTTAGCCTGCAGGCTGTTTTCATAGAAGTACAGGGTTTAAGTTTTCTATTCAAGCCTTCCTAAAGAAAATTTAGAATATCCGAAATAACAGGACCTATTGAGACATCTACTGTAATCCTACAAAAATTGAAGAATGCTTTCCAAAGTCTAAGATAAATGGATGACATCACTTTCTTCCTACTGCCCAGTAAAGTAGTATTAACTTAATCTGAGACCTTCATGTCATAAAATTTGCCACAGCATTACATCATACTGGGAGGGACAGAATTGACAGTGGCATTTAAAGGGTTAACAGCTGCTATCGGCTGCGCAGCCGATTACAGCTGTTGCCGCCGGGTATCAGCTGTAATAAACAGCCTGCACCCACGATATATGAAGATACATACCCCGACCCCGCAGGACGTAACTGTACGTCCTATAGCGGAAAGGGGTTAATATCAATATGCAGGAAAGAAGGGTCATCTATGCACTCTAAGTCAACAAGGAGATCACCATTAAGCCTGTGGATAAGAGTGGTATTATAGTCCTCAGGGACTCATCAGACAACAAGAAAGAAGCAGACAGACAGCTGACGGACACCAGATAATATACCAAACTGACTCAAAAATATGTGAGGGAATTGAGAAGGATCATCAGAAGCCTGTATGTGGGCTCCACAAAGCTTTTGGACATGATACCAGAGGATTGGAACATTCTACATGTTTCCAAAACTACACACAGCTGGTAACCCAGGGAGGCCAATGAATTCAGGTGTGGGAACCCTCACTGCAGGAATCTCAGGATAGTGAGAATGTATGCTCAAACCACTGGTGAGAAACACAACCAGCTACTTGCAGGATACTACGGACCCACTGAACAAACTGTCAACCGTAGGTCCCCTCCCCGATGGCGCCATCATGGCCACCATGGACGTACAATCCTTATATTCCAACGTCCCACACAAAGATGGAGTGATCACCTTCCAGGCGCACCTTGAGAACAATGGGGTTGCCTCTGAATCTGTGTTACAACTTACAAGATTCATCCTCAGACACAATTATTTCTCCTGTGGCAAAGAGATATTCCTGCAACTCAATGGAACCACCATGGGCAGTAAAATGCCAACCTTTTCATGGCAAAACTGGAGAGTCACCATTGTCCTGCTTAAGCTACATTGATGACATCATAATCATCTGGGTCAACACCGAAAAAGAATTCCATGAGAGATTCAATGCACTTCATCCCACCATAAACCTGGCATTAAGCTGCTCATATACTGAAATCAACTTTTTGGACACCACCATAAAGATTTCAAACAACTCAATACAGACATCCCTATACCAAAAACGGATTGACCGTCCCACATACCTCAGATGGGACAGTTTCCACCCTAAACACATCAAAAAGTCCATTCTCTACAGCCAGGCCATCAAACACAACTGGGTCTGCTCCAACCCAACAGACAGAGAGGAACATTTATACCATCTTAAAAAGACATTTATAAATCAGGGCTACCATCCCACCTCAACTGATGACCAAATTACCAGAGCCACCAGGATACCTAGAAATCCAGAGCCACCAGGATACCCAGGAAGGAAATGATTGAGTACCTCTAGTAGTGACCTACAATCCACAGCTAGAGGTACTAAGGAACACCACAAAGAAACTCCATCATACCCTACATAAGGATGACTGTCTGAAAACCATATTACCAGACCCCTTCACCCCCTTCTTCTCTGTTACAGGCAACCTCCAATGTACTGACTGTGGACAAGTTACAAATCCCCAACATACATACAGCAGGACTATAAGATCCATAGGACGTTCACATTTTGCACGTCCGATGTTGTGTACCTGATCCTGTGCAGTAAATGTCCTACTGGGGGCCTTTATGTTGGAGAAACAGGACAAAAACTGAAAGTGAGAATGAGGTCTCACTGCCACACAATTAAAGAAAGACAGAATTACCTGTGGCCGAGCACTTTTCTAGTCACAGATGCAACATAGAACACATGAAAGTCACCATATTCAAATCACAAGGCCATAGAAGAATTTGGGAGTAAAAATTTATAACAACTTTTGACACTTTCAAAAAAGGGTTAAATTCTTCAAGAGGATTCATGCTGGACTGGGAAGAATGAGAAATCTATAGCAGAGGTAATACTCTAGCCTAGTGACACCCTAACACATTCAGAGAACATATAACCTTCACATCTTTATCAATGGACTATTTAAGTATTTATTTATTTCTTTACTCATCCTGTTCTGGTATTTTTTAAGTGCAAATTAATCACATCATGTCTGTGCCTTGTCATATAATATCCACAAGAATACTTGGTTTCTCTTGCTAAGAACAATCACAATTTTTCTTAAGAAATACGTCCGCTCTTCTGTCCATAGGATCTTTCAAGATCTCAAGGTCCTCAAAAGATAAAAACCCTTTTTTAACAATTTTAGGCACCAACGCATTCACTTTTGGAGCTGTCTCCCACGTAGGTGTCTCCTCCTTATTAAAGGAATATTTTCTTTTTAATAGACTTTAAACAAAGATTTTTTTTTAATCTGGCTTTTTTTTACATTCTCTATTGATCAATACCTTAATATTTTCCTGAATAGGTAAAACTTTAACCCTTCTTGGCTTCAAACTGTCAAACATCTAATCCTGAATGGAAATGGCTTACTTAGAATCATCAAGATTCTTTGTGGCTCTAGTTGCCCAGACAGCGACCAATAGGGGGGTTGCTATTGGCCTCTGGCTGGGCAGCATCCCTGGGACCACTATGGGGGTCACTATTACCATTAGGACCACTATGGGGGTAACAGTTAGTACTGGGGCTAATATAGGGAACCCTCTTGCTACCATGGCCACAATAGGGGTCACTATTACTACTGGGACCACAATGGGGATTACTATCACTACTGGGGCCATTATGGAGGCATTATTACTACTGCAGACACTGTTGAGATCACTATTACGGCTTGTTAACATTTTGTTCGTAAAAATACACTATGTATTTGTCCAACCAAAAGTTACTTAAATTCTTTATTTTAGTTTTAAGAAAACATTTTGAACATCAGAAAAATAAAATGTTTCAAAAATATGATACACAATTCATCAGGTATTACAGATAGCTACTGCTTCGATAAATATCCCTTGGTTCTCCATTTGTGGCTATGTGAAGAGGGACTTAGTGGAAATATGCTAATGGAGCTCTGATTGCGTATTTCTGGTTCAATTAACTAGAACTGGCATAATAATTTAACAATATATGTGCAACTGTAAATAAGGGGTAGAAAGAGTAGGGCGGATCTGGGCTGTGTGGGTTATGGACTAAGGGACAGGGAGATGTGAATAAAGTAGGAGAGGGGAACAGCATATAAACAAGAAAGAAAAAGGGAGGGTGAGGGGAACCATAGGGTAGTGAGGAGGAGTCAGTTAAATCTGGTCGCTAAAGAGAGATTTATACTCAGCTGTGTATTGAAATGTTTTCCATCGACCCCATGATGAGATGAAGGATTCATTAGTATCGTGGAGTGACGTGGTGAGATCTTCCATCTCCATTATCTCATTCACCCTGTGTATTCAGTGGGACAGTGTTGGAAGCGTGGCCGATTTCCAAAGAGCAGGTACTCATGCTCTAGCAGTGTTGATAAAATATTTTAATATAAATTTACAGTATGTCTTTGGTGGTATGTCAGTAAGGTGCAGGAGATACAGGAGCGTCGATTTTGGCATTGCTAGATGTAAAACTTTACAGGTTGTCTTATGGACATTCTGCCAGAAGGTCTCCAGTTGTGGACACCCTCAAAAGACATGGAACATGTCCCCATGACATCGCCAGCATGTGGGGGGAACTGATAGGAACATTTTATGTAACTTAGTAGGTACATGGTACCAGTGAGAGAGTATTTTGTAACTGGCTTCTTGGTATTTGCTGGTGATGGAGGATTTATGAGTGAATTTGAATATTTTGTCTACCTGAGATCAAGAGAATGTGCAGTCAAGGTCCTTCCCCCATTTAGTCAAGTATTGTGGTTTGAAACCGATTGCCAGGGAGGTTAGGAAGATATAAAAGTCAGATAGGTCCGAAATCCATGCACGCAGACTCAAAGTGAATTAGTTCCCTGGTAAAGTCTAGGGGTGGGGGAAGGGTAGCAAGCAAATGTGAAAGCTGCGCGGAGCTCCAGAAATCCAGAGGGGATGGGTCTGTTACGTCCTGGAGTTTGGCTAGTGATAGCCACTTGTGTCTTGCCAAGAAATATGTGGCCCTACATCTGCCGGCTAGTCTCTATGTGGTACCTTCTCTAACCCCATTAGAAGTGTTACCAAGTAATAGGGAGGTGGATGGGGATATATTTGGCTGGCCAAGGAGATGCCTGCAGGTATGGAGGGTTGGTCCTATCGTAAGGTGACCCGACAGCACATGTGGTATGGTTCCTGAGAGCCAGGGCAATAGGTTCAGGGGGATCTTAGTAATATCTTGCTCCAGATGGACCCCCAACTTGAGATCAGTATGACGACATCAATCTTTGAAGGAGGGATACCTCATAATATTTTTTATTGTCTGGGAGATCCGGTGTGTTTTTATGTGTGTAAACACATTGCGTATTTGCACATGCAAAAAAGAACACAGACAGGCTCATTGGAAGGGTGTGCAAATATGCAGTGAATACACTTTTGTTTTCGGTGTATCTCTTGAGGGTACACAGCACGCCATCAAGAGAAACCTTCCCCAAGTGAACACTTTCACACAAACTTTTCAACTGATAACTCCTTCCTGGGAGACATTTACAACACCACTTTATGCAGTATCACAGTACAAGGGCAACAACAAAGTTCTTTCTCTGTACATTGTGGCAAATCAGAAACCTGTAAAAAAAAAGAGAAATGGTCTGTATTGCCCATAGCAATGAATCACAGCGCAGCTTTCATTATACAGTCTGCGTTTGAAAATGAAAGCTGTGCTGTAACTGGTTGTCATGGACAACAAAGATGGTTTCTCTTTTACACCGGTTTCATAGCCCCGTTTTTCAAAGACTACAGTTTTCAAGGAGGTCTATAAATAATGTATAACTATGATGCTGAAAGTGTTTAAAACAGCAAGTGGACTAATTTCTGTGCAAAACACACATTATGTTCATCCTTTACAGAGAACGTGACGAATCCATGGGGGTACTGAAATTAGTAAGTAGTCATGAACCTAAAAAGGAGATGACCAGTTTGTAGGATGATGATAGAGCCAGCGGATTTGGGGAGGGTGCCAAGACTATTTTGTTGGATGGTGTGCATCTGACAGAAATAGGACGGAACACAAGATGTCATTTGGACGTTTTTTGGCAACCGTTTAGTCAGATGAAGAAAGTTTAGATATATATAGTAACGAACTGAAGTCCAAGTCTGGCTGAGAGGTCAGGAGGGACATAGCCCCATTTGCAGTAATTAGTGAATTTTAATGACTGCAAAAGAAAATAATTTGTAATGTGGGAAATAACATGTTAACAGCTTTTAGTTTTTTTTAGTCTGGAAATAAAGTAAATCCAACTAGCAAAACAATTATTGCCAACAACAAAGAAGAATTTTGAAGCACAGATGCTACATGTTATAACTGATGGGACTGATTTTCATAGGTCACTTTAGTACAATGGTTATGATAGAGAAAATATTTGTTTATTTATCATTAATCTTCATTTATGTCTTTGGTAAGCTTTAGGGCTAATGCCTACGAACGGATTATCGCTGCGGAATTCGCAGTCAGACACCCGCCACGAAATGCGCAGCAATGTCCGTCCATAGACATGCTGTGTTAAACGATTCTCCCCTGCCCAAGCGCAGACAGCTTCCATTGCAGTCAATGAAAGCCGTCTGTCCCGATGGCACGATGGCTCACCGGGCAAGATGCTCATGGCGGATACGGAGAGGTGAGTATGGAGTCTCTGGGAGGTGCTGGGTCTGATTCCGCTGCGATTCTTCACATGCGGAATCCAACTGCGCCGTGAGCATGAGGCCTCAAACAGCAAGAAGAGATCTGCAATATCTATCACATACAGTATCTATCTATTTATCACATGTCTATCTATTTATCTAACTATCTCTCATATCCATCTATCAATCACATATCTATCAATCTAATAACTATCTCATATCTATCTATTTATCAATCTAATTATCTATTTATCAATCTACTATCTATCTCATATCTATCTATCTATCTATCTATCTATCTATCTATCTATCTATCAATCTAATATTTATTTATCTATCTCATATCTATCACATATCTATCAATATAATATCTATCTATCTATAAATCTAATATCTATCTTTCTACTTATCTATCTATGTACCTATGGTGTTTCTCCAAAAGAGGCACTGGGTCTTATTTTCGTGGGATGTCCTATAACAGCGGCAGAGCGCCGCAATTTCACTTTTGTTTTCGGAGGTAGCGCACCTGCCTCCAACAGCAGCTTTGGTATACTCCATCATCGATATGGTGTGCTAGACGCAAAAAAATTGAACAAACAGCCCTCGAAAATCACGATCAAGCACATGTCTGCGAAGCTCCCACTGAAATCAATGGGAGCGTTATACAGTGATTACCACGACGTTTAAAACACAGCGGTAATCGCGGTAAAATGTCTGTGTGCTACTTACCTAGCAGGCACTGTCTGGGTCTCACCTGCTGGGAGGGCTTATATTTAAACTCACCCCCCTGAAAATCAGGGTAGGTCTTATTTTCAGAGAAACACGGTATCTATCCATCCGTCTATCCAGAAATAGATTGATGACCCCTTTAATAAATCATGCACTGGATCACTGGATCCCAATCAGTGGGTTAGTGGCTTCACGACCCCCTGCACTGTGGTGATTGACATTATTGCAGACATATGCTAACTATGTGGGCGGTATAATACTATGGCCAAATTTCACACTGAAAAATTTATCAGCAAGTTTTCTTGTTCCTCCATATTTAATTTGTCTGTCCATTTTTGAGTTGAATGCATCTCTGGACAATCGCTCAAAGCTGAATGTGGCTCACAAGTTATGGGAGCCTTGAACGCACACAGCACGCTCTTTGGATCATGTGTGAAGTAGCCTGTTCACATGATTTTTACAGCGCTATAGCAGTGATCTTTACTTGCGGCTATAGTGCGTGAAAACAGCGCTCGTCTGAACGACGCCTTTAAAGGAAGATTCCTGATATACATTCAGGTTGTAGCTTGAAAGTCTGAAAAAGTACAAAGTTCTGAAATCCTCCATGTAACTCTAAAGTAAAAATGTGTAAAGCTACTTTCACACCTCTGTTAGGGTCAATTCAGGGCGTCCGTCTCTTAAGAGAAACTGAAATAAAACAGAAAAAAATTGATCCGTTTTTTTCCCATTGATTACATTGGGGTTTAAAAAAAATAAAAATAAAAACAAAACGGAAAGCAAATGGAAACCCATCCATTTGCTTCCATTCCGCCCGGTTTCAGTTTTTATGTACAGAAAAATAGCACTGTCTGCAGCAATATTATTCCATTAAGAAAAATGGAAACCTGATTGAATGGAAGCAAATGGAAGCCTCTCCGTTGGCTTTTTTTTTTGAAACCCCATTGAAATCAGTGAGGAGAAACACCCTTTTTTCTGTTGTATTTCTGTTACTCTCCTGTAAAAACGGAGCAGATAGACGAAAACCATGAACTGACCCTAACGCAGGTGTGAAAGCAGCCTTACTCACATAATAATAGAATGTTGTTTCATATGTAGTTACTTATTATTCAGATTTAATATAATAATTCTGTATTTTATACACTGCCAATTACTTCTATACAGTCTAGTCGCTCTACCCAGGATATTGTACAAACAATTCATCTCTGTCCAAGTGTAGCAGACTATTTATTTCTCCTAACCAGGAGCCCACCCAAATTGATCCCATTACTAGTGTGCTTAAGTACCAAGGAGAAACATACCTGCTGGTCAGATGTGGTTTGGTTGGGGCTCAGTACTGACATGTCCACATTAGAGGAAATGAAACTTCTAAAATGTGATAAAAGGGTTTCTTCCAGTATTCGTGGATAGTGAAGGTAAGATCACTGCAACTTCTTGGACCTCTGTTTTTGGTGGTCTACAGCTAATCTTCTCTGCCAGGGATAGATGCTAAATTCCTGTATATAAAAGGCTGTGTCATTTCTGTAGGCAGCTCACAAACTGAAAGTAATTGTTTCCCTATTCTGATATACAGGACTGTTCAGAAGTGAAAGTGACACTGAAATCTCCAAGTAAGGAAGTCAGAGAGGAGTCATTAATAATGATGATGAGTGCTACAGTGTTTAACACACATTACTGCTTCGTCCATAGGAGCTACAGTGTTTTAAATACGTTACTGCACCATCCATAGTTGCTACAGTGTTTTAAATACGTTACTGCACCATCCATAGTTGCTACAGTGTTTCACATATGTTACTGCTCCATCCGTAGAATCATAGAATGGTAGAGCTGGAAGGGACCTCCAGGGTCATCGGGTCCAACCCCCTGCTCAGTGCAGGATTCACTAAGTCATCCCAGAGAGATGCCTATCCAGCCTTTGTTCGAATACTTCCATTGAAGGAGAGCTCACCATCCCCAGTGGTAACCTGTTCCACTCATTAATCCCCCTCACTGTCTAATATCTAATCTGTGTCTCCTCCCTTTCAGTTTCATCTCATTGCTTCTAGTCTTTCCTTGTGCAAATGAGAATAGGGCTGATCCCTCTGCACTGTGACAGCCCTTCAGATATTTGTAGACTGCTATTAAGTCTCCTCTCAGTCTTCTGTTCTGCAAGCTAAACATTCCCAGATCCTTTAAAGGGGTTGTCCCGAGGCAGCAAGTGGGTCTATACACTTCTGTATGGCCATAATAATGCACTTTGTAATGTACATTGTGCATTAATTATGAGCCATACAGAAGTTATAAAAAGTTTTATACTTACCTGCTCCGTTGCTGGCGTCCTCGTCTCCATGGTGCCGACTAATTTTCGCCCTCCGATGGCCAAATTAGCCGCGCTTGCGCAGTCCGGGTCATCTTCTTTTCTGAATGGGGCTCCGTGTAGCTCCGTGTAGCTCCGCCCCGTCACGTGCCGATTCCAGCCAATCAGGAGGCTGGAATCGGCAATGGACCGCACAGAAGCCCTGCGGTCCATGAAGACAGAGGATCCCGGCGGCCATCTTCAGCAGGTGAGTATGAAGACGCCGGACCGCCGGGATTCAGGTAAGCGCTGTGCGGGTGGTTTTTTTAACCCCTGCATCGGGGTTGTCTCGCGCCGAACGGGGGGGGGGGGGTTTAAAAAAAAAAAAAACCCGTTTCGGCGCGGGACAACCCCTTTAACCGTTCCTCATAGGACATGATTTGCAGACCACTCACCATCTTGGTAACTCTTCTCTGAAGTTGTCTATGTCTTTTTTAAAGTATGGTGCCCAGAACTGGACACAGTATTCCAGATGAGGTCTGACTAAGGCAGAGTAGAGGGGAATAATGACGTCACGTGATCTAGACTCTATACTTTTCTTAATATATCCCAGAATTGTGTTTGCCCTTTTTGGCTGTTGCATCACATTGTTGACTCATGTTCAGTCTATGATCTATTAGTATACCCAAGTCTTTTTCACTCGTGCTGCTGCTTAGCCCAATTCCTCCCATTCTGTATGTGCTTTTTTACATTTTTCTTGCCCATTCTATTAGTCACCACCCACTGTACAAGGATGTTCAGATCTTTTTGAATACTCTCTTTCTCTTCCCTAGTGTTAGCTATCCCTCCTAGCTTTGTGTCGTCTGCAAATTTGTAGGTGCTACAGTGTTTCACATACATTACTACTCCATCCTTAGGTGCTACAATGTTTTACATATGCTACTGTTCCGTCCATAGGTGCCACAGAGTTTCACATACGTTACTGCGCCATCCATAGGTGCTGTAGTGTTTCACATACATTACTGCTTTATCCTTAGGTGCTACAATGTTTTACATATGTTACTGTTCCGTCCGTAGGTGCTGCAGTGTTTCACATACATTACTACTCCGTCCGTAGGTGCTACAGTGTTTCACACTTTTCAGAGTAGTTTCACACATGGAATTTTTAAGAGCACCACATTTTTTATGCCATTCTTCGCTGCATTGTTAGCAGTGGATTAAGAGGAAACACTTTGGGTGCTTTTGATTCACACGGACGTATTTGCATGTGCACAATTTACATGCATAGTACACTGAAAATAGAACACATTGTTTTCAATGGGTTCGATCACATTTCCGTATTTTGCGCGTGCATTTCAGTTATGAAAAAAAACAGCATGCTCTACTTTTCTGTGCATTTGCGCATCAAAAGGTCCCCATAGAAGACAATGCACAAGAAGATGCGTAATGTGCTGCGTAATTGCACAGAAAAAATAACACAATTAGCCATTTCAATCGATGCATCTTTATTTGCTATGAGCAAATGAAAATGCCCTGCCGGTGGAAAAAGTGCAGTAAAATACGCGTTCAAAAAGCCTTGTTCACTGCACAAAAAAGTTACGCTGTAGTGTGTGCAAATGCGCATACACTTGTGTGAAGGGGGCCTTAGACTTTGCTAAGAAGGCAAAAAAACTGTGGATTAAGGAAACGCCATCTAAAAAACAACACATGAAATCACCACAAACAATTATGAGCAGCAAGAGCTTAGATGTTCAGATGGACACTTTACATGCATATTAGATGTTCTTTGCAAATAGTTCCTTATTGTGGCATAAAATACATTTTGTAAAAACCCAAAACAATAGATTTTCAGAAAATACTGTATAACAAATAGGTATTAGTGTATCTTGATGCCACCAGAAGCTAGGAGTTTGACAGGAGGAACACCCCTGTCACACCCCCAGCTCCCAATTGGGTCAAAGATAGAAGGTGCTAGGAGCGTGTACATTTATTTTAGGTTTCCCTGCAGGTTTAACCTGATGGCTGTAACATGCTATAAATTGAAAATTATAATATAAGCCTAACCAGACAAGTAACCCTCACCCTAAAGCAGGTGGCTAGTCTAAAATGTAAGCACACGCTGCAGCCTTCCCCACAGCCTCCCCATCCCCCTCACTCTGACCCAGTGCTCCTAAAGGCTTCCCCACAGCCTTCACGCTACCCTTCATCAGTGGAACCCAGCGCCCAAGTCGCTCCCTCAGTGTCAGCAGCATCGGTGTGTACTCCGTTGTGCTGAGGGAGGCCGTTCGTCAGCTCTCGATGTGTCATCGCGGCAGTCCGTGCTCCCAACCGCCTAAGGGCGCCTGCATACGAGCGGAAATTCCGCGGCGGGATTTCCGCCGCTGGAAGCCTGCATAGGATTGCGTTAACAAACAAAATCTCGCGCGGCAAACAAACCGCGGCATGTTCTATTTCTGTGAACAGAAACGTCACTCACCCACGGCTCCGGTCTGCGCATGCGCTGGCTGCCGGCAAGCCGGCACATCAAACAGCCGGAGCCGTGGGCGCGGGTGAGTACGCTATGGTCCCTGCAGGCATTCGGGCCGGGTCCCGCGCCGAGAATCCTCGCCGCTGGATCCGACCCGCCCGTCTGCAGGCGGCCTAACTGAGACTGACAAGAGTGTCCGCAGGCCGCCAATTCAAACTGCAAGCTCTTCAGAAATTGAGATCGGACTGCTGCGCAGCGCCCCTGGTAAGTAAGGCGCAATATGACAGTGACGGGCTTCCCACACACCGGTAACGTCGCCGCACAGGGCTGTGGAATCCTGCTTTACACAGTGCTCTCCCCTTCCCTTGCGCATTTTTGATTTAACAGTGAGACTTTAGTGGGCTGCTAGGACCTGCTGGCTAAAAAGCTCAGCAGCCTATCAGGTAGGGGGGGTGTCACCCTGCTGTATATCTTGTCTCCACCAGGAGTTCCTGGTGGCGTCATGATACACTAATACCTAACAAATATATAATCTCTCACAAAATTAGAATTGTGTTGCAAAGTCTCAGTTTTGCTACAAAATTGTATTGTCCTAGTCTCTGGGTCAAACTCTCCTTTCTCTCCCACTGTGCAAATTGCACAGCTAAAAATTGTATTTGCGTTATATCTTTTTATATCGGCTAACGGAGAAGATGACACATGGAAAGCTGGGCACTGTCTGGTACAAGAACTGGCATGTTACATTTTTTTAATTTGGACAGATCAGATGGTATTAATTGTAAAAAATTATCCATTATACAATCTGTCAAAAAAATCGCGCCCCCTAGAAGAAGTTGTCTATTTGCTGAGACCTGCGGATTGCCACTACAACAAACTGCTGCGATTCTAAAGGCCAAAAGACATCCAATATGCTACTGGATGGGTGTCTCTAATAAAGTAGCCATTCAGTATGTAACACTACAGCTATTTACTTTATTAATAGTTATGTATTGTTTATATGACAACGCTTTAGTTTACTGTCAACACACCGGCTTTGCTAAGGAGTACTATGAATTCTAGTTACTCCACTGCATGGGACATTAACTTGCCAGCTTAAACTGGTGAAGTCTTCTTTCGCAGTGGATGTGCTGAGTAGGAAGTATTAACATGAAGCTGAAATTAACAATCCATCAAAAATTTGAAAGGAAATTTTTTGAGAAAGTGACAATAGCTTTTGGTAATTTATGGAGTCATTTTGTATATTATGTAGACTGGAAATATTAAAAATATTTAAGGTACATAGAGAACATATGGAGAACCGCGCCACTTGGTTTGACCAGTCTATAATTTAAAGAAATTGCCTCAACAGAAGGGAATAAGTCAACATGGTTGACCAGAGTCTGCTTGGTATTATTATATCTTGACGCCACCGGAAGCTAGGGGCTGACCTGGCTTTGCTGGGGTTTACGTCCCCTGGCAAGCCCCATGCTTCTGATTGGCTAGTACAGCGGCAGGGAAGACAAAGCCGTGAGCAGGGTACACTGACAGCAGGGCTAGGTCACAGGGACGGCATTGCGCTCCCCCGTTCCTGCGCTGCACTTATTGCGTTATCTTTCCCTGGCTCTGCTCCCCGGGCCGCTGCTGTAGTTTGCACTGCTCACCTCCCCCAGACTGTGCTCCATGCTCCGGCGCTGTGTTGTGGTGTCTCACCGCCTCCAGTCTCCTGCAATGTCTGCGACTCAGCTCTCCATCACCGTGGCTCCCTGCTCTTCCGGCGCAGTACTGGGACTCACAGAAGTCCGCAGCAGCAGCACCCGATGGAGCCACAGCCTGGTAAGTAACACAGCCAGATGGGGATGGCACAGCGCACTGACTGACAGCCAATCCAGAGGTAGGGGTGTGACAGGGCCTTCCCTCTATCTAAGCCCTGTCACACCCCTACCTTCCGGTGGGGTCAAGATACAATAATACTAGTCTGCTCTTACTTAAAGTGTACCAAATTTAGTGATTGGCTTTTCAAAATAAGCTGCCATTTGTATCTACTTGAAGAATAGCACATTATATGACTTACATATTGCCTTTTTTAACAGTGTTGCTACACATGATACGCAGTGAATGGAGTCAATGAAAGTCAATGGACTGCGTGTAGATACGCATGAGAAATAAATTGCAGCATGCTCTATTTCTCTGCGTACCATGTAATGTGAGCCCTATACACTTGTTGTTGTTTCCATATGCATCCCCACTCTGAACAAAGCGGGGAATTAAAAAAAAAAAAGCCTGTGTAAACGCGGGGATGCGGAGTGCTACACGAAGCCTTTTGCGGTCCCTGCTGGCAGCCTGCATGGCTGGAAAATGTGTAAAATGCTGTGGGTTTCCCCACAGCATTGTACGCTTACGGCCGTGGGCATGAGCCCTTAGTCTCCGATACAGCAGCTCAGTTCTAGTATAGCTCTAAGGCCTCGTTCACATTAGCGCTGTTTTCGCACATTAGAGACGCGTGAAAAGATCCCGTCTAAATAGAACCAACGGGTTCCGATAAAAGCATTCACACAAAGGAATTTTAGATGCACAAAAAGCTTGCACCAATCAAAGATAGGACATGGACTGCAAACTTGCATCGAAGTTCTGTGGTGCTAGAAAAGATAGGACCCGACCTATCTGTGGTGCATGCTTTCCATAGACCTCTATGGAAGCTGGATAACACGCACCTCTGATAGTCTGAACATGCTAATCCAAATAGCTGGAATTCACCCGTTCGCACGATCTTTAGTGCAGTACAGCCGCGATCTTTTCACGTGCCTCTAATGCGCAAAAACAGCGCCCGTCTGAACGAGGACTAATAGTGAAATTCGCATTTAAAAGGTCAGAGGCCAGCCCATTGATAGCAATTTCATGCAATTACCTTCAGTGATCGCTAGTGACTAGAGATGAGCAAGTGTACTCGCTAAGGCAAACTACTTGAGCAAATAGTGGGATAGACAAACCTCCAAACTGAACCCTGGCTACATCTCGCAATTGGTAATTACTAAAGTAGGAGTTTTCGGGCAGGCCGTGGGCAACCCGTAGCTGCATAAAGGTGCAGAACTTGCCCTCGCTGACTATGTCAAAGAGGACATTGACGCCCCGGCGTCTCCAGAAGGCGGACTCCGGGAAGCGCTGGAAGTGTGGCAGTTTGGGGTTATTCCAGAGGGGAGTGTGTGGAGATCGCGCGGTCTCCTCTGCAGTGGACAGTCTCGTGACCCGTTGCCAGACCTCCAGCGTCACCAGCATGGGAGTGGGCAGAGGGCCGACCGAGGATGAGGGGCCGCTCAGTAGCAGCCCCCGTAGGTTCTGTGCAGGGTCCACCATTCTACGTTCCAGGCCCACTGCTGGGTTGTAATTTGACGAACATAGCCACCATCCCGCGTATACCAGTTGGCTGGCCAGGTAGTAGTAATAGAAGTGCGGTAGGGCCAGTCCCCCTCCATTCGACGGGAGGCACAGGGTCTCCAATTTAATCCTGGGTGTAGTGCCCCTCCACAGTATGCGCAGCACAATCCCGTGGAGCTTGGTAAAGAATTTTTTTGGGACTAACATAGGGGAATTATGCAGTATGTACAGGAATTTTGGTAGTAGTTTCATTTTTAGCAGGTTTATTCTGCCCACCAGCGTGAGTGGGAGAGAGGCCCAGCGTGTCGCCGCCTCCCCGGCCCAGCCCAGGAGAGGGACCAGGTTGGAGTTGTAAAAGGCGGATAGTTCCGCTGAGACCTTTACTCCCAAGTAGGTGGTCTGGGTTGTCCAACTCAGTGGGGCGGGCAGAGGGAGTTCGGCGGCCGCAGGGTCCACCGCCAGTAAATGGGTCTTGTCCCAGTTGACCTTAATGCCAGAGTGTGCGCCGAATGTGCCAAATATAGCCAGAGCTGCGTCTAGAGACGCCTCTGGGACTTGAAGAAAGAGGAGGGTGTCATCTGCATAGAGCGCTATGCGCTCCTCGTAGTTGTTCAGTTTAAATCCCTTCACTGTTGGTGACGTTCGGATTTGGATCGCAAGGGGCTCTATGGCGAGGGCAAACAAGGCGGGGGACAGAGGGCAGCCCTGTCTTGTGCCTCTGCTCAAGGAAAACTAGGCAGAAACATGTATATTATTTTTAATGTTGGCCACCGGGGAGTCGTATAGGATCTCGATCCATTTAATAAAGGTTGGCCCGAATCCGAACCGACGCATCACCGCCCATAAGTACTTCCACTCTATTGAGTCGAAGGCTTTTGCCTGATCTATAAATACTAAAGTATTTACGCTTCCCGCAATTAGTGTGCTTGTACGACAAGTGATTAAAGAGCCTCCTCAGGTTCATGTCCGTGCTCTTGCCAGGCATGAAGCCGGACTGGTCCGCGTGTATGATCTCTTTCAGTACTGAGTTTATACGCATCGCCAGAATTTTTGCAATTATTTTTACGTCGTTGTTGAGAAGGGAAATGGGGCGGTAAGAGCCACAGTCCATGCGGTCTTTCCAGGTTTTGGGGATCATTATTATAAGGGCTTTACGCATTGTGTCCGGTAATGTCCCCTCTCGCAGAATAGAATTATATAGTGTGAGGAGTCGTGGGGCCAGGGTTTCCACATTTTTTTGTACCGTTCCCCGGGGAGCCCGTCCACACCTGGTGATTTCCTATTGGGAAGTGCCTTAATGGCCTCCGTTATTTCTTCTATACTTAGATCGCTATCCAGGTGGGCCACGCTGTCTCCACTCAGTGTGGGGAAGGGAATGTCCTCTAGGTACGCCAGGAGCTGCGTTTCAGTGCAGCTCAATCTGGAGGTATACAAGTCACCATAGAATTGGGCAAATGTTTGGTTAATTAGTTTGGGATTGTTTACTAGGGTACCCGTGCCATCTCGCACAGCCGTAATCGGTGGCAGTGTCTGATCCTCTCTAGCCAGGTAGGCCAGTAAGTGGCCATTCTTGTCTCCCTGATCAAAGATCCGGTGACGGGAATACAGGAGTTTCTTCTTGGTGTATTCAATAAGCAGTAATCTATATTCCCGTCGCAGGGCACCCAGAGTTGTAGTAGTTTCCGGGGAGGGGTCTGCTATGTGTCTAGTCTCTACTAAGTCAAGGTGCCGTTCCAAGTCCAAGCAGCGCGCTCCTAGGGATCTTCTATGCTCGGCAATAGCCGAGGTAAAGGATCCCCTGGTAAAGGCTTTAAATGCGTCCCATACCACTAGCTCCGAGGCCGTCCCCTCATTGACTTCCCAGTACATTTCAGCCTCTTGTTCTGCGTACTCGTGCACTTCTCTCTGTTCCAACCACAGCGGGCTCAGTCTCCACGTAGGGTGGCTGCCCTCAACTCCAAGGTCAAGCACTAGTTGGAGTGGGGAGTGATCTGAAATGCCTCTGGGTAGATAGGATATATCACGAACCATACGGAGGCAGTCCGGGGAGCCAAAACAGAGATCTATGCGCGAGAAGGCATTGTAGGTCGGGGTGTGACATGAGTAAGCTCTGTCATCTGGGTGTCTCACACGCCATATTTCCTGCAGTGAGTAGGAGTCGGCCCACCCAGGCAGCCGAGTCTGCGTGGAGGCGGCTGGAGTGAGGCGGTCCCGCACCGGGTCCAAAATCAGGTTAAAGTCTCCCATGATTACTATCGGGGCCGCCTCCAAAAGAACCACTCGTGCCATCACGTCGTGAAGTATTTCAATGTTAGCAGGTGGTGGTAGGTAAACAGTTATTATCGTGAGGAGGCGGCCATGGAAGGTTCCCTGTAGGATCAGGTAGCGCCCCCCAGGGTCTATGTGTATTTGGCGGAAGGCAAACTGGGCCGATTTGGCCACCAGTATGCTGACTCCTCGAGCGTAGTTAGAGTAAGTCGCGTGATATGCTGAGCCTATTGTTGCTCGTTTAAGCGCCAGCGTCTTCGAGCCCCTAAGGTGTGTTTCTTGGAGTAGTATCATGTGGGGAGAGTGAGTTTTAAGGAAGTCAAAAACCAATGCTCTTTTAATTTTAGAGTTTAGGCCCCTGACATTCCAGGAGACCAGCTTTAAGTACGTGTTAGCCATTTTCAAGGGGCTGGCCATTATTCCCACGGGTTCCTTGTAAAGCATCCGAAAGAGAGTCGCGCCAAAGATAACAAGTAGAAATTACAAAGCAAACCAAAATCTGTTCACATTTACCAACCTCAAACCAGTCCCTCCCCTCCCACCCTACCCATCCCCCCGAACTTTGGACAGGTTTCGATCCCATAACTCACGACTTTGTAGGGGGCGTAAGACCTAGCCCCAGGAAAAAGTCACCAACAGATTAGAACAGAAAAATGTAGAACAGTAACAGCAGTTGCAGGCCTGAAAATAAAGTCCCCCTGTGAAGAAACAGAGACAGGGTTATGTGAGTGTGGGCTGCGTCAGTGCGGGCTATAGGTACCCGGCATGGGCCGCGGGCACTGCGTAGGCCCCCAGTCCAGTCGGGCCCCCACAGACTAGGTAGAAAAAAGTAGCTTTATCGCAGCCCACACCGTTTTGCATCTTCATTATCTTCGGCTGCAGGCCTTCTTATCTAGAGTGGAGGAGGGAGAATGGGGGAAGAGAAGGGGGAAAGGGAGTGGAAGGAAAGGAAGAGAGCGAAAAAGGAAGAAAAAAAAAGGGGAGGGGGGGTGGGGGGGAGAAGGGGGTGAGGCACCCTCCACTATTATGCTGCAATAATTCTAGGAAAACGACGACCGGCCAGCCGCATCAAATGCACATTTATGAAAGTCTCACGGCGTAGGTTAATTTTGTTCGAGCCAGTTTAGGACATCCTCCGGGTTTTCAAAGAAATGGGAACGGTTATCCTTGATCACCTTTAGTCTGGCAGGGTATAACATGGCGTAGACCAGTTGTTTTGAACGCAGCATTTTCTTATCCTCTACAAATTTTTGTCGCCTTTGCTGCACCTCTAAGGAGAAGTCCAGAAAGATACAGATTGTTTGTCCGTCAACCCTTATCGGGTCTCTCTCGCGGTTGAGTGCCAGAATTTTGTCTCTGTCCCTATAATTAAGTAATTTTGCAATAAAGGTGCGTGGAGGGCCCCCGGGCGGAGGGGCTCTTGATGGAATGCGGTGTGCTCTCTCGACGCAGAATAGAGGTGACAGAGAGTTGGGGCCATACTCCTGTTTGAGGAGCGATTCCAGGTAGTCACAAGGATCTCTGCCCTCAGCGCCCTCCGGCAATCCTATGAATCTGAGGTTGCATCTGCGCAGGCGGTTCTCCATATCATCCAGTTTTTTCCGCTGCGCCGTGAGATTAGAGTTGAGGGTGCGCACTTGGTCTGAGAGTGGTGTAACAGCGTCCTCTAGGTTAGAGACTCGCGTCTCAACTTCTGTTGTGCGTTCTCTCAGCGTTTGGACGTCCGCTCGCAGCAGACCAAAGTCCGACTGTAGTGCCTCAATTTTTTCTGTGAGGGCAGAGCGCGATTCTGTAATCGCTTTCAGTACATCGGCGATAGTCGGGCCAGATGTGGAGGGCGAAACTGGTGCTGTTGCCTCGGGGGACGCGCTCTGCGGGCTGGAGGGCGCATTAGATCGGGGGTCCATTGAGGTGCTGGGCCAAGAATATTGCTGCAGCTTGCTGGTTATTTTGGCTTGCTTGATGGACGCCATCTTGTTGGAGGATAGTAGTAGGGAATGTCCGTAGGCTCGAACTTATAAGATGTCACAGGGGGGATTCATGCACAGTTTAAGCTTTAATGCATGGCTGTTGGGGTGCAATCATAGTGTAGTAGTGTACGTGCACCTTTAGCGCGTCTCTTTTAGGCGGAAGCTCAGATCTTAGCCTCTGGGTGCGCATAGAGCAGTGGGTTACAGTCCTGGGGTGCCACGTTATTGAGGGGCGAGACACACAGGAATGGGGGGAGGGCAGTCAGTTGCCTCTGCACCTCTCTGTTCGGGAGCAGAGTGCTCTCTTAGGGATGGGGGGGGGGGACTCCGTGACCGGTGCTCCTCTCTGTATACGTACTTCTCCGCAGCGTCCCCCCTCTACTTCTTCTCCTGCACTGCCCCCAATTCTTTTCCTCTGCACCCCTTGTCTCCCTCTGCCTAGGTGGTGTCCGACTGGGGGGAGGGGTGGAGGGGGCCCCTCAATGTGTCTGCCGGTCTAGGGTGTTTGCTGCGCAGCAGGGGATTTCCAGTGCCCCAGGGGTGGTATCACAGTCCCACAGGGGTAGGTGAGCGTAGGGGGGGCCGCAGGGTCCGGTGGCTGCAGCCGCAGCGTCACTCACCCAGTCTGCAGTCCTGTGGGTCCCGTGGGTCTGCCGCTCTCTTTCCTGCTTCTTCTGCCCACTCCCGGGCTCTCTACAGGTCTCAGCAGCTGTCCCCCCGCCTCCGCTGCTCCTCAGCAGGTGTTTGCTGTGGCTTTCCGCGGCCGGAAAGTGACAGTCACTTTTCAGTTTTCATCTCTAGCTGGCCCAGACCGCCATTAGGGCTTTTCCCAGCCACCATTCGTCTCTGCACAATTCGGATCGCAGATATCTTTGGCTACATGCTTTCCAAACCCAGCTGCACACGTCTAAAAATCACCTCATACTGCTGCCCTCTTTAACCCATTAAAGGGGTTGTCCCGCGCCGAAACTGTTTTTTTTTTTTTTTCAATAGGCCCCCCCGTTCGGCGCGAGACAAACCCGATGCATGTATTTAAAAATAAAACCGGATAGTACTTACCCGAATCCCCGCGGTCCGGTGACTTCTTACTTACCTTGCTAAGATGGCCACCGGGATCTTCACCCACGGTGGACCGCAGGTCTTCTCCCATGGTGCACCGCGGGCTCTGTGCGTTCCATTGCCGATTCCAGCCTCCTGATTGGCTGGAATCGGCACACGTGACGGGGCAGAGCTACGAGGAGCAGCTCTCCGGCACGAGCGGACCCATTCAGAAGGGAGAAGACCGGACTGCGCAAGCGCGTCTAATCGGGCGATTAGACGCTGAAATGAGATGGCTCCATGGAGACGAGGACGCTAGCAACGGAACAGGTAAGTGAATAACTTCTGTATGGCTCATATTTAATGCACGATGTACATTACAAAGTGCATTAATATGGCCATACAGAAGTGTATACCCCCACTTGCTTTCGCGGGACAACCCCTTTAAGGACACAGCCTATTTTGGCCATGAGGACATAATGATTTTTTGGGTTTCTCATCTCCACTTTTTGAAAGCCATACATTTTTTATTTTTCCATCAACATGGCCGTATGAGGGCTTGTTTTTTGAGTGCTAAACTGTAGTTGTTATTGCATTAAACTGAAAAAAACACACCTCACCTTCCGTAGTCGCTTCTATGTTTCATATGGTGGAAAGTCGGCTTTAGCAGCGATATACTCACGTCCTTACCACTCAGTCTTGACTTCAATAATATGGAGTAGAAAAGGACTTGGTTTGAGTATTTAATCGTGACTGCTTTTATTAATGTAGTGAGGAACAACAGGGAAGATGCGTTTCAGTTCACAGAACCTTGATCACTTCATACCGTGTCTACATAGTTCATCCATTTAAATAGAAAACTCATTAAAATCAATTAAAAACACTTGTTCCATTAACTCTTTAAACTTGCTCTACAACCCATGCTGTGGATCTCTCCTCCAAAGACACACACCACATTGTCATTACAAAAATGAACATATGACTATCAAGTTGTGAAAGACAAGACGGTATGAAGTGATCAACATTCTGTGAACTGAAACGCGTCTTCCCTGTTGTTCCTCACTACATTAATAAAAGCAGTCACGATTAAATACTCAAACCAAGTCCTTTTCTCCTCCATATTATTGAAGTGTAGTTGTTATTGGTATCTTTTGTGTGTACATATAATGTAATGAAAAACTTTTATTCATTTTTTTTAGGGCAGGGAGAAAAAAAAATCACAAATCTTAATTTTTTTTATAGTATTAATCATGCAGCATAAATGGCATGATACATTTTTTCTGAGGGTCGGTACAATTACAGCAATACCAAAATATTTATTTTTAGGTTTTTGAACAAACCTTTGCCATGGCAATCCATCAGCCCTCTGCGATTAAATTTGTAGGCTCTTTAAATCTCCCGATCTACATAGATTGCAACATGTAGGGAGTTATCAGCGGGGATCTCTGTTCTTATCAATCCCCACTGTTGCAGTGGGAGCCTTCAGTCACACATAAGTTTATATTTTGCTGCATTAAGTACTCACCCCGCCAGGACATAAACTGTAGCATTAAGGGGTTAATAAGTGCCAACCAGCTATTATTCCTAATAAGTAATCTGACACAAACTTCTCACCAGGCCACACTCTTACAGCCAGTTGCCTGCATTGTCCTCTCTCACAGATTGTTCACCCCTCTCCATTTTTCCCTTTTCTTTGAGACTGCTGAAACCTCCTATGGTTCTGTCTCTACAGCATTACACAGAACGCTCCCCATTCTCCCTCCCACTCCCCATCACACAGAACGCCCCTCATTCTCCTCCCCTGACTTCCCATCATACAGAACGCTGCTCATTCTTCCCCCTACTCCCCATCACATAGAACGCCACTCGTCCTCCCCATCACAAAGAACACCCCTCGTTCTCCTACCCCCACTTGCCATCACACAGAATGCCCCTCGTTCTCCACCCTACTTCCTATCACACAGAACGCCCCTCATTTCCCCCCCTACTCCCCATCATAAAGAACGCCCCTTGTTCTCCCCCCTATTCCTCATCACAAAGAACGCCCTTCATTCTTCTACCCCCACTACCCATCACACAGAACGCCCCTCATGACGGCTGGGCACTGCCACTGATTGGTTACAGTGCTCAGCCAATCAGAGGCAGAGCTTCAGGAGGTGGGGATTTTTAATCCCCAGCCAGAAGAAGAGCAGAAGAAGAGTGCCAGGGCCTGCAAGTAGACGCGCCGGAGATGATAGCGCTACTAAGGTGATGTATTCTACTTTTTTTATTTTTATTTTTCTAGTTATCGATTATTTTCATGGGGGGGTGGGGCTTATATTTCAACACCCCCCCCCCCCCCCCCCACATTCCCTTCCCCTGAAAACCCTTGTTGCAGAGAGTCCTCAGTGCCAGGGGATCACAATCCTCACCCATTGACTTTAATGGGGCTGGCGCCAGAAACAATGGGCGAGATCGCAAAAAGAATAGACATGCCGCAATTTTGTTTTAATGCTGCATTGCAAGTGCTAAAACATCGCAAATGTGCATGGAGCCATTGGAAGCCATTGGCTTCATATTTTTGCAATCTCTCGCAGCGCTGGGAAATCGTGCGATTCTCTCGCCAGTGTGAAACCACCCTCAAAGATACCAGGGCTGTTGTGGTGGTGGAGGTGCAGAATATATCTCAGATATATTAGAATATATCTCAGCCCATTGCCCATTAACCATTGAGTCCATGGAGTGTGACGGGGGCTTGCACTACTCCTTGTTTGCAGAATCTGTGTATATTGCATTGCTGGGACTGGAGACTGAACTGCAAGTGTTTAAACTGAGTGTGAACAATTTTTTTGTGAAGGCTCTTTTGGTAGCTCGTTACATTGGCTCATGCTAGCCTAGTAGCTGAAGTAAAACACATGAGTGTAATGTGCATGCATGGGCATACAAAAGTGTACCTGGTAGCTCTTGCTACAATAGAGACAGGGTTGGGAGCTGTGTCCTATGAAGTAAGCGTGGTTAAAAACTTGATGCATAGTGTAATGTTGGGGCGTGATTTCCCTCTATTTTGGGACTTATGGGGAAAAGTAACATCTCCTACTAGAAAGACTGAAGTAACCCTTAGTAGCCATCTGTCTCCTCCTGACAGCAGGAAAAATGTAGACATTGAGGAGGAATGTATTAACTTTCCATTGCAGGTTTTGGCGGGAGAAGAGGATGAGGATCCCCCTCCAGTTCAGGGCGTGTTTGATCTAGATGTAAATAAGGAAGTTGGAACAATACCTCTGCAGCGCCGGATAATAATGATAATCTTTATGCGTATGGCGCTAACTTATTCCACAACGCTTTCAAAGCACATGGAGGACAACAACAATACGACAATTACATGTGGTATTCATCTTTTTTTTTTTTTTTACATAAACGGGGTGGAGGTGATACAGGAGGTACCGGGGCAGGAGATGTACACAGTAAGCAGAGTGGAAAATGTGGGAAGCCATAAGGAAGGACAGGGGGCATGTTGTGGGGGTGTGGAGAATTAGATTTGGAGATTTGATATTCTTTTTTAAAAAAAAGTGAATTTTTAAGGCGCGTCTGAAGTTCCGTGCATCAGGGATTGTCCGGATGTTTTGGGGTAGTGCATTCCAGAGGGCTGAGGTTAGGGAAAGGTTGAAGATAGTGGTGAGGTGGGCAATGACAGCCAGGGAGAGGGACCGGAGGAGGTATAAGGGGATAGGGTTGCTGGCGCTGGTTAGGAGAGCAGAGGAAATCCATATAAAAGTCATAAGAATGACTGGGAATGGAAAACCAAGCCAGAATCCATACACAGACAGCTGTTTCAGGGTTTCCGCCCCTCATCAGTGTGCAGTAGGTTTCTGGCTTGGCAAGTGAGAGGCCTATAATGTGGATTGGGAAGGGCATTGCTTCAACTTAAGGAGAGCACCTAGAAATTTTGTGAGGAGACACTTAGAAGGAAATATGCAAATATAAGAAGATGGAACAATACCTCTACAGCACCAAAGAGTCTAACATTGGTTTGCAGGTATTCTGCCTTCCAACAGTTGGCGCTGTAGAGGTATTGTTCCATCTTCTTTATGTGCATATTTCCCAGAGGAGCATGAATGGCCTTATAAGTCTCCTTACTCACCTGCTACGGTAGGTGCTCTGCTTAAGGAGAAACAATACTCTTTCTGAACTAGATGTTACACAGGAAAACTTTGGTACTGTATAATAGAGAGAACCCACTCTCAAAAATGCATGAGAAAGTGTTGTGGTCATAAATGGTGTACCACAAGAACCAGGTGCTAACCAGCGGTTTCTTCGTTTGTTCCTGAACAGTGATTTTATATATAGAGTAACTAAATATAATTGTACCTAGGTCTTATAGTAAGTTTCTTGATAAAGTGCCTAGTCATGTATAGTACCAGGGTGACACTTAGGGATTGACAAAACGCAGGACTGAGTCCTGCAAAGGTTCTTCTGACCTGGAATTTATAATATAATTTGGCCAGGCCATTAGGGCACAAACAGACTTGGTCACTAAGGGGTTAAAAAACATAGTGATTCACTGCAATTGTACAAAAGTAGAGTTTTTAGCGATTCCTCTGGCTCCCCTAATGATGGGAGCGAGTTTTTCCAACCAGAAAAACAGATAACATTTTTCTCCTTCCATTTTAGTGCTTTGCAATGCCTACATTTTTGACTCATTCTCCCTATGCTTACTAATTGATGATTAACATAGTCAATCAATGGGTCATAATGAAGTGTGGTATGATTAAAAGGCTCCAACGTGCTACGTACAAACGCATGTCTCCTTTCTGACTGTCATTCAGTAAATAAAACATGCCATCTTTGTGAGTCTTCAAGAGTCTCTGCAGCTGTCAGAGATGTGTGAAGCTCAGCATCTAAAATCTGATGGGCCCAAGTTTGCTCTAGAGCAGGGGTGTCAAACTCATTTTCACCGAGGGCCACATCAGCCTTATGGCTGGCTTCAAAGGGCCGATTCTAATTGTAAGACAGTATAGTAAGTGACCCCCATAGTGGCCCGATTGGTAATAAGGTCCCCCATAGTGGCCAGTGACGCACACTATTATACACACACACACACACACATATATATATATATATATATATATATATACATACATACATACACACACACTATTACACACATACACGCACAGACGCACACCATTACACACATACAGGCACAGACGCACACCATTACACACATACAGGCACAGACGCACACCATTACACACATACAGGCACAGACGCACACCATTACACACATACAGGCACAGACGCACACCATTACACACATACAGGCACAGACGCACACCATTATACACATACAGGCACAGACGCACACCATTATACACATACAGGCACAGACGCACACCATTATACACATACAGGCACAGACACACACCATTATACACATACACGCACAGACACACACTATTATACATATATACACACAGACACACACTATTATACACACAGACGCACACTATTACATATATATACACGCACAGACGCACACTATTACGCATATATATGCACAGACTCACACTATTACGCACATATGCGCACAGACGCACACTATTATGCACATTTGCTCAAAGACGCACACTGACGCGCACTATTATACGTATATACGCACAAACACACATATACGCAGACACACACACATACATACATACTCACAGGTGTACATTATATATATACACACACACACACACACACATTTGCATTTTTATACTTACTTGCATCCAATATGGTCCCATTGACAGGTATACCGACTGCTCTTAGTCCTTCGGGCCCTACTGCATGCTTGGGCCCCTGATGTCTCTCCAGACCTGTAGCCATGCACAGAGGTAGTGTCTGTGAGAGGAGGTCAGCGCTGACCAGGCTCTCACCCTGCAGCTGCTCTCCTTGCACCAGAGATCATGGTCTCTGCAGTCTTCTTCCCTCCTCCGCGACCGTTGTCAGTCTGCTATCGGCACTCCTCTATTTCTGTCTGCTCTACTGAGACAGAACAAGCCGATAGAACATCGCCTACTGACAACCGCACGGAGGGTGAGGAAACTTGCTACAAAGCCGGCGGCCCACAGAAAATGAGGTGGTGGGCGGAATGCGGGCCTTGTGTTTGACACCTGTGATCTAGGGTCTCAGCAGCTCTAAGGGATGCGTGGTATTAGTGTATCTTGATGCCACCACAAGTAGAGGTGGAGTAAAGATACAAGGAGTTTGACAGGGGGTTGACGCCCCCCATTACTGATTGGCTGTCCTGCATTGTAACCTCACAGGTCCTGTAGCCATTGCTGGGCGCCGTGGAGGAAGGTGACAGGTGACGCTCGGGACTTATGAGCGATGGTGGTCAGCGGACGATGCCGTGGAGGAAGAGGAGAGCAGTCGCCATGCAGTGTGCAGCGCTGCTGCACCAGGGAGCATTGACCGTCGGCCGGCGAGCACAGTCACAGGGGCCCCGCAAAGGGGAGGGCACAGTCTGTGCAGCGCTGCTGCCAGGAGGCCGGTGCCGCTGCCGGGGACAGTCACAGCGGGAACAATGACAGGGAGAAACTGCCGGGGACACTGTCGCCGGAGAGACTACCGGCGGTGCCATGCTGCTAACACTCACTGTAGTGTTGCTACAGGTAGGCCTGTAGATGTAGATGCCTCCAGGAACACTCACAGTAATAAGCCACCGCCAATGCAGCGCTGCTGCTGGGAGGCCGCAAGCGCCGGCAGCTACAGTGCCGGAAGGAAGAGTCACAGGAACAAGCCAACGCCGGGCACACTTCCAGAGGTGCAGCGCTGCTGCCGACAATCACAGCGGGCCCAGCAGCACATGCGTTATACTCACTTCAGGAGACCGATGTGCATTGCTCAGTTCCAGGACCTGCAGTGAGGGTGAGTAATAAGAGCCTATCAGGGACAGGGGGCGTCAACCTCCTGTCAAGCACCTAGTATCTTGACACCACCTACACTTCTGGTGGCGTCAAGATACACTAATACCGGGATGCGTGATGCTCAGTACCTAAGGTCCGGCGGGCCTCAGTTTGCTCCAATGTCTTGCCAGCTCAAAGAGACGCGTGACGCTCAGCATCTACGGTCTGGCGGCCCTGAGATTGCTCCAATGTCTGTGTAGCTCTAAAAGATGCGTTACGGTCAGCATCTAAAATTTTGCGGACCTGACATTGCTCTAATGTATCTCTGTGTCTGAGAGATGCATGACGGTCATAATCTAATGTCCAACTGGCCCGAGACTGCTCCGGGGTCTCTACTGCTCTAAGAGCAGCTTGTCGATGCGTGGTGATTAGATTCTTGGCTTCTAGTGATTTCCACAGCTCGAGTGGCATCCTAAAAGGCGGCCAAAAAATGGATAGGAAATATGATCAAAAAGGCCGAATGAAGACCATGTCCATCTAGTTCAGTCTGTTTAACCTCCTTGTTGATCCAGAGGAAGGCAAAAAACCCCAAGAGGCAGAAGCCAATTAACCCATTTGGGGGGGGAAATTCCTTCCCGACTCCCTAATGGCAGTCAGACTAATCCCTGGATCAACCCCTAATAGTTCCTACCTGTCTGTATACCCGGATTAACAACCCGCTGGTCACCTAAAATTTATATCCTGTAATATCCTTCCACTCTAGAAAGACATCTAGTCCCCTTTTAAACTCCTCTATAGATTTTGCCATCACCACATCCTCAGGCAGAGAGTTCCACAGTCTTACTGCTCTTACAGTAAAGAACCCTTTTCTGTGTTGGTGATGAAACCTGCTTTCTTCTAGATGTAGCGGATGCCCTCTTGTTACAGTCGTAGTCCTGGGTATAAACAGATCATGGGAGAGATCCTTGTATTGTCCCCTCATGTATTTATGCATAGTTATTTGGTCGCCCCTTAGCCGTCTTCTAGAGTAAATAATCCCAATTTGGATAGCCTTTCTGGGTATTCCAGTCCCTTCATTCCATGTATTAGTTTAGTTGCCCTTCTTTGAACCCCCTCCAGCACTGTAACATCTTTCCTGAGCACCAGTGACCAGAACTGTGTGCAGTATTCCATGTGAAGCCTGACAAGTGCCTTATATAGTGGGGGGGGGGGGGGGGGGATAATGTTCTCCTTTGCCCCTATACCTCTTTTAATGCACCCCAAGAGTTTATTAGCTTTTGCAGCAGCTGACTGGCATTGGTTGCTCCAGTTAAATCTTTAATCCACTAGTACCCCCAGGTCTTTTTCCATATCACTTTTCCCTAGTAGTACCCCATTTAGTGTATATTGGGGACATCCGTTTTTCCTGCCCATGTGCATAACCCTACATTTTCAACATTGAACTTCATTTGCCATTTTTCTGCCCAAGCCCCCAGCTTATCTAGGTCCGTTTGCAGCCATACATTGTCCTCCGTTGCATTGATTATATTGTATAAGTTTGTATCATCTGCAAATATTGATATTTTACTTTGCTGCCCCTCTATCAGGTCGTTGATAAATATATTGAACAGAATGGGGCCCAATACTGAACCCTGTGGCACCCAGCTAGTGATGGTGGCCCAATCAGAGTATGAGCCGTTTATTACCACCCTCTGCTTTCTATTATTGAGCCAATTTTTAACCCAATTACACACGTTTTCACCCAATCCGAGCTGTCTCATTTTATATATGAGCCTATTATGTGGCACGGTGTCAAATGCTTTACAGAAGTCCCGATATACGAGATCAATAGACTCTCCCAGGTCCAGCCTAGAGCTTACTTCATCGTAGAAGCTGATCAGATTGGTCTGACATGATTGACCCTTCATGAACCCATGCTGGTGAGGAGTTATTCCGTTGTTCTCCTTGGGGTATTCTGTTATGGCGGCGCTGACAGCAAATAGAGTACCGCAAAGTTGATGAGCTTTTAAAAATCTCTATGCAATGCAAATATTCGATACAACAGACCGGGTAGGAGGACTTTTTGCAAAAATCAGAAGAATTGGTGTTGCACATTTCAATGCATGCGGATTCACTGCGGAAAATCTGCAACAAGTAACCATCCCTCCCCCCATATGACAGGTACCCTGGAGGGTCTATAATGTAACCAGTTATCAAAACCAAGTTCATTAAGTTTTAAAAAACGCTCAAAAGATTTTGTATAAACTTTATTTTTAAAAATGACAGACATTACATGCATAGAAACATAGATCAGAAATGTCTACACTTTTTCCCCCAAAACAAGTAGTTTGTGGCAATCATACAGTACAACTACAGAAAACACCTGTACATTAGAGAATGGGGCACGGTGGACACCTGGAATTTAATACTAGCATTCGGGAATGAAAATACTATAGAAAAAGTTTTGGTCTGCCTTGCATTTGAGGACTAGAAAAGCAGTTTAATTTTACCATATTTCCTTGCACCATGATCTTCTACATATACACACACTCGCACAAACCAGATATTTGGCCATTTGCTATTACAGGTATTGCTAATGCTTCGAATAGCCTGGTCTGCACAACACAATCATACATAACATCTCTGTACAATTTGTTTTCCAGCACTATGAAAGAGTAAGAAATTTTCCTGGCAGTAGAAAACTGTAAAAAACATCAATTTTGTTAAGAAAGTGCAATTAACAATTTAAAAAGGCCAAAAAAAAAAAAAAGACAAAACTCTGGAGAAGAATGAATGAATGAATGAATGAATGAATGAATGTAGCTCTCATTTCACGCATATGACAGCAAATCGGGCTCATCCACTTGTACTATATCCAGCACAGGTGCAAAGACAAAAGTTGTGCAAGTTCTAAATACCCAATGCCACAGTGTCGGATCAAGGGAGCGATGAATAACTCTCAGTGGACTGAATGGGCGAGACTGAAATCAGATGGAGGCATTCGAAATATCAAAGTGGTTTTATGGAGATAAAGCTGAATCAATGTATAATGAAGAAGAATGAAAAGTCCCAACTAATATGGTGCGCTTCAACGTTGGTGGTCAGGGAATGCAAGTATTCGGTTTTCCCATCCTATTCCTACCCAAGAGACAGAGGTACAGGGCTGGTTCAAGCAGTATTCACATCACCACGGATCCATTAAAAAAAAAAAAAAAAAAAAAAAAGAAAGAAAAGTGGTGCTGCATGCGCTGTTCCAGTAGAAGAATGACCCCATATTGTAGTCATGTTCGCATACAAGAAGTAGTCAGCAGCACGTGGTGCAATATAACCACAAAGGTGAGGTGGTTTGTATTTAAGCAAAATGCTCACCACATGCAATAGCGTTTGGGCCAAAAAACCCTATTGTATGTGGCGCCCCATTCTTTACTTTGATGACCATATTATAGTCAGTCCAGCATCCGTGTCCATCATAGCAGATCTGTCATTTTCAAAGTTCTGCTCTTATGAAGGGAGAAGAAAATCACTGTACATATACGTAGGTGTCAATCTGAAGTCTATCATTGTTCTCACAGTACAGAGCTAGAAGAAGAGTTAAGGCCCGTTTAGACAATGATTCACTCAATTTTTGAGCGATAATTTTTGCGTGTAAATGTGCCCATCCATCAAGCTTTGGCCGAACAATGGATTTCAATTAGACTTGAAATCTGTTGTTCAGCAGAACAGCTGATAAGACGGACCGCTCTGTTCTACCCAGGGATCGCTGCTAACATTGTATCAGCTGTTCTCAGCTGTCAGCCCCACTGGAAGAACAAAGAATTTATTCTGAGAACAGCGGGTGGTCCTCTGGAAGAAAAAAACAAAAACCCAGCTCCCGTCCCCCTATTAGTACCAATTAGTAGAGGGTGCAAAATGATCGTTCAAAAGCCATCTTTTGAGCAATCATCTTTGTGTCTAAATGCACCTTTAAGCTGCTTTCACATTTCCAAGGGGGTTCCAGTTTTCCTGCTCAATTCGGGGAGCAGGAAAGGGGAATCCCCTGGCTGGGCAGGTCTATCTTCTGATGAAACTAAATAGATCCCATTGACTATAATGGGGTCCATTCTGTTTCCGCTCCACTGCCCGGTATCCTACCTGCATGCAGCGCCTTTTCTTCTGGTATTTTGTGCCGGATCTGCAACTGAACCACCAATCGGAGGTTCCAGCACAGATGTGAAACCGCCCTTAGTTGGACATTAATGCATTTTTTTCCCCACACCAAATGGATGCAAATAATGTTCCTGTTCACAATTAAAAGTTACAGAATCTGGAATAAATACATGGGTTGTAAGTCATTCTGAGAGGATGTCCCAAAAAATGACCTTAGGGCAGATCAATGAAACATGGGGGTGTTTTGAGCTGCTGGAACACCCAAATTACTCAACTTTCTTTCATTTTGTTGGAGTGCTTAGAAAACTTTGAAGAATAAATGCACATGAGAATCCACTTCCATTGCAGTGTGGGCTTTTATAAAGCAGACATTGTTAAAAAGAGGGGCTTAATGAGATTGGGGGATGAAAAATAAATGCTATTTTCCACCAGACGCAGTGCCACTCTTGTCTATGGGTCTGTGTCTGCAGTCATTCACTTGAACCAAGCATCATGTCTAGGAGGAGGAGGGGAGGTATAAAAATCAAACGATGATCGGCTTGTGTAAACAGGCAGTTCGTCTAAGAGCGCCTGTTTACTGTGAATTGAGGCGGGCGGAAGAGTTCTCCAGCGCTCCACAATTAAATTGTTCCTTTCATACAGAAGTAATAATTACTGGGATGACTGTTGAACGTTTAGGCACCCAACAATTATCCCATCTAAAAGGGCCCCTAGATCCCAATAGATGCGAGTCACACCTGCGTCCCACAAATGGATAGATGTGTACTTGCACAGCCTTTCTACCTGAACACAGCAGCCACTTCACTAGGCAGTACGATGGTCAAGAAATCCCTATTTTAGAGATTGCTGCTGATCCCAGAAGTAGACTCCGCATCTAATCAAAAATTTATGGTATATCCTCAGGATGGGCCATACATGTCTAAAGGCGGGTGCCAATACCCCTTGAATGCCTTAGGGACTATATGTAGACATCTTTATGTAAAATCCATATGTATTAAAAAAAAGGTGTTCTGTATTTCTGGGAAAGCAATAATGCTCAACAACTGTGAAAATACACGATTTAGGCTGCTTCCATATCTGCATTAGGAACGGTTCGGAGGTGGTCGCAGATCTGGTACAAAATACTGGAAGAAATAGCGCTGCATGCAGGACTTTTTCATCCAGTAGAATGCCGGTCAGCTGAATGGGAATTGAATGGACAGCATTATAGACAATGGGGTCCCGTTCAGTGCTATACGGCTGGAGCTGGCCCCCCCACCACCCCTCCCCCAACGCTGATGTGAAGGCAGTTTTATACAAACTAGATTTAGACAAAGCATCTGCTACAGTTCTGTTCACAATTGTCTTCAATTTTATAGGATGCAAGAAAAGCAGATCCCATTGGTTTGTGATCGGTAGATTGGGAGCTTTTTTCTCTTGAAACTTTCCAAATAGCTCAGTAAACTGTACCCAGCAAATGGTAATGGAAGGCAGGCAGAATAGACCCAACAGTGTGAGCATAACCCAGGATGTAACAGCTGGTTTCTGAGGGGGACAATAGAGAATAGTTCCAGCTATGCATCCGGCCGCATCTCTTTCCATAAGTTTATGCCAGGAGAGCGGATGGTCTGGTTGCTGTTCTATGCAGGAGAGGCTTCTGGACTTACCCTTTAATCTAGTGTACAAACTTTGGGGCGGATTTAGGTTACTGTGTAAAAGTAAAGTTGGGTTGCTACAGGCAACAAAGACATCATAGAGCAGAATATGAAAAGGAGAGCGGTAATTGGTCGTTACGCGAGGGTCCAGCAAGGCATTATAAGAGAGGTAATAACACTGAATATTGAACTATCCATTCAGGCTTCATTTTTCATGCACTTGAACCATTAGTACATTAAATCTGAAAGATTACATCTGTAATCTCTCCATTAACCCTTTAGTGACCAACCTATTTTTTGCCTTAAAGACCAATGATTTTAATCGTTGCATTGCCGTTGCAAGAGCCATAGCTCATTGACAAAAGCTGTATGAGAGCAAGTTGTATTATCATTGGCAGCACTGAGCTAAATAGAATGGGTTGTAGCCTCTTTTTTTTTTTTTTTTTTTTTAGATTGGAGGGGAGGGAGGGGGTGGGTGCAAATAATCCCTAGATATTCCAACATTGGTTTTTGAGTTTTGCTTTTAGGATGTTCTCCAATTGGTGAAAATAACATAACTGTCTTATCTGAATCAGTAGAATTACTGAGACACCATATTTATATATTTTGTTATTACTTTTGCAGAATAAAAAACATGTTTATAAAAAGCAATTGAATCTGCGTTGCCGCATTCTAAGACCCATAGCATTTTTTTTCCAGCAAAGAATTTAGGTGATTTTTTTTCTTCCAGGAACAGGTTTTTGTTTTGTTTTTCTTTGTACTTGGTACCATTTTGAGGTACATGTGATTTCAGGATTGCCTTTTATTGCATTTTTTGGGCAGCAAACAAGAAAAAAAAAAAAAATCAATTTTGGCTTTTTTTCTTAAAATTATTTTTAACAGTGTTCATCATAAAACAATATATTTTTATTCTGTGGGTCTCAGGCCTCATGTCCACAGGTGAATTTTGGCTGCGGAATCTGGAGTGGGCATCCGCCTCTGGATTCCGCAACATTAACCCTACATAGCATGCTATGTAAAACGATTCTTCATGCACACAAGCGGAAACCAATTGCGGTTTCCACTCGCAGATGAGGGGGAGGGGGGATGGGGAACACGCCTCAGCATGCTCCATTTTACTGTGGTTCCCGCATGGACAGCTTTTATTAAAGTCAATGGAAGCCATCTGAACCGCAGCTTGCCCGCAATTGGCATTGTGGACGGCCGCGGAATCTGCAGGGAGAGCAGGAGACTTGAAAAAAAATAAAGATCTGTACTTTACAATTACACTGTGGGGTGCCTATGGATGGCAGAAAGAAACTCCCTCCCCATATGCTTAAATGCTGTAGTTTCTATTGATTGTGGCATGTAAGTGGTTAAACTCCCAGGATCTGAGGTTTCTTTGTTCCTGACTGTTAGAGCAGGAGCCTGGCTGTCCGTAGTCAGCCAAGCCACTGCCTTAAAATGACGTATGTGCAGGTTTAAATTACATCAGTGAGGTCAGTAAAAAGGTGTACTTGGCTGTCACTAAAGGGTTATTATACAGTTCTGCTAGTTTGTAAGTTGGTGCTATTCTAATTAAGGAGGATATGATTAGCCGCTGATAGTTACCGGTGATCTGCTCATTTCAAGGGGAAGGTATTGGATGGGAAAAAAAAATCCATCTTTTTATCAAAGAGCTGTACCACAGATCCTGCCCAATCAGAATGAGCCTCCAACCCAATCGTAATCTCAATGGCCGGCTAAAAGCACATTATAGTCTACAACCAAGACAGGATACCAAATGATATGGCATGGTCAAGTACTGTCCTGGGAGGAAGAGCCAAGTCAGAGTCAAACAGATTTCATTAGGTGTCCGATTCATTTATAAAGCAGCCATGTATTAACAATAAATTAACAGAATTTCTCAAAAAAAAAAAAAAAAGAAAAATGAAATAAAGAAAAACAAAACATTTTATCCTAAAAGAAAAAAAAAAGTTAAAGAATAATTCCCATTTTGAACAAGGTAAAGCTTTATGCTGTAAGCGACGTTGTCTGATGTACTGTATCCCTGATCACTACTAGTGCAGTCATGTTCTATGCTGGCTATGAAGCTCCTACATGATCTGGAGGTGAGCATATGACACGAGGGTGACACTTGCTGATGCAGAGGGGGAAGCACGGGTCATTATGCCCTTAAACAAAAAATTAGGACAAAATATTTTGCCAAAATCTAGAAACGTTGAAACACTAATGCCCCTTCCCAACACCAGCCTGTCCTGGAGATGAAATCACAGTGGGCCATTTTAATAGCACAGAATCGATTAAAAAGGAGATGGTAAGAGTAATTAAAAAGCCTTAATACAGCCATATAAACACATAGCCCTTCCACGAGTAAGGCACCACATCCGGGTTTGCATACCATTGGGAGAATAACAAAAAGACGTAAAGCACTTTTGTGCCATTTTACAGCAAACGACATTTTCAAAAGCAAAAAAAAAAAAAAAAAAAAAGAAATAAAGAAAATGCTAATATTTCACACGTGGTTATATCTGAGAACATATTTCTTGATTATATAACTGAATGTAAATAAATAGGCCATGTACAAAAACACAATTGCATGAAATAGGGTCCCAAATACCAAGTTTGCTGACTTAAGAACTTATTCTCAAGGGCGATTTTCGCATCCGTGTGCTGTCCGTATTCGCACCCGACTGGACAGTGACCCATTACAGTCCATACAGCTATGCAGATGGGCTGTGTAAAAAAAAAAAAAAAAAAATTGCAGCCTGTCCTATTCTGGTCCAACGTCTTTGACGGAAATCCACCATTCAAGTCAATGTGTTAATAAACAAAAGAAAACCTGCAGACGGAGGACATCCTTGCGCGCTCTGCGTTTCACTGATCATTGCTAAGCAATGCTAAAAAAGAAGGAACAAACGAACCTTGGGGCACCTTCACGCAAGAAAAAAATAAAACGGATGACTTATGAAAGATTGACATGCAATGTGTATGGATGCAACATGGATTTACACACGGACTGAAATCCAAGTCTGTGAAAAACGGACAGATCGGACACACTGGTCTGAGTAAGCCCTTAAGAATCATAGATAAGTGCATAATAAAGCTGGTGCTAAACCTCATTCTTCACACTATAGACATACAGTCAAGTCAAACTTCTATCGCGTACCAAGCAAACTTTCCATTTTTTCAAATGACTCTATGCAGACTTGAAGGGTATAACTAAGACCGTCCATCTACTTCTTAATGCTGCACCTGGGATGCTAAGGGGCAAATGATGCAACCAGACTTTGCATGAAGCTGATTTTACATACGAGTGTTCCAATACTGGATTGTGGAGGATGAAGTTGTGCAGGATAACTCCCTTTTGTGATCATTCACAGTTTGTTGCATTCTCCAAGAGATATATTCTATAAAATATGGAAGCTTGAATTTTCCAATGGTGCATTTCAAGCAACAGCACCAATCATGCCATCATTTCAAGAAAGGAAAAAAAATAAAAAGTAAAAAAAGCACAAGTATTCGCCCGAGTCTCAATGGATTTATTTCCTGGGTTTGCTAAAGGTGGGCATTGCTCCTCTAGCCGTTAGCCCTTCAAAGCGCTTGTATGTGTAGTTGATGAAAACCCAGTCCTTGTTCTTAAAGTCAGAGTCAGGATGGTTGCATGCTACACCTACGGAGAGAAATTAGGAAGAAAAAAAAAATAAAAAATTAATATTCAACTGAGAAGTTGATATTCTTGTTACCCCAAGTTAGGCTTAGGGGGGTAATAGGCTGAACTCTATCGACATGTCTTTTTTCTCAGCCTTACACACTAGGTTACTATGATTTTCATTGTGAATATATATGGCATAAATGTAACCCATACTGTTTCAGAGCTTCCTTTTCTACACTTTAGAAAAAAAAAAAAAGGGGACATTATATATCAAATACATAATTATTAGAGATGAGCGAGCGTACTCGCTAAGGCAAAGTACTTGAGCAAGTAGTGCCTTATGCGAGTACCTGCCCGCTCGGCTCTAAAGATTCCGGTGCCGGCGGGGGAGAGCGGTGAGTTGCAGGAGTGAGGAGTGAGGGAGAGAGAGAGAGAGAGAGAGAGATCTTCCTCCCCGCTCCCCGAATCTCTTTAGAGACGAGTGGGCAGGTACTCACATAAGGCACTACTCGCTTGAGTAGTTTGCCTTAGCGAGTACGCTCACTCATGTCTAATAATTAACCCTTTACAATCCAGTGCTGGACCTTGTCAGATTGAGATTTCCCTGCACAGCTGCCATGTCAAGAGAAGTCTGACAGGTTTCTAACACTATGCAGGAGAGTGGTCTGACGTCTGAGCTCTCTTCTGCATAGTGTAATATACATATATGTTTAATTAAAAAAAAAAAAAAAAAAAAACTAATAAAAAGCAACACATGTACATTACAGTATATGGATATGATATACATATAGTGCAATATACAGGTTTGGTTTAATTAGCAATTTTGTGTAAGTTAAATGTGAGTTTTTATATTACACTATATGTATATATTAACTCATACTTAATCTCCAAAAAATTGCTAATAAAATCATGACGGGTCATTTTGATGTGTTTCTGTTGAGTAATTCCAAGGAATCCACAACACTCTTTCCCACCCAACACAAATAAGAGCTGGGGATAGTGTGGGTGGCAGGAACATTGGATTGGAAAGGGTTAATATAACTTAGTTTATACTACAACATGAGAGATATATCTATCTGGATTGATATGTACCCTGCTTCCCTGAAAATAAGACATAGCATGATTTTCCAGAATTTTTGAGGATGCAAAATGATTTTTCAGGCTTTTTGAGGATGCTTGAAATATAAGCCCTACTCCAAAATTAAGCCCTGCTAACAGTTAATTAAAAAGTCAATTTAAATAGTGTCCAGGCAGCTATATATGTAAAAAAAGTTAAACCTTTTCCAACAAATTTAATATAAGACACTGTCATATTTTCGGGGAAACATGGTAGTTGAGGGAAAACATTCAGTATAACTTGTAAAGGAATGAGTTCAGTGGGTGGTCCTACTCAGTGACTGACAACTGTGTCTGTATGCACACTCAAAGGAAAGCTGTTAATCACTATTAGGACCGCCCACTGGACTCCTGTGCATAGAAAGTAGGAATTAAAATGAAAAAATGACAAGCTATACTGCATGTTTTCCCATTAATACTACACAGCTATGTACTCCACTCCTCCTGCAGATCAAGCACCTCGTTCAATTGGACAGTTCCCTTTAAAAGAGCCATTTCCATCATAGACATTTATGGCATACTCATAGGATATGCCCATAAATCTCTGCTAGATTGGGGTTCCACCTATCAGCAGAAAGAGGGTCCCCCAAACCGTCCTGGTGAGACAGCTGCTCCCAGGTGAAGAATGAAGAAATTAGAGCCATGAAGGTTTGCACCCTCTAGAAACGTACCCATGGGCTTAAGAATGTCTGAGTCTGGAAATTCATCGAAATTTGAGGTGTCATCAATACTTTTTATTTCGATAGGTATCGCAGCAGGTCTTTCCCTGTTGGTGAAAAAAAATGTATTTAACACAGATTTGATGTTGATCACTCTTTTATAAAGAACCTGTAAAGCAATAATGTTTGTCATGTAAGGCTCAATGCCACGTCACACCTGAGTTATGGAGACGTGTTCACATTGACTACCGTTGACCCAAGAGCACCGACTATTAGGAAAATGAGTGCATGTATTTTTGTTTTTCCTAACATCTTTATTAGCCGCCACTAGGTGGAGCCTACTGAAAACAGATTTATACCCACGTTACCAGATAATGACTAACTAGACCGGCTCCCAACAAGCACCATAAAAAGTCTGTCTTCAGTCACATTCCCCTCCCCCAGTGATGGCTGCATGCACTAGGAAATCTAGCACTGCAATTCGCAGCATCAGAAATTCTAAACCATGTAGATTATGAAAGTGTAGGATGTGTTAAAGACAACAAAAAACAAAAAAAACAAAAACACACAACTGAAATTTTTTGATCCTGGAACTAAAACTGATCGCACTCACTAGAGCTCTAATGGGAACTTCCACACTGACACTGAATGGTGCTTGCTGCGTACACTTTCCACTAGCAAACATTAGTCATTGGCTTCTGAAGCTTCACCTTCTCCCCTCCCCCTACTCTATTGTGTGGGCAGCACAATAGAGTAGGGGGAGGGGAGAAGGAGGATAGTTTTCTGGGAAAAGCATAAAGACTGACACAATGAGTGTCCATACAAGACTGATCTCACTGACCTCAAAGTTTATGTAGTAAAAAAGTTGCAAAAGTTTTGTGCCTTTTTTTTTATGCCACAATCATCCCTTTTCTAAAAACGGGAGTGTGGCTCGTCAGGAGAGGATACAGCCGCCCCAGACCAACACATTTATGTATAAGTTTACGTCATAAGTTATACTAGAGATGTATGCCAGGTCAGACCCAGCGTATATTTCTGTATAGGTGCATATGTTTGTAGCACGTCATATATTAGGCATATTGTGTGCGGGAAGCGAGGCGGGTGGGAATATTAAGACTGGTTAATCTGGAGTCGGACGTCTAGAGTTTAAATGAAAAAAACAAATTCTAGAATCCTACATTTTTCATGCTGATCACTAAAACCCAATAATAGGCTGACCCTTCCTATAACAGCTCTGTATAGATAACACAGGATCCACCATTCACAACAGGGGATGGCAACTTCTCTACTGCACAGGCCGCAGAAAATGCCTAGAACAGTCTTGCATAGAAGTTAATGGGGCTGCTGAAAAGCATCTGTTCACATCAGCATTTGGGATTTCCGTTTTCCTTGTTCCCTGGACGGAGCAGAGAAGGCACCCGAATGGCGCTCAATGAATCTCCATTGACTATACGGTGTTTGGCCAGCAGTCTGGCATTTTCCCAAAGTCTACAGGACAAAATGGCATAAATCTACAAAGGAGGTTCCAAACAGAACCTCCGACACAGATGTTAGCACATCAAAACACAACTCTGCAGCAAAGCCAAGATGATAGCCGCCATAGTCATGTACACACCATAGGATTTAAAAAAAAAAAAAAAAAAAGTGCTGTCTAGTTTTAATTAGAAAAAAAAAAAATCTAGGTGATGCAATCCCTTCTAGCCTGCAACAAGCAGAGATGTAGATGGATATATATTTGCTCCACAAGATGCTGCTGACAAGTTGGACTGCACATTTAAAGTGACAGGTTCCCTTTATGAAAAAAGAGGAAACCTTTTTTTTTCCTTAAATATACTTACCTTATATGTTCCCAGTCAACACCTTCAAAGAAGGGGTTTGTTTTAATTTCATCCACACCTGAGGCCCCAACTCTTTGTTCCCAGTCGCAACAGAATCTGGAAGACATAGTGTAGTGTTAATATGGCTGATGGGAGATAAAGACTACAACTTACAGGTACTCTGTCATACTCTCTTAGATGTAGTAGGTAGGGCTTATGGAAAGCTACATCATGTCTGAAGACCACTTACCGCAAGATAAGGTCCTTTGCCTTTTCGGATATTGGAACTTCTGGAGGAAATGTTAATGTTTCTTTCCAGTTCATAACTTTCTTGTAGGTCTCTTGGGGCGTCTCAGAACAAAACGGAGGATAGCCTTCATATGAAGAAAGAGTAAATGAGGCTTGTGTCAAGTTTTTACAAGTTTAGAGAGACCACGGCGTCTCGGTACTGAACAAGGCAGCTCAAAAGTCAGTTAATGCTGCAAGGTCACACTAGAGGCGGACACTAGTGCCCGGCTGGCATTAAATCCAAGTCTAAGATGGGTGTAAAGCATCATGCTAGCAGGCACTTCACATTAATTTATGTAAAGAACTGAAAATATAAAAATTTTACATTTCTATACAGAAGACCATAAAATGTCAGAACTGTACAACAACTTCTTAGAATGAAGTCTACCCCAGCTATCAGCTATTATCACCAGGAAACCTGGCATCTGAATGGTGAAGACACCTTTATAATATGCACAGTACTTTAAAGCCTTACCAATTAACATCTCATACATGATGACTCCTAATGACCACCAGTCACAGAGTTTGTTATAGCCAGTCTGCAAGAATACTTCTGGCGCTATATAATCTGGAGTGCCGACAGTAGAAAATGCCTAAAAAGATAAAATAAATATAAAATTGGCTAATTTATGAGTATTGAACATCCCCGATACATGCACAATGAGCATTTACACCACTATAAAATCCCTTTAATAAAGTGTTGTCATGAAATCCATATCTAAATGGCTGTCGTACTGTACGTTGGGGGCTGCATCATGTGACACTACAGGATCACTATAGTAGTAAGTTAAGCACTGGCTCAACAGGGCTCATTGTAAGCATCCTGAGATTCACAATATACATGGCAGCCACGGTGGTCAACGGGCTTATAAACCGAGAAAAATACCAGGATTAGGGTCAGTTAACACCCGCTGTACCCAAGCGCAAGAAGTGGAAGTGCCAACACAAGGTCATAGCAGGTCTACTCCCTCCTCGTTGGTGGCAACATCACGATACAGAGAAGCGGGCTGACTCAGTTATTGAACTGCGCCGAACAGCCATCCCTCTGCGATGACATAACTGATATTGAGATGGGGGTGAAGATTCCATACGATGTGGCCTTGTGTCAGAACAGGGCCAAATCTGGAGACACCATTGGACCAAGACTGGAGGGGGTAAGTACTTTCCTCACCATACAACCCCTTTAAGTTACAAATGGTTTAAAAAATAAAAAAGAAGGTGTTGTGTCACAGTGATTATTACAGCCGGGCTCACATCTGTGTTGGAACCTCCGTCTCAGATCTGGCAAAAAATACCGCTAAAAATTACGTTGCAGACAGAGCTTTTTTTCCCCCAATAAAATGCCAGGCAGCTGAGCGCAACTTATAATCAGTGGGCGCCGTTCTGTTCCTCATAAGACAGAGCCATTCAGCCAGGGGATTCCCTTCTCCCCAATGTGAAAGCAGCCCAATTCAATAAGTGATGTACACGATAATCTAATAGCAGATGGTTCCGCTTGTGTTCCCTATTCACATACATAGTTGCTTTGGCTAAGAATTCAAAATACTATTGGTTGCGGCAGGACGTTGTCTATTCCGCTGTCTAAGGCCTCATGTCCACGGGGAAAATCAGGCTCGCTCCGGATTCTCCATGGAGAATCCGTAGCGGGTCCCTCCTGCCCCGCGGACATGAGCGCTAAAAATGAGAATAAACTTACCTCCCGCCCGCTACGGATCTCTTTTTCGCCGCGGCGTCATCTTCTCTCCGTCGTGGCCGGATCTTCTTTCTTCGGCTCGGCGGATGCGGTCGGTGACGTGCCCTGCGCCGGCCCGAAGAAAAAAGATCCGGCCGCGACGGAGAGAAGATGGCGCCGCGGCGAAGGGAAGAACCGGAGCAGGTGAGTAAATTCCGATTTTTGTCTCCCGCAGATCCGGACGGCTTCCATAGGCTTCAATAGAAGCCCGCGGGAGCCCCACACGAAAATGGAGCATGGTCTGGATTTTTTCCATGCTCCATTTTTTTTTTTTAATCACTTTTATTGACCATCCGCGGGTATTTATCTACCCGCGGGTGGTCAATGCATCCCTATGGGGAGCGGATCCGCGGGCAGGAGAAGAGTTAAAATCCGCTGCGGATTTTAATTCTTCTTTTGCCTGTGGACATGACGCCTAATAGGTTACTCAGAAGGTATAGTGACAAGTGTATAACAGCTATCCGAACTCCCATAATGCACTGCTCCCTGGTAACCAAACTCCAGAAGTTTACCTTTCTGACGTCTTTGTCTATAGACTGAACTGTGGAAGTCAGACCTGAAAACTCCGATAATCAAGGGTGCAGTCATAATATTTCTGGGCATTCATTTTGGGCTAGTTTACACCCATGTCTCGAAGTTTCATCAATCTTTCATAGGGCTCATTCCCACGGGTGTAAGAGTATTTCAGGCACGTAAATATGCTGCATATTTACTGAAATGAAAGCAGCTTCTGCCCGTGGATGTATGCAATAGAGTACATATAAGGGCCCAGGCATTTGCTGTGCAAATACGCAGTGAATATTCAGGTTTCCTGTAAATTCGCCATGTATTTGCGCCGGCTCATTTGCTTCAACAGCCTATTGCGGGGCATAATACACACCAACACAACACATGCAGTGTATTTTTTCATACGTTCAAATACTGCATGAAAAAATATGCTAATGTGAACGAACTGATTTAATACCCAGTGAGAAGAACTCATTGATTTCAGAGTGCACAAATTGCGCACATAATAAATCGGCACATATGCGCTTGTGTTAACGAGCCCATAGAATAGTTGGAGGGGAAACTGATATCTAAACAGAACTGATTATTAATGCAAATCCGTTCAAATAAAAAAAAATAAATAAAATTCATTCTATAAATACACACATTTTTATGATGGTTGTCTGTCTGAAACACGATTTGCGCACACAGAAAGTACAGTAATATCCCCACATGTACAAATACACAATGCCCATGGCGCAAGTGCGCTTACGCCATGTGACACCAACCTAACAGAGAAAGGTTGCATCTAACGTGTGTGTCCGCCTACAGGGAACGGAAAACAGTCACACACCAGCTAACATACCAGTTGACGTCTATTCCGCTTCCACGTCTCTGCTTTCCTCTTAGAGTTCATATTTTGAAAATCTGCAATATAACAAAATCCCGCATATTATAAGATGTATGTAAATATCCGATATTAGAAAGAAACAATGTATCCGACAGTAAATGTTACATCAGGAGGCGGACATGTAATAATGTAAATATCTGTTGCCAAGCATCCGCACATCAACTACTAAGAAAAGTTAAGACACATTGGGGGCATTTACCAAAACTAATCCACCCGAAAACCAGGACAGCTGCCTGCAGCAAGCAATCACATCAGTGCTTTCACTTTCAATTCCTTCATGTCATGCAGATCTGATGCCGCGGGTTAGGTTTACTCCACTCCTTTGCATGGACACGGGCTACACAATGTATGGGGGAGCAAGTGGCTGTGAAAACGGCTGCAAAGCGTGCGCTTCTGAGCAGGTTTTTATAGAACTCAAGAAGTTGGCTCAGACATTTAGCAGTTCATAAGGACGTCCCTAGTTACACCGAGGCTCACCAGCTTTATTTTGTAGCAACAGAATCCCAAAACAATGTAGATTACAGAATGCTAGCACTTGCTGTGCCGACGCTTTACATCAGTAAGGAATGCTTTTTAAAAGTTGGTTTGTTCTTAAACACGCTTGCAAATACCATTTTGAGACACTCTGCATTTCTAGAAGGGGGTCCCCCATTCAGAATCTGTCAGGTTAGAGTACACTGGCTAAAAAGGGTCTTAGGGCAAGTTCACATCTGCGCTGGAACCTCCAGTCAGAGCTTCTGTAGCAGATCTGGCACAAAATGTAGAAAGAAATAGTGCTGCATGCAGCACTTCTAGTGCAATGCCGGGCAGAAACCGAACAGACCCTATTGTAGTCAATTGGGTCTGTTAAGTCACAAGACAGACCCCTTTGGCCAGGGGATTCCCTTTTCCCGCTCCCTGGCAGATGTAAAAGCAGCTTAACTTGAAAACACAGCCTGTCCATATAGACAGCCTATTGAATTCATTGGGCTGTAATGCTTCATTTCTACTGTGGGGGCGCTGCAGACCAAATGATTATTTTATTTTTTTATACTTACTAACGTCACTTGGTAAACTATGGTTAAGGTTTCTGTAAAAATCCGTCCTGTGCGCCTTCTTTAACCCTGTACACAATCCAAAATCAGACAGCTTTACATGTCCCTAAAAAGGAGGAGAGCAGAAATATTGGGTTGGTGGCCTTGATGAAGAAACTCAAGAGACAAACTTTGATATAAAATAGGGAAAAAGACAAAGTAGGTAGGTATTAGGGGTTTTGTTTACCACCTTCAGCCGACAATAGAACTCTGGCAGAGAATGCTACAGTTACCTCTACCTACCCCATCCATCAGGAATGGTCACAACTAGCGCACCTAAAGAACGTGCAACCAAATCTTAGAAGGAAACTATTTTTCATCTTCCAATAAAATGTGGAATAGGTTATATGTACTCAAAAACAAACAAACAAAAAAAAAACAAAAAAGGACACAACCAAAACAAAAAAAGACATGGTTTTTCCCCCAATATCATCGCAGAGCGCCTCTCCTCAGTTCTTCACCTTTGTGTTCGATGGCTAATTTATGAATGCAGGAAGGGAGATAGGATACAAGAAGGGTTTGGTTGGAGTCAAAAGAGCCAAAGCGAGCAGGTAAGATGCAGTACTTCTGCTTGCACTACATCTACAGCGGCCTAAGGAGGGATTAGGATTTTGTTCATCAATAGTTGAGCGTTAACATGAGAACGCCACTTAACAGCCATGTTTACCTTACTGTCCAACAAGAGATTATCTGGCTTGATATCCCTGTGTATGAATCCTAACCGATGGATTGAATCTATCGCCAGGACTGTTTCAGCGATGTAAAACTGTGTTTCTTCTTCTGTAAGTGTGTCTTTCTTCATCAACAAGGTCATCATATCACCTGAAATCAGGAAGAGGGAAGAAAAGCAGAAACCAAGTCTGTATTACGGATCTACATTTCACATCACAAAAAAAAGCATTAAACATGAATTACATTTCTGCTGAAGGGGTTTGCGGAGAGCAGAAGAAAGTTAGTTTGAAACGTGCAAAAAATGCAGCAAAGACCACTTATTTCCCAACCCTGCACAATGTCATCTAAGTGGGGAAAGCTTGAAGACCAGGTCAAAAACAAGACTTCTCTGCAGCCATTATAAGGTATACACAAAGCATAACCTAAACCTGCCGCTTGATCGCATCCGCATTATTTGGAGCCTTAGCCAAGGGTTTAGGTAATTTTTGACAGCAAAAGAACAGAGTAGCATGCAGCTGCCAAAAGGCAGAAACCTCAACAGAACCCATTCTACAAGTCAGAGGTGCATGGATCAGTGCAAGGATTCCCTGTAGGACGAATTGGGACAGGGTCATTGCTTCCATTATTAACAAAGGCCAGGACGTTGGTATGAAGTCGAAACCTAGTATCATGCTCTTGAATTTACCTGTAACCGTTAGAGCTTACTCACATGGGCGTATGTGGCCCACAGGGTGCTAAAAGCCCAATGATTTAGTGTGCGTGTGCGCGTGCGCGTGCTCACACGAGTGAAAAAAAAACCACAGCATGTCCTATTTTGATGCATAATACACACCAACACAGGCTATGGGGATTATTTAACATACACAGCAGATACATATGCTACATGAGTATTTGCTGTGTACTGCATATTCTGCGGCTTACCTACGCCCGTGTGACTGAGCCCTTAGGCCCAATTCAGACGGCATTATCTCATCAGTATTTGTAAGCCAAACAGAGGCGTGCGCACAAAATATGTAGATGCAAATCTTTCCATTATACTTTTTCTCTTTATTTCTGGTTTTGGCTTCCCAATACTGATGCACAATACCGTCCAGAATACAGCTATGTGAATAGGGTTTTACCCAGAGGCTCCAATCTGAAACACTAAAAGGTACAATATTGAGGCAATATGGAGGTAACATTTTAAAGTTACCTCCAGGTAGGAACTCCATGATGAGATAAAGGTTTAGCTTGTCCTGAAAGCTATAGAACATTTTCACCACCCATAGGCTATCTGCTTCCACCAAGATGTCTCGTTCTGCGCGAATGTGTCCAACCTGAAGGGAAGAGAAAAGAAGAAAAGAAAAAGGGTCAGGATTACATAGAGAGCAGAAAGCGGTGTCTTGCTAGAGAGGTCCCTGAAACATTGACTGCAGTACATATGTAGAGCATAGTTGCAGACATTTAACATGTATTCCATTCATGAGTTTGCATGTAACCACCAGGAAATGTACAAGTCCATGCAGGAAAGGAGCCCGAAGATGGAAGGGTTGTAGTGGTCTGGGATGAAGACAAAAGGCAGGTGAAAATCTGTCCTCATGCTCCAGTCCTGCTCACAGCAGTAGTACATCTAGAATTATATCCTTCATACAACACCAGAACATCGCTCCAACAGCTGATGAAGGACAGGACAAACAGACAAAGAACCCCTGTACTACAGATCAGTAGTGATCTCAACAGGGGAAAGTGATAAATTATCTTTATGGGGAAACCCCTCATACTTAAAGGGGTTGTCTCGCGGCAGCAAGTGGGGTTATACACTTCTGTATGGCCATATTAATGCACTTTGTAATGTACATCGTGCATTAAATACGAGCCATACAGAAGTTATTCACTTACCTGCTCCGTTGCTGGCGTCCCCGTCTCCATGGCTCCGTCTAATTTCGCTGTCTTCTTGCTTTTTTAGACGCGCTTGCGCTGTGCAGTCTTCTCCCCTTCTGCTCGGTCCAGGCACGAGCGGCGTTCTGGCTTCGCCCCCTTCTACGCGTCATCGCGTAGCTCCGCCCCGTCAAGTGTGCCGATTCCAGCCAATCAGGAGGCTGGAATCGGCAATGGAACGCACAGAGCCCATGGGAGAAGACCCGCGGTGCACCATGGGAGAAAACCGCAGTGCATCCCTGGGAAAGGACCGGCGGCCATCTTAGGCAGAAGATTTTTTAAAGTCCTTATTTCCTCGGATCGGTAAGTAGCAAGCGGTGTAAAAACCGCTTTACTTTGCTATTTTATGCCAGGGGGGTGACCGGGGGAATGGGGTAAGGTAAAATTTTGAGGTTTGCCGCGAGACAACCCCTTTAAACCCCAATTTCCCATTACCGTAGAGCCGTTTTTAACCTGAATGTTAACGGGAAAAAAATTTTTTTTGGGATAACTGACTGCAGACAATAAAAATCTGGAAGTTACATGGCACCATCATAAATTAAAAAAAAAAAACAAAAAAAAACCCTCCCATGACCATCTCAACGGAAAAAAAATAAAAAAAAGTTATTATTTGAAAGCAGGGCGTAAGAGAAAAAAAAAAAAAAACATGGCCGTGTCCTCGAGATTAAAGGGGTTTTCCAGGAGAATACTGCGGATGACGTATACTCAGGATATGTCATCAATAGTTGATCTGCTGGGGTCTGTCGCTCAGGACCCCAACCGATCAGCTGAGCAGGTGCATGCCGTCAGTGCTGCAAATACACAGAGGTTGGAGTGGAAGCAGCAAAAGTCTCCACGCCGATCCCTGTGTAGTGGCCGGCGCTTGTAACTACATGCACGGCTCTCATTGAAGTCAACGCAAGCTGTGCCTGCAGTTACAAGCGCTGGCCACTACACAGGGATCGGCGTGCAGACTTCCGCTGCTTTACTCTGACCTCTGTGTATTTGCAGCGCTGACAGCATGCACCCACTCAGCTGATCGGTTGGGGTCCCGAGCGACGGACTCCAGCTGATCAACTATTGATGATGTATTCTAAGGTCTGTTACTAGTGAGTATTCTCCCTGAAAAAAAAAAACCCTTTAAGTATTGCAAAAAGCCCCAGTGTGATTATGTGCAGGTCCTCAAAGCAACTGCCATCTCTGGCTGATGCTACACTGCATGGGAGCAGCACAGAGTAACAGGGTAAGAAACCGCACGTACGCCAGTAACCAGCACAGCGCCAGTGCGAGAGGTCGGCCAACTGAGGGGCCGGCCTGAACCCAATAGGCAGCTTCTACTGCCCAGATATGCCTAGAGGAGGGTTTAGTGCCGACTAGTAGACAGCGCAGGGTCTTTGCAAACTACTATTACTAAAGTATGCCGAACTACAGGGCGCTGCTAGAAATACATTTGGAAAGCGGTTTACAAGGGGAAAACATGGTGAGAAGAGTTTAGTAGGGGCAAACATGGACACTGGCCCCTTTTAATTGCAGATTAAGACAAAGCAGGAGCAAAAAGGGAAGGAGATTATGTAGCTATGCAATTTTTCAAAGCATTTTTTGTGACTATGTTGAATATTCCTTCAAGAATTAATTAGCATTTGCCAATACGGGTGACAGGCGAGCAGTAGTGAGGTGTATTATTAACATGCTCAGGGTTATTAGAGGGTGAGCACATCAAATGACTTAGCGAAAAAGGGTTTGAGCAACGAACTTCCTGATTATGGCATTATCTTGGCCAGGCATCCTGTAGGCTACCAATGCTGCTTTCATGGTATGAGCCCCTCTCTGACGACATGCTGTGCACTGAGCAAACAAGAGTTGGTTGTATACAAGACTCTTACATGTTGAGAGGATTACATGAAAAAAAATAAAATAAATAAAAATCCACCTGTAAACCTTAATGTATAGATATTCTATAGACAATCTCTGGGGAATAGAAGTCAGTAAAATAAGGGTGCACAGGGCTGCATCAAGGTCTTCACTGGCTTTTTGTTGCACTGTTACTGGGCTCTACTGTAATAAATATGTAGTGCTAATTTGGCTGGTTTCACATCTGCGTTGGCACCTCTGGAGGTCCCATCACAGATACGGCAAAAAAAAAAAAAAAAAACCTAGAAAAGGCACTTTTTCTTCTGTCCAAAAGCCGGACAACTGGGCTGAAAGTGGGTGGATCCAACTATAGTCAACGGGGTCCACCCAGCGCTGTATGGTTCCATCTAAAGAGGGAACTGTTTGGCCATGGGGATTCCCCTTTCCTGCGGCTCAAAGGGAGCAGAAAAGCGAAATCCCCAACGCAGGTGTCAAACAACCCTAAGAGAGGTCAGCGTGTGCCGTGGGCTCCAACTTCACCCCACGCAGCACTGCTCTCCGGTAGGCATGATGTCGGCTCTCGCAGTTCAACCACATTCACTTCAAGAAGTAAAGCTACAGCCAGACCCCATGTCTCATAGGAATGGTCATGTATCATTTTACATTCCCTCAATGGCCTATTTTTCTGTATTAGTAGCAAGTTCTCAAATTTGCTTGTCTTTTCTTCCTACATAGAAAACTGAAGTTGCGCTGTGATTAGAGATGAGCGAGCGTACTCGGAAAAGCACTACTCGCTCGAGTAATTTGCTTTATCCGAGTATCGCTGTGCTCGTCCCTGAAGATTCGGGTGCCGCTGCGGCTGACAGGTGAGTCGCAGTGGGGAGCAGGGGAGAGCGGGCGGGAGAGAGGGAGAGAAAGATCTCCCCTCCATTCCTCCCCGCTCTCCCCTGCAGCTCCCCGCTCCGTGCCGGCACCCGAATCTTCAGGGACGAGCACTGCGATACTCGGATAAAGCAAATTACTCGAGCGAGTAGTGCTTATCTGAGTACGCTCGCTCATCTCTAGCTGTGATCAAACACTTTGCTGCAATTTGAACGTACATGAAAGTTATTGTGTAGCTTAAACAAAACTGAGCGCCATACTTTTAGTTACAAATGAAGATCTCCAAAGCCAAAAAAAGACAGCCATATCTTCAGGCAGTGCATTCTACGGATAGCACACAGTCCTACTACAGCCCAAGAGGCTAGTCACATGCTCCGTTTTTCACACGGACTAATGGTCTGCATTAAAAAAAAAAAAAAAAAAGCTGCGGCATGTCCTATTTGACCATTTTTAAAGTCAAAACATACAATAGCCGTATGCGGTCCGATGCGTGTTGTACCCAAATCATTAAGGCCATGTGCCTATGGCTCTCTTTACATTGCTGACAAGAACAGAAAATATGGAAACTACAGAAGAAGTGAACAGACACTGGAGAGTGACTACCACATCCCTCCATGTTCCCAGATATATACTTTATTTTATGAATGACTGAAATCTGAGTAGTGCTTCACAGTTCAAGGTGATGAAACTTAAATGGGCAACAACTTGTGCTTATACGACAGGCAATGTGATGACCGAATACTATGTAGAACATTAACTTAAGAGGGTCATGACTCAGGCCAGGTGCTGGAGCTAGCAGTAAGTGATTTACTGCCTCACAGCTACAGAAATCGTATGTACACTGCTCAGTACTACTGTACATTGCAGCAGCCTCCCTTCATCGGCACAGAAAGAACTGAAAACTAGAGCTACAGCCTAAAGAACATGCTATAAAAAAGGGAAAAATTAAAGTGATATGATGGCCAGAAATGGTTACACCTCATATACGGCAACTTATTCTGAAAAGTCAGGTTTGAAGTTAGAATAAAGCCTACTTGCTGATGGCTGAAGGACAGAGGCATCATGAAAGCACCAAAAGGTGCATTATAAGATTTATCACATAGTCTACTTTAAGAGGCAGCTTGGAGGACCTGCAGTGAACAGCTAAAATCCCAGACAATTGAATCATCAGGCCTGCTACAGGGGGAATTACTATATGGCAGCCATGCAAATGAACTCCTGTTCAACCGGAAAACCCTTTAAACTATGGAAAACATGTAATGGTCAACCAAAAGTAACACAAAATGAAGACTACAGAAATTAAGGCAGATAATACAGATAAGGTCCCTTTTAGATGGAACGATTATAGTTAAAAAGAAAAGTGAAAGTGAGCGATAAATCGGTGGGCTGAAACATGAGCCAAACGACAAGTGAGAATTGTTCACGGTTCTGTTCCTGCAGGCACAAAACCCATTGTTAGCTCATTCGCTTATCGTTCGGTTTAAATAGCGCTCATTCAGTCCCTTATAAAGACACTGAATGATTCTCGCTTGAACGAGCCAACGATGCATTCACCTAAACAGGCTGCACGAGTGCGAACGACTTAGTGGTGACGTCACCCGCTCATTCACATGAGGACCCTTAAGCAAGTCCTTACGTATAAAAGTCAGAAAAAGCTGCTGGAAGCCAATAATGATTTGCTAAGTAGAGGACAGGAGCTTCTTCAGGGTTTGTACAGCACACCAGAAAAGTGAAGCCACCCTCACCTGGTGCCTAAAGGAGCCGCTCATTCCAACACAGGTGGAAGGCCGTTCACAATATATAGTACTGCACTGTACTGTAAAGAGGCGCTATATGACAGCATGTCAGTGATATCGGTGTTACCAGTGAAGTGCCCATGCAAATTACGGAAAACTCCATCTGGAGTGTGCACACGTTGCTGATTCGGATGGTCTATGGCACTAAGTGGAGTCTGGGCTCAAGTTCTGCTGAAATCCCGAGGCCATTGTAACTTAAGGGGTCACTGTAGTCAGAACTTTTTAGGGCCGCTTGCACCAAAGTTTTGATTGGAGATCAGCAAGAGTGGACCAAAGATCAAATAAATAAAACATTGCACCAACATGGGTTAACCCGTGATCTTGGTTCAATTTGAATCCCCCCCCTCCCCCACCCCGATATTCGGTGGTTCAAATTAATTGAGCCAAGTTATTACCAGCCAAAATACTAAATCGTGGATGCTGTTGATAGCCTGGAATTACACCCACATTTGCTGCCAGTTGTGGCCATGTTTTACTATCACTGTTAATGCTGGGAAGATCACCTGACTACAGTCACAAATCGCCCTGTGAAATACATTTCTTCTAGGTGAAACCTTAGATTTGCAAAACCAAGTTCACTTGATCTGCGATCATAGGTCAAAGGTGTTGGTGCAAGACTCTTGTTTAAACTAAACTCAATAGGCGATTTATATAGCAGTTTAACTAAACCCAGAACAGGATCGTTTGTGCAACCACCCTTAGGCCTCATGTCCACGGGGAAAATCAGATCCGCTGCGGATTTGGGCTGCGGATGCACTGTAATTGTCTTTTATTTTTCATGCGGGAGATCAATTGATCTATGTGCTCTATGAGCTCCCGCACGCGTGATCCGCACTAAAATGGAGCAGGTCCATTTTTTTTCATGCTCCACAAATTTTTGTAATTACCATCCGCAGGTATTTATCTACCCACGGGTGGTCAATGCATTCCTATGGGGTGCGGATCCGCGTGCGGGAAAAACGCTGCGGATTTTAATTCTTATTTTCCCCGTGGACATGAGGCAGATCCGTTGAAAAATAGAGCATGCTGCGATTTCTTCCCGTGTGTGACCTGCACGCTGGGAAGAAAATCACATCTACATGCTTTTAGCTGCCCTATGGATGTGAATGTATCCCTATGGGCAGCAAGACGCACGGATTATAAATAAAATATGCCCGTTGACATTGGGCTTTAGGGCGGTTTCACACGGGTGAGAAAAGCGTGCGATTTTTGCGTGATGCGAGAGTCAGTAAAAAAAAGCAGTGATTTACAATGGCTCCCTTCCCATCTGCGATGCTTTTCACTGATGCAATGTTGAGAGAACATTTTTTTTTTTCAATCGCCTTATGCTCTGTCTTTCTGTGATGTGCGATTCTTCCATCTCCCCAAGTTTCCCTATGAAGCCTCCTTTTTGACTTTCAAAAAAATAAATAAATTATAATATAAAAATGCACAACAAAATCACGAGCAGCAAAGATTTTGCAAGAAAAAGCCGCGCTGATGCTGAAAAATGGGGGAAAAAAAGACGCAATTCTGCCACGATTCTCACGGCAAAATTGTGATCGCCCGTGTGAAACTAGCCTGAGGGAGACAGTGGGCATGCGTGTATGGAAAAAGGACTCCGTACAGAAAAACAAAACACATTTGTCTGTATGGATACTATTGTTGCCATATTTTTAGGTTTATTCAAACAATGCAAAAATGTGAGACAGCTAAGGATGGAAGGGGGTGGGGAAGGGGGGCCCCTGAACTGGGAAGAGACCGTACCCCTAATCCAAGTGGTCCTACCAAGCTCTCTGAGCTTGGTCTCATTTTGCTTCACAAAAAGAGACAGTTGTGTATTGTGGAACAGCCCTCACATGGTATCCGCTGCACCCATCTTACCACTTCCTCTTCACCAGCCAGCTTCCAATGCATTTCTGTATTTTGGAGGAAGAATTAAATGCAGACTAAAAGGCCCAATGTTCTCAGGGAAAATAGATTTATTAAATCTGCATGAGTCTCCCACACCGATAGGGAATCATTGGGCACCTGCAGGTAATTAAATACCTGCAAATGTCATTTTCCCCGGCGTGCGGATCACACACATGTGGGAAGACGACCGCAGCATGCTCCATTTTTTGCAGTTTTCCCGCACAGACGGCTCTGGTAGCTTCCATTGAAGCAAACAGAAGTCGTCTGGAGTCCGGAGCCGCAGCACAGACACAGCTGTCACTGTGTCCGTGCCACAGACTGCGGGAAAGCAGAAGCTTTTTTTTTTTTTTTTTTTTTTTTTAATAAAAAAAGCGCACCGCTGGCATCCCAAGCGCATCCGCTGTGCAGCAGAAAGAAGATCCAGCCTGCACAGAGGAGTCCTACAGTGTCCCGTCAGGTGACTAAAATGTATTTGCTGGCCTCATGTCTGCGGGCCGGGCGGAATCCACTGCAGGATTCTGCACAGGGAAACCGTGTGGGCCCGTGGACAGGAGGCCTAAATAAGAGTTTAGAAAAACAGGTAAAAAGAATGTAATCTAGCAGTCCACTAAGAATGAAAGCAGCTTAATGGACAGTCCCATAAGATACTTGTCCACGTGTGCTAAGGCTGGGTTCACTTATACCACTTGTGCCCAGCCAGCTGCTTTACACCCAAATCGGAAACAGCAACAACATTTTTCTGCACCATATAAATGAGGGAATGACGTCCACCATGGAGACAAGGGCTGATACGAACTAGCCTCCAATACAATGAGAATCAGGCTCTGTAAAGGCCGGCAGATACACATACCGTTCATCTGCACTTCTGTCATATTCTTCCCAACCCCATCACAGATAACCCCAGGGTGGTTTAACACTTGTGCCCGGGGTTCAGCTTTCCTGCTCCATTCGGGAAGCAGGCAAGGGGAATCCCTGCAGCCAAATAGCTCCCATCTCTAGACAGACCCCATTGACTATAATGGTGTCTGACCACTTTCCACCCAGCTACCCAGTTTTTGATTGGAAGAAAAAGCACTGTATGCAAGACTTTCTTCCAGCATCTTTCGTCTGGTTCTGTGACGGAGGTCCCAACACGGATATGAAACCGGCTTCATCTCTCCAAATTAGACCAAAATATTCAGTCTAGGACCATAAGCAGCATCTGCTTACCTGCTCTTTCTCCAGCATATCGGATTTCCTCAAAATCTTCATTGCATAGACATGACCAGTGTCTTTCTTCTGAACCAGTCTGACCTACAAGAAGAGGAAGAACTGGTGAGATCACTTCATATGTATTCATATTGGTAACAAACAAGCCTCTTGGTGTCTTCTTACCTCCCCAAACGCTCCTCTTCCTATCACTTTTAGGGACTCAAAGTCCTCCAAACCCAAACGTGTTCTTTTCAGTCGTAGAAACTCAGTTTCTTTTCGCGCATGTGCTGACCGTCGCATCTTTTTCTAGATTTGTATGCAACATAAAGACATATATTAGATAGTGAACAGTAAAGTCCACAAGGCCGTCTGCTCCGGACTCAGGGCCTGGACATGAGTAGTACTGCAGGAACAAAACATAGATGGAGTGAAGTGGGAAAACACAAACACACGCAATTCTGCCATGTCGGGAGGGGCGGGGCTTGTTTCTACAGCCTTTCTGCAGTAAAAATGATAACTATTTTATGAGTCAGTACGACAGTATTGTCATTACGGCAAAATAAAAGTTCAACTTTCTTTTTCTATACTTATAATATATCTTTGGAAGAAAGTAAAGTGAATTTTTCTGCCGCCATACCTTTTATTTTTCCATTGACAGTTGTGTGAGGGCTTATTTTAATTGGTACTGTTTTGGAGTACATATGACTTTTTGATTACTGTTAAAATTTTTTCCTTGGATACAGGGTGACCAAAAGCAAAACAAAAAATAAATAAAAGCGCAACCCCCCCTTAACAACTTTCACTGTGCGTGTGAAATATTTAGCTTTGATAGATCATACTTTTTTTGGACACAGCAAAGCCAAAATAGGTTTACTTTATTTTAAATATGGGGGAAATTTTTTTTAATTAATAAAAAAAAAATTTTTAAGCCAATTTTCTTTTTTTTTTTTTTTTTAATACCCTTAGGGGTATTTATCTTCTGTTTTTTTGATCGCTCCTGCAGTATAAATATATAACCATAGTATTACATCAAACCTTGAGCTAACAGGCAGTATACAATGGCAGCCCTGGCGGCATTCTGAAGGCCCCATGAAAACCAAACGGCACCCGGTGATCTCATCAGGGAATTTAAAATGCCACTGTAAGAATTGACAGCGGCATTGAAAAAGGATTAAGAGCTGCGTTCAGCATGAGCGCCGATTGTGGCAGTTATTGGCAGGTGTCAGCTGTCCGAAACAGCTGTCACCCGCATTGTATGGAGCAGGATTGGCTCCATACAAGGGCTGCACATGATATGCAGGGTAATAGAGCATGCTGCAACTTATTTCTCCTATACGCAGTGTCCACACGCAGGTGTGAATGGAAGAGTGAAAGTCCACAGACTCCTTGCCTCAGTTCACTGTGTCTTATGCATGGGACATTTGCCTACGTAATACGGACAGGACAGCCAAATCTATTGACCAACAAGTCACCCTGCTATACGGCCCCTTAACGGGGTCCCAGAACGGTTTCATATTGGAACACTGCCGCCTTGTGTGTGACATACTACCATTCTCCAAGATACAACAGCAAATACAGTCTGGGAACACGGCATGGGGAGCCGCAAACATTCAATACCAATGCGACAGTATCTACGTTTTTTTCCCTGGAGGTTACAGCACAAGGGGGATTTGTGAAATAAAGGCTCATGACAAGACTGCAGGAAAACGATTACTGCAATGGAAAAAGATCTCCAACTCCAAAAGAGGGCGTGTATTTGCAGAGAAGGGGCGTGGCCTAAATGAGTTCACACAAAAACGTGCCAAAGTTTTGGTGCAAAATATGTTGGAAAACGAAGCCAACTGATAGGTATAAAGTTAGACTCGATGGTCTTAGACACATTTATCACCCAACAGAGACTTTGTAAACTGGCACATTTTAAGACTGTAGTCCCGGCTTGCTCTATCTCTGTCAGGATGGGAATGTTATCAGCAGGGGTGAGATTCTGAAAATGATCAAAAATTGAAAAACACAAAGAAAGGTCTGCAGTACTATTGGTTCCATAAAAAAACATAACAGAACAGAAGTACACTGACAAGATTCTGTTTTTTAGAAATTTACTGAAATTGATAAGAGGGAAAAAAGGGAAAGATTTAATTCAGCCTTAAAGCAGGTGTGAACGGGCACTTAAATGTTCTTGGTTTAGAAGCAGAACGTTTAAGACTTTAACAGTACATGTTGGCTAGTGAATGCAGCAAGGACAGGGAGAGGATGGAAGCAGGTCATTGCTACAGATGTTATCACAGCCACCCAAGGAGAGATCTGTGAGGGCCTTATGTATAATTAATCCCACCACTAGGGTTCTATTCACCTCTTCATCTCGGAGACCTTCTTCTTCCATGACTTTTTCTAGCCTCTTCTGTCTAAAAAAAAAATAAAAAAATAAAAAAATCAGAAGCAACAGTTGTGTAAAAACAACTTCCATAATATGATTAGCATGCATATAACCCAGGATAGGAGCAGCTCATGTGCCGAGCTCATTCTACAAAGTAGTCTGTTCTTAAACATTTATTTAGATGGACAAAAGTGAAGAAACTCCATAACTTGCAGAAATTCTCTTTTTTTTTGCAAGCTGGAGTGCTCTGATAACAGTCGGCAGGGCAGAACATAGTATGTGCCGTCGTGGAGGAAACCTTCCACTGCAGAATTCATCAAGTTAAACTGCAATTTAAAGCGACCCTACAGTCCTGGAAAAACCAAGATGCCCCCCCCTCTCCGACTACCTGATGCTCACAGTGCACTAATATGCATTAACAGCCTAAGGCACTACATGCTCCTCTGACGGGTCAGTGCTGCTCACATCATGGGTAGCACTGGCCAATCAAGACAGCATGTAGCGCCTTAGACTAATGATGCATATGAATGCAGTGTGCCTCAGGTAGTCAGAAGTGGTGTGGCCATCTTTGTTCATCCAGACACAGAAGGTTGTGATTTTTTTTTTATTAAACATATTGCATACATATTTAGAATTGGCCTAATCTATGAGAAGTTATTCCACTATTAAAAAAAAATAAAAATAAAATGTTTTAGGTCTCATTAAAATATAAATGAGTCTACAGAAATGTTAAAAACCAACATATGTCCTGCAGACTGACAGTGACATTTCAATATTGATGCAGATCCTAATTTTTGTACCCCTAGCAATATAATATTGGGGAGAGCAGCGTCCAGGCACCTAATCTCCAGTTTATACAACACACTGACCATCATCAGGCCAATGGGACAACAGCATGAGACACACTCATCTGAAGAAGCCCTCACAAGGTCATTTGGTCAAGATGGATCGTCTTTGCTTCAATACCACCGATTATTAACAAATCAAAGAAGCTGACTTCTATGACCCCCCCCCCCCCCAAAAAAAAATCAGTTGAATGAATGGTACAGAGCTACCTGTAGGAGGCACAACTACCAGGTATTAGGCTATGCCTATATGTATAGGTAAGGAGTGCTGCCACCCTTTTATTGTGCTGATCAGGGGGTCCCAAGAACCAAACCCTCACCAGACAAAACACTGGTATCCTATCCTAAGAACCATTTCCAATCCAACCTCCCTGCCACCCGCACTCTCCCTGGCTCTTACTTATTTTGGGTGGGAAAGAGTGTTGTGGATTCCTTGGAATTTCTCAACAGAAAACACATAAAAATGATCCATCATGAAGATATAAGCCATTTTTTTGAAAATTAAACGCGAGTTGCCATGTGTATTACACTATATTTGTATATCACACTATGCAGAAGAGAGCTCCGACATCAGAATGCTCCTCTGCATAGTGCTAGAAACATGTATGTCAGACCTCGCTACAGGAGCTATGCAGGGAAATCTCAATGTTGGACAACGGCCAACACTGGATTGCAAAGGGTTCAATTACCAGAAAAAAAAAAATGTATCTAATATATTAACCCTTTCAAATCCACTGTCTGACCTCTGAAGACATTACGATTTAACTCTGTACAGCTCCGATGTTGGAAGTCTTCCGTTGGGGTTCTCCTACTGTATACTGCCAGCCTCTCTGCTGTCGGAGCCTATCCAACGTGTCACCTCATGCAGTACTGGCTTTAGCCAGCATATAGCGCTGTTGTATAATGGCAGAAAGAGTAAGCCCCCTAGGAAAACCAGGATACAAATTGGATTGGAAAGGGTTAAGTCAACGGCCAAGCTAAAAGGAATCGGTCAGCTGATTCATACCACCATATCAATTGGTGGCATGAAGTGACAGGGGGCCACTGTATTACATACAATAAACAGTGCTTTACTCTGAGACGCTGCAGTGTTTCTTAGAAACCAGCTTTGAAAAGCACCAGGTAGAGGAAGGAGTCCACCAATATACTCCCCTGCATGGCCTGGTTTGATTGACAGGTCCTTAATTACATATAGGGAGAGCGCCAACTTTTAACAACTGTTTTTGTTGTAGCGAAGCCGCATCAATCTGCTAACAGGTCCCCTTTAAAAGGATCCCGCTAGGGGGCACCAATACTTTCAGTGACGAACACTGAACTGAATCCATCAAGTACCTTAGCTCTCGTTCTTCATGTTGAGTAATGAGGTTACTGTAGAAGTTCTCAAGCGTCATCTTTGTCATGGTGACCCGTTCCTTTGTGTGGTTGCTCATGGGGAAACATGGAGTTTGCTCAGTCATAGCCATGTCTATGGGGGGAGGAGAAATAAAAAAAGTTATAGTTTCCTTCAAAAGATTAGCAATAAAATAGTTACACGAGAAGACAAAACAAAGCTTAGATGTTATCGCATCGTCAGAGTTACACAACACTTTTTCACGTTTGGAATGTTGTCATGGTTGGTTACAGTAATTAAGGGGAGGACAAATCTCCAGTGCCAAAGGACATTGTTGTACCTGGTATCAGATTTATCTACTTAACAAAAAAGGTTTTAACAAATTGCTACATGAATATCAACACCGCAGCAAAAGTATCCATCTAGAATGCCACTTAACCATAATAGAGGAGTTGCTTAAGGTCCTTTTACACAGAAGATCGTTCAAACGAGCGAAAATGGACGATAAGCGGTCAGTCTAAATGCAGCCAACGAACGATAAAACATTCACTTTTCGTACATTTTCTGCAGGCATAAAACTTATTGTTGGCTCGTTCACTAATCGCTTGGCCTAAAGACCGAACCCTCAGTTGTTCTCAGTCACTTATGCAGCGAACATAAACAAGTTGTTGTCCTGTTTTTACATGTAGATTTGGAAGAGGACACCCTTCTTGACCTCCTTCAATCCTTCCATATTCTACAGTTACGCAAGAATTCCAGGCCGAGGTTCATTCCATTCTTGAGGATATCAAACATGGCCATAAAACGTATACTCCCAAGTTCCTCTGTGACTTGACGTTGCCCTTCAGTATGATAACTCATCTGCCCTATGCTGTGTCCCTGACCACAAAAATGTTCTGCCATCTTTCCCTCTCTAATTGTGTGGTGATAAGATCTCATCCTGGCTCTTCGTTTTTGTCCTGTTTCCCAGATAAAAAGCCCCCCCAACAGGACATTTACTGCACCGGCTCAGGTACATAACACTGGACATGGAACATGTGAATGTCCCCGGGATTATTGTTGTTGGAATAAAAATTTCAAACAACTCAATACAGACATCTCTATAACGAAAACCTATTGATCGGCCCACGTACCTCAGATGGGACAGTTCCCATCCTACACATATCAAAAAGTCCATCTACAGCCAGGCCATCAGATACAACTGGATCTGCGCCAACCGAACAGACTGAGGAACATTTACACAATCTCAAAAATACATTTAAAAATCAGGGCTACTATCCCACCTCAGTTGATAACCAAATCACCAGAGCCACCAGGATACCCAGAAGTCAACTGCTCCAATACAAGGAGAAGGAAAGAAACAATCGTGTGCCTCTAGTAGTGACCTACAATCCGCAACTAGAGGTACTAAGGAAAACCACAAAGCAACTCCACCATACCCTGCCCAAGATGACCGTCTGACCACAATATTCCCGGACCGCCCCCTCCTATGTTACAGGCAACCTCCTAATTTAGAAGAGTATGGAAGAGTCTCAAATTCTAGCAACAAATCTGCTGGGCATGAATATACCCAACGCCGACGTTTCAGTCACATTCACAGCTAGAATGCCCCAGCGGTCAGCTGATAAGGAGCTGCGGACAAATGTTTCTGTAGCACAGTGGCCTGGTATGTTGGTGCAGCACTGCAACGGACCCCACCATACTGCGGTGGGTTTTTTTTGCCCTCCAGCCATCTGGGGCTCCTGATGGCCGGATCTGCAGGTTCTGCCATCTGGGACTACCGCCAATCCGCTATAGGAGGATAGGTCACCAATAGTTTTTGCACAGAAATCCCCTTTAACAAGAACTTCTCGGGCTCCTTGATAAATCGTTCGCACAACAACTGATGATCGTTGACAGTTTGCGCGTTCAGCCTGTATATTAATCTGTCACAATTTAGTTTGAAGTGGCCCCATTGTAATCAATAGAGACGATCGGAAAGCAAGCCAGGTAATGTGCCAAGATTTGTAAGTCACGGCACGTCCCATCTCTGCGCTTTGCCTTTTCTTTTTATCGCCCATGTTTCCCTATGGAGACTGTTTTATAGCATCAAAATGCACGAACTTGCGATATTCATGCGACACGTTTAACATTTGAAACTCCTATTGTCTATCGCGACAAGATCGCCATCGGCAGAGGGGTGTGCAAGAAAAAGCATCGCTGATGCTCAGACTTGTCACGAGCAAAATTGCAATAATGCAGTGACATTGCGTTCGCCAGTGTGAAGGAGCCCTTAAGAGGGGCACTCCAGACAATTTTTTTTGGCATTAATGAGCAATATGACCATTATATGCAAATTAAAAAAAAATATTATATGGCTGGTTCCCATGATTGTGACATAATTTGTGTTTTTAAGTCACTCCTTATAAACCACTTCCTGTTTTCAGCCTTCAACTTCCCCTCCGTACACCGTGAGCACAACAGAGGATTTACTTAAGGGTTTGCCCAGATCAGAAGAGCGAGTCTGCATCACGGACATGGGGATATTGATGCAGAATTGCAAAGGACAAAATCCAGCGCAATTCTGTAGCAAATCCACATCAAGATCCGGTAAGACATGCAGACTCTGTGGCGGACTTGTTAGTGACCGAGCTAGGCAACGTGTGGATCCAAGCTAACAGTAGAAGAAGCGCTGAGGGCCGGCCCACACCATCTCACGTATGACCCAAACTCTGCGTCATACACACGTTCCTATGGCATGAGGTCATCGAAAGGACCTCTCTTTTTTAGGGTACATTCACAGGACAGAATCTGATGCATATTTTTGTGTGGACCCCACCTCTACAGACCGCAGCAGAAATCCACAGCTAAACTGGGACCTTCATCTATTGAAGCCGATTTAGGCGTTTCCCCCGTGTGGATCCATGTCAAGTAGCGACATGTCGCTTTCTGTCTGCATGCGGATCTCAACATGGATTCTCGCAAAAAGTAACGGCGTGCAGATCTGACACGGATTCGGCACCAACTCCACATCATTCCTCCTTGTGAATACCCCCCGAAGGTTATGCACAATTGCTGGGTGTGGCACAAGATTCTGTGCAGGGCCACGAGAACTTGGGTAACATCATTGATAAACGAGGGTTCCTGAATCGCAGGCATTAGATATTCCGCTTGATCTAAATGCATTTTACATAGCCATCAGTAACTCACATTAAAGGGGTGTTCCAAGTTACCCCGTATAGTTTTAGGCGTTCCATGCCTAATATTATGTAAAATAAATATATTTAATGGTCCTTCATGTCAGCGGTCTAACACCATGGCATCTGAGGGGCAGCATCACCCAGCCAAAAGGATGTCCCGTAAACCTGTCACTGCTAACGCAGTAGTCCCGGCAGGTTACGGGAAATCAGTGACATCCCCATCTGGCCTTCTATTGGCTGCAGCAGTCACATGGGTAAACAACCCACATGACCACCACAACACTCGTCAACAGCAGACCGGAGGACTGAGAAAGCATCGCGGCAGCAGGAGCTGAATATTGCAGGGTTTTTTATGTAGGCTCTCCAGGCGGAGACAGGTGGTGGAGACAGGTGGTGGAGACAGGTGGTGGAGACAGGTGGTGGAGACAGGTGGTGGAGACAGGTGGTGGAGACAGGTGGTGGAGACAGGTGGTGGAGACAGGTGGTGGAGACAGGTGGTGGAGACAGGTGGTGGAGACAGGTGGTGGAGACAGGTGGTGGAGACAGGTGGTGGAGACAGGTGGTGGAGACAGGTGGTGGAGACAGGTGGTGGAGACAGGTGGTGGAGACAGGTGGTGGAGACAGGTGGTGGAGACAGGTGGTGGAGACAGGTGGTGGAGACAGTGCATAGTGTAGTTTTGGGCCCTTCAGCCAGGCGTATTTTCACACACAAACTATGTGGAAAGTAGACCCCAATGGGTTCGTTCACATGCGTATAGTCTTCCTGCGCTTTTTGGATGCACAACACCCTTTCTCTCCCCACAAAAAAGCAGCATGCTATATTTTACTGCGCATTTACGCACCAAAAGGTCCCAATAGAAGTCAATCGGGCGTGCGTATAAACCGCAAGTATATGCGTGAAACATCAATTCCGCTGGAAAAAAACACATCTCGAACTCAAACAAAACTAGCCATCCCAGTCAGTGCGTCTTTGCCACGCACAAATGTGCAAGCATTGCGGGCGCAAAAAGTACAGTAAAACATGCTGATATGCACACAAAAAAGCCTAGTGCGCAAAAAAGGTCGCATTGAAGCGTGCGCAAATGTGCTGGCGTGAAGGGTCCTCAAGGTGCCTCTAGAATGGCCAAGTTCTCAGGCAATTCTAACGAGCGCCAATTGTCACTCACGGCCATCAGCGCTCATTTAGTCTTCTTTCACATGGGCCGATGACTGGACTGTAAAAGGAGAAATCGTGGGATATGTACATGAAGAGGGGGACAAGACTGAAGTACCCCCAGGTCTGATAGCAGACCTACAAGACTGAGAAGAGCAGCTTTGTGCGTGAGAAGGTGGAACATGGCTGCAGCGAGGAATGAGACAGCGCCAAAGTATTGTTCCAACATTCTAGAAGTTCTGCAGGAACAATGTAAGAGCGAGTCTGCCCGGGCCGCATTGTTTGTCCTCACTAGACCAGGATGTGTCAGCGTGCCAAGACAACATGAAGTGTTCTAGCAGCCTTACAATAACCAGGACTTGTACGGAAAACCTACAGCGAGGGAAGACAGTGTGGAGAGAGGGAATGCTGCGACTGCTGGGGGACGCTAGGGAGCTTATTAGACCGTTACAGGTCAGGAGAAGCACTGTCCTAACTGCTAGGGTAAGGGGGGCACGGGAAACCCTGTTACCTGCCCCAAATAGTCACTACTGGGGGGCGCTAGGGAGCTTATAAGACCACCAAGGCCGGCTTCACACTGGAGAGGGCGCTATTGGGCCATGATTCATGGCCAGATACTGCACTCACAATCCTTCTGAAACCCCCTGGATGTGAGGCGGCTCCACATATGGGCTGAAGGAATCTCCCGCTTCGGCAGGGGACCACGCTGTTCTATTGTTTTCAAAAGGCCGGCGCTGCCACCGGCCCCACTGAAAACAAAGGGAGATATCGCAAAAAGATAGGACAGGCTGCTTTTTTTTTTCCATGCAGCATCGCATTAGTGAAAACATCCCAAATGAGAATGAGACCATTGGTTTTATAACCATGCGTTTTCACTCCGTCTTGCATCAAGAGAAAATCACGTGATTTTCTTGCCAGTGTGAATCCGGCTTAGTGGTTGGGAGAAGTATTGTCGTAACTGCTGGGGTAAGGGGGGAGCAGACAGCCCTGTTACCTGCCCCAAATAGTCATGACTGGGGAGGCAAGAAGGACCTGCTGTGACTAGCGGAAGCTTTCTCTTGTCCTTCTACACAGAGCAATAAATTGTTCGCACGAGCGTACAATGACCGAGGCGTTCGTTTACTGTGATGCGTTAACATTAGAAAGTGCTATTGACATTCGTGTTTTTAAAAAAAGCAGCGATATCATGATCACAAGTGTGAAGGCATCTGAGGGCGGCTTCACACGGGCGAGAAAGTCAAGATGCATGAATATGAACCCCATTCTTTTGGATCACAGGGGGGAAAAAAATTGCAGCACATCTTATCTTTAGGCATTCTCCCGCATTGCAGCGCCCATTGTTTTCAAAGGGGCCGGCGGCAGCATCGCATCGCGTGACAGATGCGATGTCTCCCATTGACAACAATGGGAGATACTCCGCTGCTTCCCCGGAGTGATGCGAGGCGGTTTTGAAACAAAAAACCACCTTCCATCTGCAGGGAAACTGCATGTTTGGGAGCGAAAAATCAGGCAGAGTTTCACGGCCCAATATGGCGCTCACCCATGTGTGTGAAGTTAGCATCAGAATGGTTTTGAGTACATCATAGGATATATTACATAGAACTATCGAATACAGCAAGCCCTCAGACAGCAACGGAGAAAGGAGTTATGGTTTTTTGGAAAGAAAAAAAAACAAACACGCTACAAGGATCCTAAATAATCCCTTAACAGGATAGGGGATCACTTGCTGTATGGTGGGAGTCCCACACCTGAGACAGTCGGCAACCCATCCTAGAACAGGGGTCCCTGTCCTCCTTACTGCACCCCTGGCAGTGACGAGGGGAATGAATGAGGTGGAGGTCACACAAGCACGCCGCTGCTTCATTCACTTACAATGGGACGGCCAGAGGTGGCCGAGCGGCAACTGTTTGGGCATTTCTATTGAAATAAAAAGAGAAATAAATCTTATTCGTATAGCGCCAACTTATTCTTCAGAGCTTTCAGGTAATGACCGTATTTTCTGCTCTATAAGACACACCGGACGATAGAACGCACCCCGGTTTAGAGGGGAAAAATGGGCAAAAATATTGTGAACTCACCCACGGACAGTGCGGGGGATAGTGCCGGGCGACGGAGCAGCAGAGCTCTAAAAAGCAGCGGCCCTTGTGCACGGCAGGGAAGGAGCCGATTGGTGAAGGCGGGGAGCAGCACCAGTTGCCGCCGGCGCTCACCACCAATCAGCAGCACGCATGAACGGCGGTGGGGGGAGGAGAAAAACTGCTAACTGATCGCACATTTTTGCGTGTGATTGCGAGTTTAAAACACGATCGCACAAGCGAAATAACGGTCACATGTCAAAGTGATGATCGCGCGAACAAATTGTGATCGCGATGAATTTCGGCCCATTCGTTCTATAGGACACAGGTACTTTTTCGCCCTTGCTTCGGAAGGGAAAAAAGTGCATCTTATAGAGCTAAAAATACAGTATTTATTACCCCCCACCAAGCTGGGTACTCACTTCACCGACCTCAGAAGGATGGAAGGCTGAGTCAACTTTGAGCCGACTACCTGAACCAAGCAAGGATTGAACCCACAACCTTCAGGTCGTGAGTGAGAGCTTAGGACTGCATACTGCTGCCTTAACACACTGCACCACACAAAGCTCAGTGAAATGAATGAAGCGCAACTGCACAGACCCGGCCGACCCTCTATTCCTTCTGAAGTCACTGTGGGTGGGAGAATCAACCACTCTTTATACTGGTAGGAGTCCAAGTGGCAAGACCCCCAAGATCAGAAAGTACCCTGCAGATAGGAAATAACTTGTGATCCTGGTAAAACCCCCTTTAGGTACGCAGCAAGCACTGCTCTCATCTGTTCTGCAGATGGAAACCTCCCATAGGAATGTATGGAGTGCTTAAAGGGATTATCCAATTAGCGCACAACCCCCTTATCAATAGGGCCCCCCTACCGTGTGAAGATAATCAGCAGAGATCTACTTATCCCGCCATGGTTGCCCGGATCCAACGCTGCAACCCGCTGCGGTCACAGATTGTTGTGACAGAGGTCATCACCGGAAATCAGATGACGGTTGCCGCCAATGAGAGGTGGCAGAGTCACGTTCTTGAACCCCTGGCATCATGACTCTCAGGGTGCCGATGCCAGGAAAACAGATTTCCTGTGACATCATCTGTCTAGAGATTAGCGATTCAAGTCGAGCTTTTCGTAAAATTCGAGCGCTCTACTCGAGTAACGAACCCCATTGACTACAATGGGAGACTCGAGCATTTTTGTATGTGGGACGCCGGGTCCCGAGCTTTTTTTTTTTCTCTTGGTTCTTGTGTGATCGTTCTCCCCCTCCCCCACAACAATATCGCTTGTGCAAATACAGCTGTGACTGAAGAGAAAATACCAATGCATGCGGATCCTGATCTCATTCTGCGCCATACTCAATTTGTCGCCACGGCCGGGCTCACACAACTGTACTGGAATTGCGTTTCCGCGGGCTCTGTACGCCCATGTGATGGGACGTAGCTCGCAGGCAATCAATCACATTGCCTCACGCTCATGTAAGCGTGTCAGAATTGCGTAATCCACTGGCACAAAATAGAAAGCAGCATATTTTGCTGGGTATATAGAGCGCCTCGTTCTCTATTGTGGGGTAAATATATCCGCACGCCCTTACACGATTACATTAGGCACGGGCTGCAGGTAAACGTGTCATCGCTAATCCAGTGTGTGCGGCATCGAAAGTAAGGGGAAAAAACAGGAGTGCTGCGCACAACTGCCGGTGCGAGTACAAGATTCGCAGGGTCACAGCTGCAAAACGCTGCGGGAGGATAGCGCCATTTTCCGCTTACGGCCATAGACCAACGTCACACGACAGAGATCATGCAAGATTAGTCTGTTATGAGACGCACGAGTATGGACCCCATTCTTTGGAGTGATGGTTTCCTGCATAGCGCTGCAATGTGGGAAACATATTGTGGTACGCTCCATCTTGTGCGTGCCCTCGCATCGCAGCGCCCACTGTCTGTAATGGGGTGGAGGGCAGCATCAGGCTACATGCTCGGCGCTCACCATGCGAGGTCTCTACATTCAGAACAACGGGAGAAACTCTGCAATCCTCCGCGGCGGCTGTCAGCTGTGGGGGCAGATTGCTACTTCACTGGAATGATGCGAGGCGGTTTTGCTGGGGGGAGAAAAAAAAACAAAAACAAAAAATCGCGCATTGGCGAGCGTGATATCAGGCCGCAATTCACAGCCCGAGATTGGACTTGCTCATGTGAAGTTAGCCTTGTTGTACTTTTACACATAGCGATAATCGTTCGCCCAAGCGAATGAGCCAACCATGTCAGAAGGCGGTCGGCTTATGACACAGATGATTTCTGCCTACAGGATCATTCAGTTCGCAGTATAAGCGATTGACAACGACTAAACGAGCACGATTAGCAAAAGAGCCAACGACGATTTTCACGCCAACATAAAACGCGTGATAAGCGAACATATTATGGCTTATCGCTGGCCGCGTTTACACGGAACGATTATACTTCAAAAAGAAAGCAAACAAAAAAAAAAAAACTCTGAATCCCTGGAATCTGAGCGCTTCATGGCGCGGTGTGAGCGCGCCGCAACACATTGTAGTGTTAATTATAGCCTCCCTGTGAAGCCCGTCTTCCAGGTGACAGGCCCGTTATTAGGGCTTTATTACTACTTGTGGTGAGGATGACTTATTACACCATGACACTTCCCTGGGTGACGCTCGTCTCCGCCACAACCGCTGATTTGTGGCGTTACACTGTATTTACAGGGAATTCTTTCACGCCACGGTCATCCCTCTATAAAGAGAAACTGGCTGCAGAACCGGGGCGGCCGGTGACCGGCGGAGAAGTGCCACAGAGACTGGTCACCATGTATATCGCGGGCAGACACGGTATGTGTGCCCTGCACCGCCACTGACCCCCGAACCGGCGCTCGCGTCCATTGTACAATGGAATGCTCCACTCATCTTAGGGCCCCTCCACTGGCAAATCCTTAAACATTACATGGAAGCGAGAAACGTACATGAAGTGTAAAAACCCACGCATTCCTTTTAATAAAGCGTCTGCGCCGTGCGGGTTTCGATAAAGCGTCTGCGCCGTGCGGGTTTCGATAAAGCGTCTGCGCCGTGCGGGTTTCGATAAAGCGTCTGCGCCGCGCGGGTTTCGATAAAGCGTCTGCGCCGCGCGGGTTTCGATAAAGCGTCTGCGCCGCGCGGGTTTCGATAAAGCGTCTGCGCCGCGCGGGTTTCGATAAAGCGTCTGCGCCGCGCGGGTTTCGATAAAGCGTCTGCGCCGCGCGGGTTTCGATAAAGCGTCTGCGCCGCGCGGGTTTCGATAAAGCGTCTGCGCCGCGCGGGTTTCGATAAAGCGTCTGCGCCGCGCGGGTTTCGATAAAGCGTCTGCGCCGCGCGGGTTTCGATAAAGCGTCTGCGCCGCGCGGGTTTCGATAAAGCGTCTGCGCCGCGCGGGTTTCGATAAAGCGTCTGCGCCGCGCGGGTTTCGATAAAGCGTCTGCGCCGCGCGGGTTTCGATAAAGCGTCTGCGCCGCGCGGGTTTCGATAAAGCGTCTGCGCCGCGCGGGTTTCGATAAAGCGTCTGCGCCGCGCGGGTTTCGATAAAGCGTCTGCGCCGTGCGGGTTTCGATAAAGCGTCTGCGCCGTGCGGGTTTCGATAAAGCGTCTGCGCCGTGCGGGTTTCGATAAAGCGTCTGCGCCGTGCGGGTTTCGATAAAGCGTCTGCGCCGTGCGGGTTTCGATAAAGCGTCTGCGCCGTGCGGGTTTCGATAAAGCGTCTGCGCCGTGCGGGTTTCGATATGAAAGACAGGTAAAATGAAAAGTTACTTTTTATAGCTCAACACTTGTTTCTCCCCTATAAAGGCACGCGGCCATAAAAGTGGTATAAGTTACGTGTCGGCCGACGTCCGGCTGTGCATCTCCCGCTGACCACAGCCTCACACAGGTTACGTTTCCATACGGTTTATTGCTGGACAGAGAAGCGCAGCGGGTCGCACCTCCCAATCCACAGAGAGAACCGCACAGAACTTGGGTCTTGTTTGAAGAAGGCCTCACGTCCGCGGCAGAATCTGACTCCGCCCACGGCTGAGGGGGACCTGGACTGAAATGGAGCATGCTGCAATTTGTTTTTCAGACCAGAGGGTCTGCAAATCAAACCTGCATGCTGTAATTAAGCTGCGGACACCCATGCTTCCCTTTGGGTGGCTTGAACTGCGGATCGTCCTTGCACCCGCCCCGTGCAGACTCCGCAATTCAAATTTGCCCATGTACATCAGGCTTACGTTTAACCCACAATGGCCTACGGGTACACTGAGGCCCAATGTCAACGGGTGGATGTGATGCGCCGAAGATCTGCAATTTAAAGTGCCCATAGAGAAGCATTGGCATCCGCTACTGAATTTAAGAATGCGGATTTGATTTGCGGACCGTTTGGTGCAGCCAACATCGCAGCATGCTCCCTTTCAGTGCAGATTCCATGCGGATGGGTTCAATATTAGTCAATAGCTACAGATGATCCGCAGTGCATCGAAAATATGATTGCTGCTGCACTGGATTTGAAGGTTCAAATCACTCGGGAGGCTGGGGGATGGGGAAAGGCTGGGGGAAAGGCTGGGGGATGGGGATTTTCCCGCGCAGGTGATCTGCAGTACACCTGTGCAGAAAAACATTACATCCGCGATCTCCCGCAAATTGTTTCCATGTCTCTCTTGCTGTGGAAGTCTGCATGTGGAATCCAATCCGCCGCGGACATGAGGCCTAAAGTGACCCTCCAAGCCTGGAGAACCAAAGATGGCCGCACGGCTTCTCCGACTACCTGATGCAATAGTAGTATGATGGCCCTTTCACACGGACCGACAGTCGGGTAAATGACCGCACGAGCGCTGCCGTTACCACTAAGGTAGTTAGCACTAGTGCAGCGCGTTTACACGGACGGACTTCACTGCTGGATCGTGGTGCAATTTTGCTGCCATACTCAGTGGTAGACCGCTACATGACCCGCACGCCCCCTTAAACCAATACGACAGACTAAAGGGTCATTTACACGGGACGATTAGTGCGCAAAATTGGTTCCCAGAAGCGCGATCGTCGTTCTGTCGGAATGGAAGACATTTCCGTTTCCTGGTTCACTCGCTTTCATCCTGCATAAAACTCACTGGCGACTTCTCGCTGCGTGTAAACGCTCCCCGTTCAGTGATGCTCAGCGGTGGTCTCTCTAAATGCTTGGCACGAGCGCCAACAACTAGTGGCAGGGTCGGCCGTCCGTTTAGAAGGCACCCACCCCGTGTAAATGGATGCGAAATTAGCGTTCCGTATAAGCGCTGTGTTCTGCACAGGTGATCCGAGGCCGCTGCCGCCATCTTTGTTTCTGCGGCCCGAAAAATCACTGAGAATAAGTTCTCAGCTGCTTTTTTAAGTTTTCATCCGCTTTTTTGGCGTAAAGCCGTGTGTCTGACGGACAGACAGCCGACAGAGCGGACCAGCCTCCAACAACAGTACAAAGTTATGGAAAGTAATAAACGGCAGTCACCTGCGGCTCTCGGGCTGTAGAACTACAACTCCCAGCATCCCTGCAGAGCCGGCAGCTGTAGTGTGACCACAAGGGCTCCCGTGCGGACAGCCAGGCCAGGAGAACCCGCAGGCAGACTTCATACTGGCACCAGTGAAGGGAAACAACAGAGCCATCCTTATCCCAGAGCAGCGGCTTTCCCGGCAGCGCACTGGCACTGAGCTCACCTCTCCCCAGGTGGGCGCTCACCCCCCACCCCCACGAGACGCGGTTTTCGGATGACTCTATACAGCAACTCCTTGTCTTTAGGGAACAAACCATATGCTGTAAGGGGGGACTACAAGACGCGGGGTGTCACAGACGGGTGTTGGGTACTCACTTCCCGCCTGTCCTCGGTCACAGCAGGGCGGCCGCGCCTCCCCCGGACCCGGCACGTACTTACCGGCCGAGCTTCTCAAAAGTTACGGTAGATGCCAGCTCCCAGCGAGCTCAAGGACCTTTGATGATGTCACGCCCATGTGACCAGTCACGTGGGTGGGAGGAATCCTGCTTCAGGCCGGGCTGCATATTATCATATTCCACAAGACTTCTGCTCGATTCGCAACGTGATTGGTTGTTAGGGTTGGCTGATTCACAATTCCAGTAAACTGATTGGTTGTTTGGGTTGGCTGATGCCTGGCTGATGGGGAGAGTCACGTGGTTTTCTCTTGTTGGGCTGATGTGGGAATGGCGTCATGCGGTGACGGCACAGTGTGGCTTGCGGCCGACACACAGCTGGGGGCGCTACAGCAGGCACCATACTGTGCAGTGGGCATGGCTCATACAGGGCAGTTTGGGGGAAATAAAAAAAATCACCAGTTTCTGCTGTTACTTTTACCACATCTGCTGGAACCCAACCCGCCCGTTATATACAGCGCAGGCGGATAAGGATTTGCGCGCTCATGAGTGTAGTGTTTTTTTGCACACATCGGCGTATTTTCCTGCATTTTCTGCGCCCACGAGGCGTGCTGATTTGTGCGCAGTAAATAAAGACGCACCCATTTAAATGGCTAATTGGTTATAGATGTGTTCTTTTCCCAGTGGAATTGCGCATTGTGTTCATGCATCTCCTTGCATATTGCACGTACATCTACGCACCGCTATAGACTCCTATGGGGACTTTTGGTGCGCAAATATACAGAAAGATAGAACAGCTTGCGTTTTTTTTTTTTACGTGAACAAAAGGGAGAGGAAAATGCTGCAGATGTGAGCGAACACAGTGAAGCCCGCGGGTTCTATCGCCTGTATTGCACATGAATATTTTGCGCACACAAGTACGCCCGTGTGCATCTAGCCTTAGGCCACTCACAAGCATTTATTATTACGCCTCGTTTCTTAATGCAGCGTTTTGGAACGGCGTTTTTAACACACGCCGTCATTGCAATGAGTGATGTAAAAGCGCGCTGAACGCACAAAAATAGAGCATACAGCGTTCGGCATGTTAGAAACGCTTCGCTAAAACGCTTTTCTGAGAATCCCTATTAAAATCAATGGAGGCTCAGTACGGCGTTCTTAACAGGTGTTTGTAACGCCCGCTAAACACTGTAAAAACCGCCTGTAAGAGAGCGGCCTGAGGCTCCATTCAAGCGCCATATTGCTTTTGCTAACCTGCGATTTTTCACGGCGATACAAAACGTTTTTAATTACAAATTGCATTGCTTCTGTGAAGTTGCGATCCTCGCGCCCGTGACCGGATCCCAAGCGTCTCTCCGATGACTTCAATGGGAAACGTCGCACTCGCATGCCATGGACCCTTCAAAACAATAGGCGAAGAGTGAACGCCAAAGACAAAAACTGCTGCGATTTTGTGTGTGTGTTTTTACACCCATAAATACGCTGCGTCTGGACACGCGCAAAAAAACTGCCGATAGGCCGAAACACGCAAGGAAACCTATTTACTTTATGTGAAAGCGCTGTGTATTCACGGTCTGAGATCTGCATACAGCCGTGTGAATGCACCCTAGGGGCTCACCCACATGAACGTAAATATGCAGCGATGGACGCGGTGAATTGCGCCCATTGATTGCTCTTCTTCACAGCACGTACTTTTCACACAACTTTCGGCCGCGTGAAAAAAAAATACAACCTGACCAATCGTGTATCACGCACCAAAATCACCCATTAAAAAAGGATAGGCGTGCGCAAATATGAAGAAACACGCAGGGAAACGGTGTATTTGGGTCCGTGACTGCGCTGCGTATTTACGGGCCGACATATGCATACGCTGGTGTGATTGAGCCGTTAGGGCCCATTCATGCGGGTATAAGCCTATTTCACGTAACCAGAAATTGCTTCCACCTCTGTATTCTGGTCACTGCTGCGCACTTGTGCATGAAAAAAGGTATGCGAAAGGCTCGAGTATTTGTGCTGTTCTGTTCACTTCAAGGGCCTATTGTGGCGTGTAATGCGCACAGAACAGGACGCGCCACATGTGTTTACACACAATCAAACATTGAAGGAAGCCATTGAAATCGATGTGTTCTATTCACTACGTATTACACGCACGAAAATTGCGCAATGCAAATCCGCCCCTGCGATCGAGTCCTTGCAGATGGTTTCCGCACACGGCTCTGCACGTCGCACACATATTTCATGGAGTGCAGGATCAAGTTACGGCTTCTTCAAACGAATGTATTTGCACACAATACGCAGAAAATGGAACACATTGATGTCAACGGGTTCTTTCACATGACCAATTTTTTTGCGGCGCACGATTGTGAACATGCCCTGCATGCACAAAAAAAGTACAGACATACAGTGCGCAGACACTGGGGAAAGCAGATTTGTGCATACGCTCGACTGAAGAAACCCTTAGGCGGTCTGTCCATGGGCGATATGTCACTGCGTTATCCACGGCGATAATCCGGCTGCAGGTAACACATTGAACGCGTTCCGTAGGCTAACTATGGAAAGCGAAGCGATTCTCCACTCACGGGATTAAAATCGCGGCATGCTGCGATTCGCTGCCATTCTCCACGGTGAGCCTATCTATTAGATAGGCTCATTGAAGAGACCTGTCAGTGCTCCCCGCGGTGGAATATCGCTAGTGATATGCCTTAATTGGGTGAAAATCCGTTTGGGACCGCTTCTATTGTTTTGGTTAATGTACTTGCAGAGATGTTTGTATATGTGCATTTCTGTATCGTCATAGGAACAGAAAAATGAAAACTGCTGGATCCATCACGTTACGGGCATCAGCGTGCGTAACAGTGGGGTCTTCTGAGTATCCATCATAGTGTCTGTCTGTTTAAAGAAGTAAGAGCGCTGCAGTGAAGGCTCCAACGCAGATATGAACACAGCCGAATGTGCACCGCAGGACTAAACGGCCAGAACATCCCTGTAAGTTCAACCTAAGAACAGCATGTAAGACGTCTGTAAGAAGCCCAGGACTTCAGCACAAGATCTGCAGGTATCTCAGAGAGGCTGCATAAATGACTTCTGAATGGGAGGTGTGCCAAAAGAAGAACTTTGATGTGCCCATGAACATCTAGCGGGCACCGGGACTTCGGGAGTAACGTCCTATCTGTGCAAAGATTGGATTATTTGGCCATAATAGAAGAAGACCTGATTGGCAAAAACCAAAAATAGTATTTCACCATAAAAGCCTCATAGCATCTTAATTGTGGGTGTGGAAGCTTGATAGTGCAAGCGCAACCCCTTCCCAGCATGTGCCATACATCGTATGGAAGTTGGCTTGGGAGCTGAGCCCGCTCCATTTGTGGCGGCTGTCGACTGTCTTTGAGAGCCAACACCTGACCGCACCAGCCGTGATCACAGACAACTCCAATCATGGCTATTCACTCTTTAAATTCCGCTGTAAGTCCCGATGGCGACATTTAAATGTCCCGACAGATAGAAAAGTGTCAGATACCCCCATCTCCCCACTCGCACTGAGATCACAGGGTGCCATCCATGAAGCATTGGACCTACTGAAGGACCCCAGGGCTTCCATGACTACGCCGCCCAAGGAAAAGTCTAGGATCCACGCTGCATGGTACACAGTGATCTTTATCTTACGCGTATCTACACGTAATGTTTACACGCTAATGTGAATGGATCAATGAAAGTCCATATGCTTTCATTGACTTCATTCACCGTATATCATGCGGCCATGCATCATTCGTGTAATATGCGCTAAAATCACGATTGTGTGAATGAGACCTAAACTGGGCTCACACGGGTATATGTTTACCGCGTCTTCCACGGGCTCTGTACCCAAGTGTGGTAAGCGTTAACTCGCAGGCAATCAATTACATTGCCTTACGCCGTTCTGCTCATATTAGCATGTCGGAATTGTGTAATACGTAAGTGCCAAAAGAACACTGGATGTTCTATTTTGTCATATTTATACGCAAGATAGAGCCCATTGTTCTCTATGAGTACGTATGTATGTTTGCCCATACGCAATTACATTGGGAATATACGGCGTGTATATGCACCATCGCTTCACGGCGACACCAGACATATAAGCAACAGAAAAAAGCAGGGGTAATGTGCTGAGTCCGCTGTCATGTGCTGTGCAATATGAGTACCCATGGTTATGGCCGGCTCCACAGCCTGTGATGGTGCTGCCACCTCCTGGTTGTACTGGTTAAATATTAGTTGTCTAACCAGTCATGACATTCACTGTAAAATCTGGGTCAGGGATGATCTAGGATTTGGGTGGGTTGTCACAAAAAAACAGGAAATAAATTTATTTGACATAAAACATGGTATATATGAGTGATAGCTGCAGCTTCACCATACAGGCAAGACCAAATCCAGCCTGTATGATGATATTATCTGTTCAGTCACATCCGATCTTTGGTCACTCAATGGATCAATGTTCTCCATGCATTCCTGTCTTTCACCGCTTCTTTCAGTTCCACGATTGACATGTTCGTAGTGGCCTTGATTGTATCTAGCCATCTTGTTCTTTATCATCCTGATCTCTTTCCACTGATTTTGCCAAGCATCAGTACTGTTCCCAATAAGTTAGCAGCATCATGTGTCCAAAAAAAGAGCCGCTGTTGATGATTTTGTACTCTAGTGATATTTTCGGTTTGACGCAATCTAACACTACTATGTTCATTGTCATGGCAGTCCAAGGTATTCTCCTTCAGCACCATAGTTCAAACGCATCAATTTTCTTTCTGTCTGTTTTGCTGAGCGTCAAATGTTTGCAACCATACGTGGTTATGGGAAAGACGATTGCATTGACCAGTCTGGTTTTTGTTGCAGTGCTAATATCCTTACTTTTCCAGATCTTTTCCATTCCTTGCATTGCATTCCTACCAAGTGTAATCCGTCTCTTGATCTCAGGTCCAGATTGCTCATTGCAATCGATTTTGGATCCAAGGAAGATTAAATCTTGGACAGACTCGACTTCTTCCTTGATAATTTCTATGTTCACTGACTGTTGCCTATCGCGATCATGACTTACGTTTTCTTGCTGTTGAGATACAGTCCAATGCGTTCACTTTTTTTTGCACTCATTGGATAAGGTATTCCAGGTCTCTTTCACTTTCCGCAGGCAGGGTGGTGTCATCTGCATATCGGAGGTTGTTGACATTTATGCCATCGATTTTGACTCTGATTTCTAATTCGTCCAGATTGCATCGCCTCCTGATCGTTTCTGCATACAGATTGAAAAGGACTGGTTATAGAATGCAGCCTTGCCATACGCCTTTCTCAATTCCGAACCAATCCATGTTTCCATAAGCTGTCCTGACTGTTGCTTCTTGGTTGTAAAGCGACCTTATAAGCTGTTCAATATGTTCTGGGACGCCCATTTGCTTCAGACATTTCCAAACCGTGTCATGCTCATCACAATCAAATGCTTTACTGTAGTTGATGAAACACATGTACACATCCTTTTGATACTCTCGGGTCTTCTCCATGATCCAGCGCAGGTTCGCGATTAGGTCTCTGATGCCACTTCCTTTGCAAAAGTCAGCTTAAACGTCCGGCAATTCCCGTTCAACAATTGTTGCAGTGCTTTTTTGTATGATGTTTAAAATAATTTTGCTTATATAGGTTTTAGTAAGTATCACACCTGAAGCTCAGGATCTGAGCTGTAGATCCTCTGACACAAGTGGATGTCTGTATTGTAGAGCTGAGCCGGTTGGACAATTAATTCCAGGACATCATCGCACACAAGTACGTTTTAAAAATCGTAGGAATTAAATTTGCATAATCTACAATTATCCTAAACCAGCTGATATACTCAGCATCGCCCAAGGTAAATTGGTACAGGTGTTTACTTGTTGTTCACATGGAAAATTTTATTGAGTCATGGTTACTTCAGAGGAACCGAGGAATAAAATATGTATACACATAGAGGAGCATTAGATTCTCCTCAGACTGCATATACCGATGTCCCTCTGCAGAATGTGCCACCCCTCCTATTCTCCTCACTTTTTACCCTTAAAGGTAAATACCCTTTTTATTCAAATTTAACCCCAGACTGGAGGTTGCAGCCCCTCCTTAGCCTTGAAGGCATGATCCAGCCCTGCAGTCCACGCTCTCTTCCTTATGTACTTTACAGCCTTTCAGGTAAATTCTCCTCAGTATATAGACATAGAGGTGAGGTAAATACTCCTCAGTATATACAGTGTAGCAGTGCAGGGGGAAACACACCAGGCCCCGACCAATTGCTGAACATCTTGTCTTTTATTTACGCTGGCAGAACAAAACACAAAGTACTGGAAGTCTCCAGACAACAAAGGATGTAAGGAAAGTCCTTTTGAATAAGCAGTCCAGCAATAGTAACACAAAGGTCTTTGTAAATTCCAATAGGGCAAAGTAAAGCAAATCTTCCCTTCAGCGTGCTGCAATGTCTCCAGCTCAGCACTCTCTGTGAGCCTCTGCTGCTCACACAGGACACGGCTCTCTCTACATGTCAGCTGGACCAATTTTATATCCACCACCTGTCCTGCTCAGGTAGAACTCCGTACTGGAGTGAGTATTCAGGACCTAAGGAATGGTCTTGCCAAATTTCAAGTTTGTATGACACCTGGAAGTTACATACCAAAGGGGTCCGTTAAGTTTTGCGCTTAGCATTGAATAATCGAGTTATGACCTCTTCACTTTTCCTATTTAGGACCTAAGGAATGGTCATGCCAAATTTAAAGCTTTTACGACACCGGGAAGTTAGAGCATTAGTGGCAAGTCAGTCAGTGAGTCAGAGAGGGCTTTCGCCTTTATATATAGAGGTTGTAAAAATTGGGATATTTGTGCTGAATCCCACATTACTGGAGGGACAGGATGAGCAGACCATGACCCCATAGACCTTCTTCCAGCATATGTCTATAGGGTCACCATGGTAGACGCAACCCTTGTGTTGTTGGTCATCTACATAACTTTCCACCTCTGACACGGTTTCAGTATCACTCCCTGAACTGCTGGAGCCAAGCACAGAGTATAGCTGAGCTGCAGTCAACATTTTACAAGCTGTTTTATTAGGAAAAATGTATGACGCTTCACACGGGCGTATTTCTGTGAGGCAATACACCAGAGTACTAGAGCCTTCATGTCTGCCCGTATCACATCTTGTATCCAAACAAGAGGCCGTAAAACGGTACTGGAGCCTCCATGCCCATCCGTATCACATGTTGTATCCAAGCTAGAGGTGGTACAACAGGGTACTAGAGCCTACATGCCTGCCCGTATCACATCTTATATCCAAGTTAGAGGTGGTACAACAGGGTACTAGAGCCTACATGCCCACCTGTATCACATCTTGTATCCACGTTAGAGGTGGTACAACAGGCTCGTAAAGCCTCCATGCCCATACATATTACATGTTGTATGCAAGTTAGAGGCGGTACAACAGGGTACTAGAGCCTCCATGCCCGCCTTATCAAATCTTGTATCCAAACTGGTAGCGGTAAAACAGGATACTAGAGCCAGCCTATAAGGGGTCAGTTCTCCACCATAAATCATCATTTTGCGCTGATATTGTAATCACTTACATATAACATTATTACATTCACACATATAATGTTTCAGTTAAACAACTCCTTCCTGGTACATTATTTTTATTGTCAATGAATATACTTGCCAGAATTATCCTTCAGGGCACTGAGGTTACCTTCAGACTACCGTTGGTCTTTTCCTTTACTGTGTTGTTCCTTGGAGACGAACAACAGGAAAAGCTAAATTGGGCATATGCCAGATCTGGATGGTGCAAATGAACCCTGTTGACTATAGTAGGGTCCGTCCGGCTTCCAGCAGGTGGGGAGAAACTTTCCAAGACGAAATAGCACAGCATGGTGCACTAATTTCTCTGTGATTTGGTGCCAGCTCTGCGCCAAAAGAAGTTGGCGCCAAAGATGTGAACTTCATTTTAGTAGATATTAGTACTGTCAGGTTCACAACTCGTTTGCACAATTATTTTGGGGGACAGTATGCCATTATTATTGTTAGGGGCACTATTTGCTGGCCATGGTGTGTGGCACTAATTTCTATAGGAGTCACTATGTGGTAATAGTAATTGTAGGGTCACTATTTACACGTTACACTAATATTTCTGCAGTTCTGTATTTGGGGACACCGGGCAGCCAGATGACACTTATTGCAGCAAGACTGGGTGTTCATATTGAGAAGGTGGGGAGGATAATTAAAAAGTGAGGAACATGAGGTGACTGGACAACAACAGAGATGAACATTCATGGTGTTCTGAGCTGAATAGAGAAAAATGTTGAAAGAGAATGACTCCAATGAGAGGAGACGTCACTTGTATGTCATTGGATAGAATAAATTTGTATTTTGCCATTTGATCAGTGCTGTGTTCTCCAGTATGGCTGGTAGGGAAGGCCTAAACTTTGAAACAGGACAAAAACTTAGAGCAAGGATGAGATCTCATCACCGCACAAAGAAAGAAAAACAGAATTACCTGTGGTGGAACAATTTTCTAGTCGTGGACACAACATAGAACATATGAAAGTTACTATATTAAAAGGCAACTTATGTGATATGCCTCTTCTGATCTATTTCATAAGCCCAAGGAAGAACCCTGAGTAGGTTCAAAAGCTTGCTATAACATGATGTCTTTTTGTTAGCTGTTAAAACGTATCATGTCTACCAGGTTACTTTGTTTCCCTTGCTGGGAACTATCACATTTTGCTCTCACTGGCTAAAGGCCCATTTAGTCACGACGATTATCGCTCAAAAGATGTATTTAAAGCAATAATCGTTGTGTGCATTCAGCTCAAGGTGATCGCTCAAACGTTGAGCGATCACCTTGTGCTCCGAGCAGGGAACGCAGAAGACAAGAGGGGCCGCTTGTCTCCTGCATCCAGCAGTTCTCTGCTCAGAGCGCCCGGGTGTTATACAGCCGAGCGCTCCGAGCAGAGTATGAAGAACACAGCTGGACATCTGTGTTCTTCATACCCCAGCCTGTGTTCAGGGAGCGGGATACAGCTGAAACAATAGAATCAGTTGTACCCCGCTGTGAATTCCTGATAAGGCTGATCGTTGTGTTTCAGCACGCTGAAAGACAATGATTAGCGACTGGTTAACAAAAACTGCACGATGTCAGTGCAGTTAGACACAACGATTATCGCTCAAAAGATGGCTTTTGAGAGAATTTGGAGCGATAGTCAATGTGTCTAAATGGGCCTTAACAGGGTACCAAACTTTTTTCGTTTTAACTCTGTCTTTGGCATGAGGGCAGGGGCGTTACTATAGGGGATGCAGAGGATGTGGTTGCACCTGGGCCCAGGAGCCTTAGGGGGCCCATAGGGCTTCTCTTCTCCATATAGGGAGCCCAGTACTATAAATAAAGCATTCCAGTTGGGGGCCTGGTTGCAGATTTTGCATTGGGGCCCAGAAGCTTTAAGTTATACCTCTGTATGAGAGGAAAAGGAATTCGGGATATATGTATTGATCTATTATCTGTTCAGTCACATACGACCCTAGGTCACTTGGGATATATGCTTTAGGCTTTGTGTGTCTGTGTTCCTAGCAATACACCTGTACTAAATATTTTGCTCCTGCTGCACCCAAATCCACCACAGACTCTTATCTGGATATATTCCTGAGCAATCCAGTCATCCGGGGAAAAAAAGAGACTCTGTAATCCAGAATATTTGCCCCAATTTGGATTGTGCAGTGTAAAACTAGAGAAATATTCTATTACACTAAACTATGCAACTATTCAGCTCCTATGTAAAGAAATAGATTCTTTGGTTCGTGCCACTTCTATAAGACAGTTGGTTTAATTCGTAGCACATCCAGATCCTAAATTTTGACCACTTGATAGAGATAACGCTGTAATAATCAGTGAGTGCACCCAGAAGACCTGTCACCAAGGAGGAAGTGGATGCAGATGGCAGCAGCTCATCGGATAACAAGGAACTTTCCATGCTGTTCTTCTATGTACAAGCATGAAGCTTCAAGTGATCGGCCAATTCGTTCCAGAGGGAATCAGAGGAGGCAGAGCCCTGCAGTAAGGTAAAGATCATGCCTAGGGGACTGGTCACTAATGACTTTCTACCAACAATGTAGATGAATCTACATTTTGAAATATAATGAAACATTTACCTGCTATATTTCTTCATATTTGCTTATCAGGGATAACTATATGGGCAGCAGGGAGAGCAATCCCACGCGGGCCGGTGGGTCCCCTCTGACCTAGATAAGGAAAACAGTATTGTTCATGATGCAGATTTGTAAGTCTGCATTTGGGTGCTTTTACACGGGACCGCGTTGTGGAATATGCCATCCTGAAATTCCACACCAAAGTCCGCACGTCTAACTGTCGATTTTTGATGCAGAATTGCTGGCAGAATTTAGCCATTTTCAATTCTGCATCAAAATCATCACATTAGCAGTGCAGATTTTGGTGCGGAATTTGCCGTCCTATGGAATATTCCGCAATGCTGTTGCAGAGTATTTAATCCTGTGTGAAAGCACCCTAACATTTCTTGCTGTGATGTTGTACAAATCTCAGCCGGAGCGGTTTTGTTCCAGGGCCACTTTTTGAACCCAGCCTGGCCCTGGTCACAGCATGAATTAAAAAGCGTTAAAATGGTTATAATGATATACGGAACACATGTCAAACAGCAGGCCTGCAGGCCAAATCCAGGCCGCCACCTCATTTTATGTGGCCCGAGGGTCATGCATCAACCTAACAGGCACTCCACTCTCCCAGCCTGGAGTTCAAACCCAGTGGTAGCAGTACAGAATCTGTGACTGCTGACCCCTCCACCCTGGTGTCTACATGCTCCATCCTGTACACAGTGCAGACGATAAGGGGAGAGGTTAGTGGTCATAGACTGCACTGCTGCTGATGGACTGGAGCTGCAGACTGTGTGAATGGAAAGCCTGTAGGGATGCTGCCTGGCCAGAAGTCAATAGGGAGTACTATTACTACTGGGGCCAATATAGTGGACACTATTACTTCTGGGACCACTATGGGGGACCACTGTTACTACTGAGGCCACTATGAGGGGTCATTATAACTATTGGGGCCACTATAAGGGTCACTATTACAACTCGGACCACTATGATGGGTCACTATCACTACTGGGACCACTATGGGGGACCCTTTCACTACTTGGGTCACTATAGGAGTCACTCTTATTACTGGGGCCACTATGGGAGTCATTACTGAGGCCTCTATGGGATCACTATTATTACTGGGGCGACTATGCGGGTCATTATTATAACTGGGGCCACTATGGAGGTCACTATTACTCCTGGGGCCACTATAATGGTCACTATTAGTACTGGGATCACAATGAAGTATCACTACTGGGACCACTATGGGGAACCCCATCACTACTCGGGCCCTGATGGGGATCACAATTATTACTGGGGCCACTATGGGGGTCACACTTATAACTGGGGTCACTATGAGAGTCATTACTGAGTCCACTATGGGGGATGTTACTACTGAGGTCTCTCTTATTACTGGGGCCAGTATGGAAGTCACTATTATTACTGGGGCTACTATAAGGTCACTATTATTACTGGGATCATAATGAAGGGTCACTATCACTATTGGGACCACTATGGGGGACCCTATAACTACTGTAGCCAAAAAAGAAGGTCACACTTATAACTGGGGTCACTTTGAGAGTCACTACTGGGTTCACTATGGGGGGGGGTCACTATTATAACTAGGGTCACTATTACTACTGCCGTCTCTCTTATTACTGGGGCCACAGTGGGAGTCACTATTATTACTGGGATTAATATGAGAGGTTACTATCGCTATGGGGGACCCTATCACTACTGGGGTCACTATGGGGGTTACTCTTATTACTGGGGTCACCATGGAGGTAACTTACTACTGGGGCCATTATGGGGGTCACTATGGTAGTCAGTCTTATTTCTGGGGTCACTTTGAGGGTTACTTACTACTGCGGCCACTATGGGGGTTACTTTTTACTGGGGTCACTATGGGAGACCCTATGACTACTGGGGTCACTATTACTACTGTGCCCACTATGGGGGTCACTATATCTATACAGTCTTACAATTACTTTGAAGGCATCCATAAGGCTGATGTGGAGTGTGACACCCCTGATCTACAGTATATATGAAAAGTTTTCTTCCTGCTTCTTTTATACACAGTAATCTTTAGAAGTAGCATGACTTCCCTCCGGCACATTGAACGTCCGCCTTGCCATTATATTTTTGTCATGAGAGAAAGCATTTTCTTTATCTTTACCAGGTCATTTTGGCGGAGGTGCACCCAAGGCCTATTGTAAGTGCACCCTCTGTAATCTCTAAACACTGGTTAAACTTTAAGGCGTTTCCATAGAGATATTACTATGGCTCATTCAGCCCTCCAGGGAGATTATTACAAAGGCTTTCGACAAACAGAAAACCTGTTATGACCCAGAACAGCTGCCTCCAGGTACAATGTCATCAGCTTTCTTTTACGAATCGCTTTCAAACTTTTAAACTGAGGGGCATGAAGAGGGGAAGACGAAGCTTTAAACTTCAAGTCAACGGACAAAGGCAAATCTAAGTGTCCGTGTATCACACCCGGAAGTGAGAAGTAATTCCAACTGCGTTACAAAGTAATGTAACAAGCTTCCTCGTTCCTCTGAGCTTCTGGCTGAATAAATACATGCTAAGGTGAACCCGTACCGAGATCCCCCAGGTAAGACATGTCTAACCCACCCATTATGTCCGTGCATTTAACTCCTTGTTGTCCCTGCTTTCATAGGAAGAGATCACCTGGCAATCTTATCACGGAACGAGTCTTAAAAATTCCCATATCGTAATGTTGAGCTTTAAGTACTGAAATATAAACTGCAATGAAAGATATAAGTATGTTACGGCACGTACAACTGCTATGACACCCAGATATGTAACATAGGGTGTCGTGGTAAAAACATGTTGTTACGGGTCGAATCAAGATTTGTTACTAAGTTATGAGTAGGTTAGAACTGATTGAATCAGTCAACATTCTGAGTGTTCCATAGTCCTGTACGGCTTCCAGTGGCTACGATGCAGCAGGCCCATTAATCTGCTGGAGGGGTTAATGTCTCATTGATCATGTACGGTAATTACATGGTGGCAAACAATGAGCTAGTCATCACCATACAGCATATTTAGTAATTACAAGCCTGTCAAACCTCACTTAATGACGCATTAAATCTCAAGTTTATTTAATCATTGACTTACATTCTTTGGGGTTTTCTTAAAATAAAATTGCTTTAAAATATCCCGGATCATTCTGTACATCTGACTGTGGTTAAAGTGTGTGTGTGTGTATGTATATATATATATATATATATATATATATATATATATATATATATATACACAAGTAGCATGAAGTATGTATGTGCAATAACCACAACAATACTCTCACAGCCCTCTTCATTTTCGGCCACTTTCACGCAGCTGGAATATAAGCACATTTTAAGGCCTCTAGTCTCTGGACTTCCTAGGGTTCTAGTGAACACACTTTGATCTCCACTAGATCCTATGATGGTCTAAATCTGGGTCGATAGAACTGAGGGGGTCCGGGTATTGTTCTGTAAAACCGTTATTAAAATGTTCTTTTATAAGGGCTCCTTCACGAGCATATTTGTACACACAACATTTGTGTGCGCAATATGGGAAGGGACTTGTAATTTGTATAGCGCCAACTTATTCCACAGCGCTTTCAGGTAATTTATTTATTACCCCCCTAGCAAGGTACTCATTTTACCGACCTGGGAGGGATGAAAGGCTGAGTCAATCTTGAGCCGGCTACCTGAACCATGTGGGAAACGAACCTTCAGGTCGTGAGTGAGAGCTTAGTGCTGCATACTGCTGCCTTATCACTCAGCGCCACACAAGGACCCTGCAATATGCAGAGAAGAGAACCCATTGATATCAGTGGGTTTGTACACACTTCCCCAATTTTGCATGCGTGTTTATCGAGCGTGCCAAGAAATAGGACATGCTCTATTTTCCTGAAGTCTATTGGAGGTGCGCAAATGCCCAATATGCTCTGTAATTCCCCTGGAAAAAAACACATCTGAACCTCATCAGGCTAAATAGCCATTTAAATAAGAGCGTGTTCGTCTGCTGTGCAAAACATTATATTACGATGTTCATAGCACAAATACGTTGCGCTGAAGTATGCACATTTGCGCGTATGCTTGTGTGAAGGAGCCCTTACAATGTCCAGAAAAGTGAGCGTGTTGTAGCTCATTTTATGGGCATGTTCACACGTTGGGGAATTGGTGCAGATTTTGCACAGCGCAAATTCCGCACTAAAATCTGTGACAAAATCAACATTATTGGTGTGGATTTTGAGGCAGATTGTGACGCAGTTGCACAGCAAACTTAACCCCTTCAGTTGGAAGGATGAAAACCCAGCAGATCTGCATCAAAATACGCACAAAACGGTTCAGATATTGATGCAGATCAGCACCAAAATCTGCCACATGTGAACGTAAACCTTACTGTGTATCCCTTTGTATAGAAAAGTGCAGCAGCCTTCGCTTACCTACGCGGTAAAAAAAAGGTATGTCAATGTATAGCTGCCCGGCATATGCCAAATAAACAATCTATTGGCAAATACTCCATGAACTGGGGCCTAGATGCATACTTTAACCTGCCGAAAGGAATATTCAACTACGCCCTGCTATGCAAACTGTCTGGCATGCATGATGCATCATCCTGCATGTGACTATGATCAAGCAGCATAGTCATGAGCCAACGGAAACTCTCCATGTGACAGTATACACCTGTATTGCAGCACCTGATCCAACTGAAGGAGTATTTCATATGACAATAGTCAGATAGCAATATCTGAAAATCCCTTCAGTTGGATGGGGGAAAGGACTACTGTAACTCCAGGTAACAGTCGGACATATCGCATGAATATCCTTCTGACAATAATGAAGATCTTCTTCATGTGTATGTTGTATATGTATGTCTGTCCTATGTGCAGCGTTCAAAAGCCTTTTTGACTAATACTTTTAGTGTGTCCAAGAGTTACCTTGGTTCTTCATCAATTAAGAGCCTGCTGTCTTCTTGTGCCAACAACGGCCTGGTATCTTGTTGATGCCGGTGCGTAGAAATTTTTTGAACATTACATATATCAAGGGGAAGGACATTTGTTAGGGTTGTAAAGCTTTATGTTGTGCAGAATGATTCCTAGTAGACGCGGCCACAACTGGGACAGAGAATTATAACACTCTTCGGTAAATCATATATTTCATGATTATGATGGGAGAGATACAGAGAATGTGTTACTCTTCTTAAGCTTTCAATATGGGCTTATAAACATCCTCTAATACAGTGCCTTGCAAAAGTATTCACCCCATTGATGTTTTTTTCTGTTTGTTGCACTATAACTTGAAATGAAAATGAATGTTAATCTAAATTTCACATAACGGACCTTAGAAAATAATTCAAATTATTACGAAAAATTGAATATGGCCCCTCTGTGTGCAATCACAGTGTCACATGATGTTAGTATAAATACACCTGTTATGAAAAGCCCCTGGGTCTACAGAGCCACTAAGCAAGTAACATGGAGACTGAGAAGCTCTCCAAACACGTCATACACAAAGTCATAGAGAAGTATAGATCGGAGTTGAATAAAATATCCCAGACTTTGAACATCCCATGGAGTACCATTAAATCCATTATAACATAATGCAAAAATATGACACAACTACAAACCCGACCAAAACTCACAGACTGGACAAGGAGGGCATTAATCAAAGACATCAACAATAATTCTGAAGAAGCTCCAAAGATTCACAATGAAGATGGAAGTACTTGTCCACTATACTTGGACCACTATAAGCCCTCCACTCCACAGAGTGGGGCTTTATGGAAGAGTAGCCAAAAAAAAACACATTGCTTAAAGAAAAACATAAGAAAACACGTTTGAGTTTACCAGACAGCATGTGGCCAACTCTCCAAACAACTGGAAGAAGTTCTCCGGTCACATGAGACTAAGGCGTCCTTCACACGGCAACATGGCATAGCCGCGAAAAAATTGCAGCGATATTGCATCACTGTACCGTGAGATATCGCTGTGTCTTCTGTTGGCAATACCGCGATTTTGTAGTGCTACAAAGTCGCATGTGACCCTATAAAGTCGCGTGACTTTGTAGCATCACATGTGAGGATTTTCGGGGGGGGGGGGGGGGGGGAGGGGAGGGCTTGAAATATACCCCGAAAATAGGCTGTAGCTGAAGAAAAAAAAAGAATTATACCGAGCTGTCTGGGGCGCCGTCGCAGCTTCTCCCCAGGTCCCGGCACTGATCATCTTCTTCATCTTCTGGTTCATGTGCTTGATGAATGGCTGTGATCGGCTCAGCATCAGCCAATCACAGCCAGAGCTTCCAGAAGGCGGGGATTTTTCAATTCCTGGCCAGAAGATGAAGAAGAGAAACAGTGCCAGGACCCGGAAAAAAGCTTTGGCTGCGTCGGAGAGCGCTTCTAAGGTGATGTATGTGTTTTTCTGAATTTTTTCCTGCAGCCAGGTCTTAGATTAGGCTTTGACAGTAGGATTTCCTACTGTCAAAGTTGCATCGCACCACACAAAAACCGCGTTTACGTGTGATGTGATGCAACAGAGATGAAGGCTCCATAGAGAAACATGGGCTACAAAACATCGCGAGTCCCGGGCATATCCCCAGACCCGCAAGGTTTCTGTGTCGGGTTGTTGCATGCTATAAAACATCTCATGTGTGAAGGAACCCATAGGAAAGCATGGGCTTCACATACATGCGATTCGTAGCATTGTAGCAACGCGACAAAATCGCGCGACTTTGTCACCCGTGTGAACGAGGCCTTAAACAGAACTTTTTGGCCATCATGGAAATGCTATGTGTACCACCCCAAGAACACCAGTCCCACAATGAAACACAGTGGTGGCACACATCATGCTTTAGGGATGTTTTTAATCTACTGGGACCAGAAAACTGGTCCGGATTGAAGGAAAGACAGATGGCAGTAAGTACTGGGCAATTCTTGAGGAAAACCTGTTTCAGTTTCCAAGAGATTTAAGACCGGGACGGAGTTTCACTTACAGCAGGATAATGCCCCTAAATATACTATAGAGGCTATAGAGGTCTTAGGGAAAACATGGAAATGTTTTGGGTGGCCTAGTCAAAGCCCAGACTTCAGTCCAGTTCAGAATCTGTGACGAGCCTTGAACACTGCTGTACATGAACACAACATTGTGTTATAATGGATTTAATGGTGCTCCATGGGATGTTCAAAGTCCGGGATAACTTGAAGGAGTTGGAGCAGTTTTGTCTGGAAGAACCGTCCAAAATCCTAGTGTCTAGATGTGCTTAGCTAATGGAGACATACCTCAAGAAACTTGCATGTGTAACTGCAGCAACAGGTGGCCAGAGACAGAGCTGACTTTCAGGGGGTGAATAGTTATACTAATTAAAGTTCTGTTTCTTGTCTTAATTATAGTTTGTGTCACAGTAAAAAATATTTTGCACCTTTGAAGTGGTCGGTATTTTGGTGCTGTGTAAGGGCTCATTCACACGACCGTGATTTCACCACGTGATAAGCGTCGAATGAAGTCAATAAAAGTACATTGATTTTCATTGATCTATTCACATTAGCATGTATTTGTTGCGTGTAGATGCACACATGAAAAAGATCACAGCATGCTGTATTGCACTGCGTATCACGCATGAACAGCCATATTCTTCTCTATGGGTAGTGTATGCAATACTGTCCATATGCAGCAACGTGAGTATGTGCAGTGTTTAATATACACAATGCCGCTATGAGACACAGCTGAGAATTAAAAAGGAACAAGTCACACTGCGCATAATAGCAAGATATGGAAGATGTGGTATAAACGGACATGGAGGCTCTAGTACCCTGTTGTACTGCCTCTAGCTTGGATACAAGATGTGATACAGGTGGCATGGAGGCTGTAGTACCCTGTTGTACCGCCTCTAGCTTGGATACAAGATGTGATACGGGCGGGCATGGAGGCTCCAGTGCCCTGTTGTACCGCCTCTAGCTTCGATATAAGATGTGATACAGGGGGCATGGAGGCTCTAGTACCCTGTTGTACCGCCTCTAGCTTGGATACAAGATGTGATACAGGTGGGCATGGAGGCTCTAGTACCCTGTTGTACTGCCTCTAGCTTGGATACAAGATGTGATATGGGTCGGCATGGAGGCATACAGGTTCTGTATGGCATCCTGTAGCATATCGCTCAACATTTGCTGTAACCGAGCAAACTTGATTGTGCAAATTTATAGGCTGTCGAAGTTAGCATTCCAGATGGTTCCATACATTTTCAATTAGCAATAAATCTTGTGACCAGCTAGCCACGGAAATGTGACCATGTTGTGTAGGCATTCCTGTGACCCCCTTGTGTGTGCGGCCGAGTATTAACCTGCTGTTAAATGGCTCTTGGAAGCCGCCATGAGAAGAACACATGTGGCTGCAGGATGTCCTGAACATAGCGCTGAGTTGTCAATGTCCCTTGTACCACTACCAGGGGTGACTGACTGTTGTATGCAATGACCCCTAGACCATTACAGCAGCAGGGGGCAGTGTGCCGCTCCACAGCAAAGGCAGGATTGAGGTGCTAAACACGAGGTCTCCAGACATGAACATGGCTGTCATCAGTGTTCAAACTAAACCTGGATTCATCACTGAACAACCCAGTTTTACTGCGTAGCAGTCCGGTTTGTTGTTTATGACAGAAATGGAGAGGGTGTTAAAGGCAGCACAGGTAATAGGCGCCATGAGATCAAATGTCCTTCAGCTAAGTGTTTGAAAATGGTTCCGACAGACACAGGGGCCTGTAATGATGGTGCTGCTTGTGCTTATCGGATCATCAGATGATCCTCTCTATTGGGGGTTCTGAGCCCGGCCTCCCTGTGTGCGTTCCCTAATGCATCCACTGGTCCCAACACCTCCTAACAATCTGGTCAGAACGACCCAGGTGGGGGACAGTTCATGGATACGACCATCCAGCTTCCCACACCCAATAATGCGCCCCCTCTCAGACTCTGGTAATGGGGTGAAATCTCTTCTCTGTGTCGTAGAGGTGTCTAGTGGTCAACAAGCTCTACACAAGCGGAAGAACAGGTCACTACACTCAAGGAGCCTCTGAGAGCCTCTTATAGGCCAAGGGGGAACCACTTTTAGGGCCTCAGGTGACAAGACCGTTCATGTTCACCACAATTCTAATCATGCCTGAGATGGAACTGCATGCTGAGTTGTGCAGAAAAATGACAACTTCTAGGTGATTTTTTTTTTTACAAGAGTGTACTATAGCATCTAATCTTGCCTAGTGGCAGTGCAGACCACCGTCACCAATTGCTGCCACCCAGCATGTTATGTTATGCAGCTGGTTACAAAATAGGTACAGGAAAAAATATATTGTACAATGAATGCAAGGCCAAGAGTTGGGTAAGATATAATCAAAGGCAGCCTGTAAACAAGACAAAGGTCAGGGTTACTGGCAAGAAGGCAGGAATAGGGAATGGTTAAATAAGAGAGCAGGACACGCTGGAGGACACTAACATTTACTTATCTAATCAGCGTTAAACCACATCTTGGTAAGAACAAAAATCTTTAGCATAACAATTTCTATGATATAGCTCAATTGCTGTGGGAGCAAATCCATCAGCTAATTATATGCTGTACTAATGGCCTCCTCTCCATAACTGGCTTGTTCTCTGAATGAGTTGGGCCAGAGGCTGCACTCCTGCCAAACAGTGCAACATATTCCTCATACAACACTGTTAATCATGTTACATGGCAGCAAAACTTTCTAAAATAATGACTTCCTCCGCTAATATGTGTCCTCCTGTCCTCCGCCCGTATGTGTCCTCCTCCCGTATGTGTCCTCCGCTCGTATGTTTCCTCCTGTCCTCCACCCATATGTGTCCTCCGCTAATATGTGTCCTCCTGTCCTCCGCCCATATGTGTCCTCCTCCCGTATGTGTCCTCCACTCGTATGTGTCCTCCTGTCCTCCACCCTTATGTGTCCTCCACTAATATGTGTCCTCCTGTCCTCCGCCCATATGTGTCCTCTGCTCATATGTGTCCTCCTGTCCTCCACCCGTATGTATCCTCCTGTCCTCCGCCCGTATGTGTCCTCCTGTCCTCCACCCGTATGTGTCCTCCGCCCATATGTGTCCTCCGCTCGTACGTGTCCTTCGTTCACACGTTTCCTCTGCTCATACGTGTCCTCCGCTCGTACATGTCCTCCGTTCACACGTCTCCTCCACTCATACGTGTACTTTGCTCGTACGTGTCCTCCGCTCGTATGTGTCCCCCTTTCACACGTCTCCTCCGCTCGCACGTCTCCTCCGATCGCACGTGTCTTCCGCTGCGTGCTTTTTAGGATTGACAGCAAACTGACATCTATTGTTTTAATTATGGATCCAGTGTAAATGATGTGCCTGGATATTTTCCTGGGCCCTCCAGTGACTCTTCTTGGTTTGTACATCTGCAGATCTGACTGTCACACAATATTGTCTGCTGCTGGTTGGTAATTGTCATAACTAACATGGGAGATATGTGTTCTAAAATAGACAGAACTCTCTAAGCTGCTGTACATGTATTGCATGGGGAATTCTCCGATCTCAATATGATTACAGTCATACAGAAAGTAATCTTGGCTTATGTTTTTACATAGATAATACCAATATCATACGTTACATAGTCATTCAGATTCCGTGCTTTTAATCTTTTTTTTTTTAATCAGATCATTTTTATTGAAGTTATATTAAATACAATTACCTGTTCATTTCATGACATTTATACATGCATAAGTATAATGTACATAGAAAATATCATTACCCCAAACAATATAATCAATCACAACTATATTTAACCCTTTGCAATCCAAGTTTGGATTCAGGGTTTCCTAGGGGGCTTTCTCTTTCTGCCATTATACAATGGCACCATCTGCTGGCTATAGCCAGTACTGCGGTTTGAGACATGCTGGAGAGGCCCCCGTCAACAGAGCTGCCAGCAATCTGCAGTAAGAATACCCTGCCGGACGTCTTCTGACATTGAAGCTGTACAGCCCTCAATCAGAATGTCTTGAGACGTCAGACAGTGGATTGGAAAGGGTTAAGCCAATCATGACCCTCCACGCCCCAAAAAAAGGTATTTAGACAGATACAGAAAAGAAAATTTTTTTACTCTTCTCCAAATCCCATGAAGTCTTCTACAATACATTAATGCAACCAGCGCTCGATGTAAACTATCTATTATACGTGTCACGTTGTGCTCCTGGGACCTGTAGTACTATGTACTTCCAGGAACACACTGCTGCAGGTGTGGTTGATTTGGCTGGCTGAGGACAAAACACATGGGCGCATGCACTAATACGCTCACCGTATTATTATCGCATGAAGCACATTTTGTTTTTATCAGACTATTCAAACTCCTTGCTGTAGTATTAACTACATGCTAATAATACGCAAGAAGATCCCACTAGTGAAAACAAAACTATTGAAATGAATGGTTTAATTTTGTTCCTTTACGAGTCAGGTTCCCTAGGTTCCTGTGTGGGGTCATCCTTGTCGGGTCGATCACCCCGCTTTTAGGCAGGATTCCCTGTTCTGTGGCTTTATATCAACCAATATCTCATATTTATTGGCAGTTCTACCATTTTTTGTACTAGTATATTGGTAAGTATTTGGCCTCATGGTCTGGTCTGAACCCCATTTGATGAAGTGTCTGACGCTTGCATCCCTCTTTTTCTTAGTTTGGTTTTTGTTTGGTGATTTCTGTGTCCAGTTTTAAGTGCATATTCTTCCCTTTAGCCTTATATATTATGTTCATGTAGGTCGCTGTTCATACGCCTCCACGAATGTAACACATCAGACCATCTCAGACTATCTCCAAGAGCAGCTTCACACAAGCGTATGCATAATTGCACATTCAGCCCAACATATTTGCTTTATGAATGAGCTAGATTCTACTGTACTTTTTGTACACACAGGATTTTTTTGCACACTGGACACTACCATGTCCCAATTTAAAAGGCTATTCAGATGTGTTCTTTTTCAACAGAATTGCGCAATGTATTGTGCATTTGCACGTGCATTGAGCACGCATTAGCTCACCTTCTGTAGACATCTATGGGGACCATTAGTGTGCAAAGTCACACAAAAATAGAGCATGCTGGGTTTTCTTCCCCCGCGGGCAAAATGTGCGTGCAAAGAAGAGAAGTGAGAACGAACTCATTGAATTCAATGGGTTCTATTAGAAGCGCAAATACACTACCGTTCAAAAGTTTTGGGTCACCCAAACAATTTTGTGTTTTCCATGAAAAGTCACACTTATTCACCACCACACGTTGTGAAATGAATAGAAAATAGAGTCAAGACATTGACAAGGTTAGAAATAATGATTTGTATTTGAAATAACATTGTTTTTACATCAAACTTTGCTTTCGTCAAAGAATCCTCCTTTTGCAGCAATTACAGCATTGCACACCTTTGACATTCTAGCTGTTAATTTGTTGAGGGAAGCTTGTGAAATTGCACCCCACGCTTCTAGAAGCATCTCCTACAAGTTGGATTGGTTGGATGGGCACTTCTGGCGTACCATACGGTCAAGCTGCTCCCACAACAGCTCAATGGGGTTCAGATCTGGTGACTGCGCTGGCCACTCCATTACCAATAGAATACCAGCTGCCTGCTTCTGCTGTAAATAGTTCTTGCACAATTTGGAGGTGTGTTTAGGGTCATTGTCCTGTTGTAGGATGAAATTGGTTCCAATCAAGCGCTGTCCACTGGGTATGGCATGGCGTTGCAAAATGGAGTGATAGCCTTCCTTATTCAGAATCCCTTTTACCCTGTACAAATCTCCCACCTTACCAGCACCAAAGCAACCCCATCACATTACCTCCACCATGCTTAACAGATGGCGTCAGGCATTCTTTCAGCATCTTTTCATTTGTTCTGCGTCTCACAAACGTTCTTCTTTGTGATCCAAACACCTCAAACTTGGATTCATCCGTCCACAACACTTTTTTCCAGTCTTCCTCTGTCCAATGTCTGTGTTCTTTTGCCCATCTTAATCTTTTTCTTTTATTGGCCAGTCTCAGATATGGCTTTTTCTTTGCCACTCTGCCCAAAATCCCGCAGCCGCCTCTTCACTGTAGATGTTGACACTGGTGTTTTGCGGGTACTATTTAATGAAGATGCCAGTTGGGTACCTGTGAGGCGTCTGTTTCTCAAACTAGAGACTCTAATGTGCTTATCTTCTTGCTTAGTTGTGCAACGCGGCCTCCCACTTCTTTTTCTACTCTGGTTAGAGCCTGTTTGTGCTGTCCTCTGAAGGGAGTAGTACACACCGTTGTAGGAAATCTTCAATTTCTTAGCAATTTCTCGCATGGAATAGCCTTCATTTCTAAGAACAAGAATAGACTGTCGAGTTTCAGATGAAAGTTCTCTTTTTCTGGCCATTTTGAGCGTTTAATTGACCCCACAAATGTGATGCTCCAGAAACTCAATCTGCTCACAGGAAGGTCAGTTTTGTAGCTTCTGTAACGAGCTAGACTGTTTTCAGATGTGTGAACATGATTGCACAAGGGTTTTCTAATCATCAATTAGCCTTCTGAGCCAATGAGCAAACACATTGTACCATTAGAACACTGGAGTGATAGTTGCTGGAAATGGGCCTCTATTCACCTTTGTAGATATTGCACAAAAAACCAGGCATTTGCAGCTAGAATAGTCATTTACCACATTAGCAATGTATAGAGTGCATTTGTTTAAAGTTAGGACTAGTTTAAAGTTATCTTCATTGAAAAGTACAGTGCTTTTCCTTCAAAAATAAGGACATTTCAATGTGACCCCAAACTTTTGAACGGTAGTGTACGTCTGTGTGAAGTTGCTGTAAACTCGCTCATAATTTGTTTGTTGCGAGACGTACAAATCTCGCGCAAATATGAATGGAGTCAAATACATAAACAATGCGGTGTGGGATAAAATTGTTGCATGTCCTACCTTTTCACGTTCCTCGGAACTCATCGCCCATTATTTTAAATGGAACAGTAAAAAGCATTGCATGACGTATGAGGCGCACGCGAGTAAGATGTGAAGTTTCCCATTAAAAATAATGGGAAACATTTGCTGATCCTCTAAGAAGGGTGAAAGCCGCGCTGGAGGATCGCTACTTCACAGAAGTGATGGGAGTCATTTTTGATAGAAAGATGTCTCGCATCAACATGAAAACGATTGCGATATCACGCTCGCCCGTGTGTGGATAGCCCAAGACACATGAATACTAGTTGTGCAATGCAGGAAAAAATTGTGAGATGTCCTATCTTTGGGCATTCCCTCGAAACGCATCACCCATTGTTTTCAATAGAGCCCTAAAAAGGATTGCACGGTGTGCGATGAGAGTTTTTTCCATTGAAAACAATGGGAAACACCTGATGATCCTCCACCTGAGGGTCGCTACTTCCCTGAAGCGATGCGTGGGGAAGCCCAGTATCCCCCTCACCTGTGTGAAATTAGCCTTAAAGTAGTGAAGCTTCATTGATTGTTCTCCAATCAAATTTGACAGAATCTGCAACTTAGGCTCAGAGCAGTGCCACGGATGGATGGGAACCAAGACCAACAAAGGCAGGGCCGCAGAAGAGACTGGGCAGGATTGGTGGGTGTAAGAGTGGTTTCACATCTGTGTTGGGGATTCCGCTTTCCAGGGCTGTTCGAGAAGCAGGAAAGGGGAATGCCCGTGGCCGAATGGCTCCGCCTCAGGATGGAACCAAGCAGCGACAGACAGACCCTATTGAATGTAATGGGTCAGTTCGGGTGCTACTTGGCTTTTAGACGGAGGAAAATGCACTGCATGAAGCGCTTTTTCTACAGTTATTTTGTGCCAGCTGTGGTAGTTTGTTCTCCAGGGGAGGGGCGGCAGCGACACATTGGACTCCACAAACGTATAGAACTCACTTTAGTCTTTATTGCCGCACAGCGCACTCCATGCAAAAATAACAGCAACAGTCCATACAACAGAACGAAGTGCACCATGCAAGGTGTTTAGAGGCTTTCTCCTCAGGCTGTCAGGCTGTCCAGCCACACAAAAGATCCAGATCACATAATCCATTTAAGTCTGCACCTCACAGGGTGCTCAGGTCCACCAGGCAAGTGGTAATTCCACCTCAAGCTGTCAGACACTGACGTCTGGGAGCTACAGCCTTTTATGCTCCCTTAATGGGGTCAGTGCCTCCAGCTGAGCTACCTGGGAACTAGGGTGAAGTTGTGGACTGGAACGCCACCCTGTCCAGACTAAAAGCCTGGGAGGGAGGTATACTCCATCCACAACTTCACCCTTTAAATGCCTACACAAATCTGTGGCGGAAACTCCAGCGGGAGCTTCCAATGCAGATGTGAACCCAGCCTAATTCTGTGTAGCATTGTTAAAATAGTGATTTTGAGCAGCAATACCTTCTACAGCTTACAGCCAATACAGCTCGTTTCTGCGGAGAGGAGACAAATATCAAGTATATTTGATGGGCCTCAATGTCATGTAGTTGATAAATGTAAAAAAAAACAAATCAAAAACATTTCCGTGTTCCCAACAATAATGTTTTGTCTCTGTTATAAACTGTTCAGCGGGTCATGGGCCGACTGCACAGAGGAATTCTAGTAATGATTAACCCACATTTCTCTGCATATGGAGCAACACGCACTTCTCCAATGTCAGTTGCACTACCTCCCAACATACGATGTCGAACACTTCTATTTTTATATGGGTCAAAGGCAACAAAGTAAGAACCCGTCAACATCTTTTAGGGCCAGTTCACATTTGCGGTTTAGGGCTTCCATCTCTCTGTTCTGTTTTCTGGATTCTAGGGGTTCCACTTTCCAGCTCTGTTTGGGAAGAAGGAAAGAGGGAATCCCCGTGGCCAAGCAGCTCCATCTTAGGACGGAACCGAACAGCGCAGAACAGACCCCATTGATTTGTAATGGGTTCCATTCAGTTTGCGTCCAGCTGTCCGGCTCTTAGACAGAAAAAAAAGGCTGCATGCAGTGCCTTTTCTTCCAAACGGAGGTTCCAACGTAGATGTGAAACCACTCACTTTTTTCCTATTGATTGCAATGGGTTTAAAAAAAAAGAAAAAACAGCATGCTTTCAGTTTGCTTCACTTCCATTATGTTTCAGTTTTTGTTACTGGAAGAAATAGTGCAGCAGACTGGGGGGGCATTATTACTTTGTAAGGGGCTCTACCATGAGCATTATTACTATGTGGGAGCACAATAGGGCACTGTTACTGCTGGGGTACAAATGATGGCCCCTTTTCCTGTGTGGTGCCCTATTAATGTCTGGGGCACTGTCTGTTTGGTACGATTATATTTATTGGGCACTATTATTTTTAGGGGTGTTTTTTATGTGGCACTATATTTTGGGAGGCAATAATAGTTATGTCACCACTATGTCTCCAAAAGTATTTGGTGGCACCTTGTCATCCAGCAGATACAGTAATAGGGCACATTGGGCAGTAACAGTGACAGGATTGGGGGACGCAGCAGGACAGGGTAGGTTATTAAATGGGTTTTGTAGTTCTGGAAAAGTGAGGATTCAAGGATGTTTTTGTAGCAAAGCCTGCTGGCTGGGAGAAGTTTGCATGGTGGTCTGGGCTTGGAGTTGCCTGAAGAGAGAGAATGATTTTCAGCAAGTAGACATTGAAAGACGATTGTCTGTTTACATCGGGGGTTAATACATCAAACTGCAACTATTTTTTAGGTTTGCTAAATTAAACGATTAGCAACTAGTAAACCTGTCGGTCGCCATGTTGACACAGAACAACTATCACTTTTCTTCACACTACGGAGCGATTGTTTGGATGATAGTTATTCCATGTAAAGCCACCGTAAGACATTCAGTACATAAGGTCAGGCATAGGCTGTTGGCACAATTTTTTACTTTTTTTCTGCACATGTCCGCCATTTTCCTTGGAGTGTTTCTTCTTTAGAAAAACGTTAAAATTTTCTATGTTTTTGAGTTTGAGCTTTTTAATCAAATAGTTGAGGATTGTTGAGCGTCTCAAAAAAATTGTTTTAGGCAACAGGCCGAAATTTTGACCATCACAAAACTATCGTATGTGTTGTGAATAGTTTTCTTTAGCAGCACAAACTTAGTTGTAGAACCCACCCTACAGGGAGGAGTCAGAGGATGAGCATTAACATGTTACACGCCCACAAATGATATTTATTATTATTGAACAATCAATTTGCATGAATGCTAATTCATTATCAAACAAATGACAATTCTTTGTTAATCTGTATATACAATCAGTCATTTATATTGTAGAGCAACACGCTGTATTTTGGTTTTATACCTTTCTATACATTTTTTTCATCATCGTTTATCTGATTACGGGGCTCCACCCCTTCTGCTTTATTTCTCTGGACTTTACTTAATTTGTCCTGATATTTATATTTTATGAATACATTTATTTTTGATAACACATTTCAAATGATTTAATATTTTTCTTCAGCTTTACAACAGTTGTGTGCGGATCTCGAGGCAAAACCTCACTCAGTGTGACCCCCTAGTGTTCACATTTAAAACTAATAGAGATGAGTGAGCATACTCAGTAAGGCGATATACTCGAGAGAGCATCGCCTTTTTCAAGTACCTGCTGGCTCGTCCCTGAAGATTCGGGGGGGGGGGCGTGGGGGTGAGCGGGGGGTTGCAGAGGGGATCGGGAGGGAGAGAGAGTGAGCTCTCTCACTCTCCTCCCTGCTCCCGCTCGCTGCCCCGCGCCGCCCCCGACCCCCGCAGCCCCCCCGCATCTTCAGGTACTCGAAAAAGGCGATGCTCTCTCTCGAGTATATCGCTTTACTGAGTATGCTCGCTCATCTCTAGAAACTACAATAAATAATTTTACACTTGAAGACTAAAACGCACTTTAGAATTGTCTGTTAGGTTCCACCATGGATCTTGCAGCAAATCTATGATAAATCTACAGCAAATTGCGCGTGTGCGACATGCAAATTATTGTTGTGAACTGTACCACGGATTGACTGGATTTTTTGCCTTTGTATTGGAAAGGATGAAAACCACAAAAAAAATTTGCTGCTGAACTGCTGAAACTCCCATCTACTTGTATTGTTCTGTAGACTGCTGCTGATCCGCACTGCAAACCCACAGCAGGTCCTGCATGTTTGGATTTACCTTAACCTCCACTTTTCATCGCCACTTTCAAAAGCCATAACTTTTTTATTTTCCCGTAGATACGGCCGTATGAAGGCTTGTGTTTTGTGTGGTGAACTGTTATTCACTGTGAAGGACTGTAGTTAGTGGATACTAGTTAAATGCTAAAACGTAACTTTTAATATTACGCTGATAAAAAGTGCGCTCTACCCAAACATATGAACACAATGTACAGACAAGACAAATACAATAGGTACTACTCCCCCTGCTTCTTCTAAGTGTTCAGTGGTATTTGATGAATATGTAACCACTTCTTAGGGACCAGACAAAATTGCATCAAGCATCAAATCTAATGCACTGTCTCATTTGGCCATATAAGGTAAGTGAGAAGATGATAATTATATTGTATCATTAGATGCTGTTCTTCTTTTGATAAATAGAAGAATAAACGTATCACACTCTCTCATTAGATGCTTTTGGGCCAAGTGTCTCTTAGGGCTCCCACCCACTAGCGTTTTTTTCTCCACTGCGCTGCGAGAGTAAGTGAAAACTCTCGCAGAGCAGTGCGAGAAAATCGCTGCGATATCGCTGCAACAGTCTTTTCAATGGGGCCAGCGGCAGCAGCGCTAGCCCCATTGAAAAGATATGAAGAATGCCGCAGACTTCTGCTACAGCTGTCACAGCTGTGGCAGGAGTTTCCTTCATCCCCGCGGGGATGAAGGAACCCTCTGTCACAGCTGTGACAGAAGTCCGCGGCATGCTATCTCATTGCTGCCGATCCCATTGAAAGCAGTGGTTTCTGACAAGCTCTGAAAAATGATTATCGGAGAAGGGCTTGAAATATAAGCCCTTCCCCGATAATCATAAAAAAGTGGTTAAAAAAATAAGAAAAAAGTTACTTACCTCTCCTGCTGTCAGCCGCGTCCTCCTGCTGGCTCCCCAGCACTGCTACTGAGCACTTTCAGCAGACTGGGATTTAAAAATCCCCGCCTCCTGAAAGGGCTGTGCAGATTGGCTGAGGGTTCAGCCAATAGCAGCTACTGCTTAGCTATTGGCTGAGCGCTCAGCCAATGGCAGATAGCTCTTAGCTATTCATTCATGAATACCTAAGATATTGCTTTCTCCATATCTTTTCAATGGGGCGAGCGCTGCTGCCGCTGGCCCCATTGAAAAGATTGGCGATGTTGCAGCGATATCCCAGCGATTTTGGGATATCTGCCTGCGTTTTTCTCGCACTGCGATGCGAGACTTTAACTTTAGAATCGCATTGCAGTGGAGAAAAAAAACGCCAGTGGGTGGGAGCCCTTAATGCCTTAACTCTAGAGCAGGTACATGATACATACTCGATTTGCTATTGCCTTAACAAGATAATATATATAGTCAAAGGGAGTATTTTATAAAAAAGCTAGATACTAATTTAATGCCTTGGTTAGAGCAAGGCTAATATCACCATAACTATGGTTATTTTTAGACAGATATAGTGTCAGTAGATCAGTGAAAGTTGTTTAACAATTAATCGTACTATAGTATTTAAGTGGCTAGTACTTTAAACAAATGAATAGACCAGGTCCAAAACTTTATGGACCTCTCTATTCGATTGTATCTGTGGATCAGATCCAAAGTTCGTGGATCAACGCGTTTCCTCAGCCATAAAATGGGGCTGATTCATCAGGATCTCATCTGATTAGGGATCTACACTGAGATACATGATGATGAGCTCTGTACTGCCATGATCTTCAAGTCAAATGTTACCACAAGTATATAGATTTAATACATGGGGTGTTTGTAGATAGCTTATGACACTCTTGATGCTTGATGATGAGCGGAAGAATGTATTGAGAATGAGTCAATCGCCTATTGATCTGGGACTATATAAAGCTGATTAATATACTATCAAGCTTGAAGTCTAGTATGTAATCCAATAAAGTATTGGATATAGTTTAATACGATATAGTAGGCATAAAGTTGAGCTGGAGTGAACACAGTGCTACATACGATATCCTGCACCGTGTACGATTATCTAGGACCAGATCACACACTAGTGACTGCTCTAGTGAAGCCGGGTCTGATATATGCCGACTCTAAAAAGCCCACTAGCTCCTAATCATGCACTGGCCAAGTTTCACGCTGGTGAATGTTCTGGTAAAGCTGGATCTAATGCACACCGCTTTACTGAACAGCCCACTATCTCATTCTCATTCAACTTCTCATACAGTCATTCAATCATTCCACTCTAACTGAAAAAACGCCATGTGGCATAATGGAGGTACATTCTTGGTATGGTCCGGACATATCTGCCTTTATATACCCTTAACCCCGCCTACATACCCACAGGAACATCCCCCTTGTGGGCCAATGAGAATGCTAGGAAGTTGCCTGACTGTAGTTTTTATTTGTACCACTTTTTGGTACATACAATTTATTGTAAAACTTTACAATTTTGCCATAGGTGTACCACTATAGGTCACAATGGCGACCACGTCCCTGCCCTGAAGGAGCCCAAAGCGAGCAATTAGCAGGGCTCCGAGCCTCCAACAGCCACTCACCACGATAGTGATAACTAGCCGGGGTGCTGCAGCTCCCCGGCCGGGATTCACTCAATGGCGCTGATCCCAGTGCACACTCTGACGTCAGTTCTGTCTTAGTTCTGTAGGAGAGGAGAAGAGAGTGTTTCCGGCACACACACTGCTGTCAGTGTGCACCCGGGATCAGCGCCGAGAAGAGGAGGCGCAGCGTTGACTACAAGGAGGAGGTAAGTAAATAGGTTGGGAGGGCTATTACTATTGGGGCTACTGAGGGAGGTTAATATTACTACTGGGGCTACTGAGGGAGGTTAATATTACTGTAGGGGCTATTGTGGGGTTAATATTATTACTGGGGCTACTGTAGGGTTAATATTGCTACTGAGGGGGTTAACATTACTACTGGGGCTACTGTGGAATTATTATTATTAATGGGTCTACTGTGGGAGTCACTATTGTTACTAAGGGCACTGTGCGGGTCATTATTGCTACTAGGGCTCACTGTAACTACTGATGCCACTGTGGGGGTCACTATTACTACTGGGAGCACAATAGGGTTCAATATTACTACTGGGGACAATATAAGGGTCACTATTACTACTGCAGAGAATATAGGGGTCACTATTACTACTGGCAGGCATGGAGGCTGTAGTACCCTGTTGTACCACCTCTAGCTTGGATACAAGATGTAATACGGGGTGCATGGAGACTCTAGTACCCTGTTGTACCGCCTCTAGCTTAGATACATGATGTGATACAGGCGGGCATGGAGGCTCTAGTACTCTGTTGTACCACCTCTATCTTGGATACAAGATGTGATACGAGGGGCATGTAGGCTCTAGTACCCTGTTTTACCGCCTATAGCTTGGATACAAGATGTGATACGGGAAAGGCATGGAGACTCTAATAGTCTGTTGTACCACCTCTAGCTTGGATACAAGATGTGATATGACCAGGCATGGAGACTCTAGTACCCTGTTGTACCACCTCCAGCTTGGATGCAAGATGTGATATTGGGGGGCTAGGAGGTACACAGGCTCGGTATGGTATCCTCCACATATCACTCCACATTTGCTGTAACTGAGCCTCTAGATTGTACAAATTTGTAGGCTGTGTAAGTTGGTACCCCAGATGGTCTCATAGATGTTCTATTGGTGATAAATCTGATGACCGGGAAGCCATGGAAGTGTGACAATGTTTGGGGGCTCCTGTGACACACTTGTGTGTGCGGCCGGGCATTATGGAAAATATGCAGGAAATGTATAACTTATACCAGCTGTAGATATATAATTATATACAGGAGATTTGAGGTCTCTGCAGTCCTTGCATCACATCTCCCATTGTTTTCAATTGGGCTAGCGGCAGCAACGCACCACATACTAGGTGCATGTGATGTGCTGCAAGAAAATCGTAGCAAAATCAAAATTTGGTTCAGGCGTTATTTTAGCATCAGCTTTTACTTAAGAATGATCTTGTATCGCGTCGCTGCCGCCGGTGGTAAGATCGCACAATATTTTAGCGCGAAAGTCAGTTGGACTTTCTAATGTTAAAAATGCATCGTATTGAGTGAAAACATCTCAAATGCCAATGAAACCATTAAAAATCATTGGCTTCATAATTCTGCATTATCATGATAATTTTGTTTTAGTTTTTTCCACTTTTTCACAATAAAGACCCTTTTTTGGAAATAAATTTTTTTACATTGTTGCATTCAAAGTCCCATAACTTTTATTTTTGCATGGACAGAGTACTGTGAGGCTTGTTTTTTGCACTATGAGCTGTAGTTTTTATTGGTACCATGTTGGGTACTTACAGCGTTTTTTAAAAAAATCATTTTAATTGTGTTTTTATGGGAGGGAAAATGAGTAAAATAAGCATTTTGCCTTCGTTTTTTAAAAACTTTTTTGCCGTACAAGAGAAATAGTGTGTTCTATTTATTGTATAGGCCATTACAAATACAATGATAGCAAATATGGCTGTTTTATACAAAATGCAAAAAAAAATTTTTTTGTTACTTTTTTTACATATTTTATTACACAAATTTTTTTTAACATTTTTATGTCTCTGCAGGGGAACTTGAGCCATAAAAGCTCTGATTGCTATGATAATGCATTGCAGTACTTCACAGCATGTTCTAATTTACTGTATATTACGTGCAATAGAGCCCTATTGCTCTCTCTAAGTGCAGCTATTATACACAACGATGTGAAGCAACAGAGAGGGAAATTAAAAACAAAATGTAACCAGACTGCGCATGATAGCGGGTGAGATACCCTGTCATGCGCAGTGAAAAATCGCTGCCATACGTGGCGATATGCCAGCCACACAGCGGTAAGAAAACTCATTATACACGCATCCTTTTACCACACGTGTGTGTTGCACGATGGCGCAGGGCCATGGCTTTCGATGGAACCGCTGAAATAGCCAAGTGCTTGTTGTCAACTATTTCCAGCAGTCCTACTGAAACGAATGGAGTGATCGCTGAGCATGTGCGCTGTCACCCCATTTATTACCAGTCACATAAAGGGATGCTGATCACCTTTCTGGCTATCAGTAGGGGTCCCAAGATAAGGGATAAATACCTGTATCATTGGGGTCCCAGAGGTTGGAACCCACAAACAGGTCTTTTTGCCAGAATACCCCCTTAAAATTTCTTTTTACATTCGCTATGAGCCGATAATATTACATTTGAGCCTTAGGCCACTCTCACACATCCGCTTTTTACCATGATTACAGCAGCGTTTTGAATGCCGTGGTAATAGTAGTACAAGGCTCTTATTGATGTCAATGGAGCCTCGCACACCTGCGCTCGACGGAATACGTCGGCCGCTGCATGGGCTCCTATGGGAGCCCATGACAGCTGCCAGAAAGGGGAGATGGGAGGGAGTTTAGCAGCGTGAGTGCTAAACTCCCTCCTCTCTGGCTGTTTGCAATGAGATGGGGGCGACGGCGGAGCTAAGCTCTGCGCTACGTCCAATCCCATCGCTGGCTGCGAGGAGGGGGCGGGAGCTTACAAACAGCCGGAGGGGAGGAGAGAGGAGGTGAACCGGCAAGGGGGAGGGAAGGGGGAGACAGCTAAGCTGTCCCCCCATGCCCTACGGAATTGCAGCCTCGCGTATATGCACCTGGGCTGAGCTGTCTGAACGGGCACACAAACGTTAGATTTGTACACCTATTCACACGTTTTTACGGCATTGGCGGGCACACATAAAAACGCCTACAGCTGTGTGAAAGAGCACTCAGACTGTTTTCACACGGTTGAGAAAATCGTGCGAGATTAGCGCATTGCGAGACGCATAGATCTCGCAGTGGGAACCTACTGCTTTTGAGTTGGGTCATTCATGCCCACTTTTCTCATTACTCGCCAAATCTGACAAGTGTCAAGAAAAGCTGAATATTTTACCACTAAGCTGTTCCAGTGTGCAGCAGATCCTGACATAAATGGCTCAATAAATGTGAGCTTGTGTCTTCAATGCACGTGGATCAGTGTGGGTGAGGCTGCAGTTTGACTCATAGCTTATACTCTCAAGTTCTGTTGCCACATTCTTGTGTTAGAACATTGAACACAACCTGAAGCACTGTAAAACACTGTCACAGATATAAGTAAGTGAACCCCTTTAAACTTGGAGTTCAGCATTGTTCACTAATAAAACAATTGCTATGTCACAATTATAGACTAAGGCCAGCTGCACACGGCTGTGACAAGCTCCGCCGTGGAATATTCCGCGGCGAAACCCGTCATGGCGCCCCCCAGAGACCCCATACTTACCAGCGGATCCGGCGTCTTGGGTCCCGCATGACGCTTCGGCGTGATGCGCCGCAGCATCATGTGACACGCCGGCCACGCCACAAGACACGCCCACAGCGTCACATGACGCGGCCGGCCGTGTCATATGACGCATCGGCGGTAGGTGGAGAGGCGATTTCACGCTATCTTCCATTGACTGCAATGGAAGCCGGCCACGCGTACACCCGCGGCAAATAGAGCATGCCGCGGGTGAGGACGGGAGATTTCACGGTGCGGAATTCCGCGATGGAATTCCGCACTGTGAGCATTGAGCTATTAGGTTCAATAGAACCTAATAGCTGCGGGCAACGCAGCGGATTTTCACTGCGTATTACGCGGCGGAAATCCGTCCGTGGGAAGGAGGCCTAAAAGAATCTAACTAAACTTATACATTATATAAACAGCTGCACTGTTGATATCTTTTATTGAGTAGATTAGGCCCCCTGTCCACGGCCGAGGCGGAATATCGCTAGCCATATTCCGCCGCAGGGGAGGAGGGGGGAGCACTGTCAGGTCTCCGAGGTAAACCTATCAGATAGATAGGCTCACCGCAGAGAATCACGGCAATCGCAGCATGCCACGATTTAAATCCAGCGAGCGGAGACTTGCTATGAGACTTTCTATTGCAACGCTATGGAAAACTTCAGAGAGCGTGATAAATCGCCGCGGATCATCGCCAGCGGACAGACAGCATTTAGCAAACATCCACTGTGCTGGGAGAAAAAGTAAGTACTTCCTTGAAATTAATAACCTATATGTTCTCGTTCAGCAGCAATCAACTCCACCAAATGTTTCCTGTAGCTGCAAGTAACAGTTTTGAACCATTTCTCTCTGCAAAAGTGTTTCAGTTCATCAATATTTCTGTGATGCCTTGCATGCACAACCCTCTTGAGGTCATGCCACAGCATCTTGATAGGGTTAAGGTCAAGACTTTAACTTGGCCATTCCATAAAACAAATTTTTGTTTTCCACTATCCTTAGTTGATTTACTTGTGTAATTTGAGTCATTGTCTTGTTGCATCCTCTAAGGGCTCTTCCACTTGAGGTAATATTTTGATGTACCTTAGAATTCATTGTTCCCTCAATAATCACAAGTTGTTGAGGCCCTGAGGCAGCAAAACAGCCCTAAGTCATGATGCCCCTTTCACCATGCTTTATATGTGTGATCAGGTTTTAGTATTGGTACATAGGGTTCTTTTACTTCTAAACATAGTGTTGTACATTTGTGCAAAACAAGTTCACATTTTATCTCATCTGTCGATGGAACATTTATTTAGAAGCATTGAGGAACATCCAGGTTATCTTGGGCAAATCTGAGACATACCTCAATGTTTTTTTCTGATAGCAGCCACTTCCTTTGTGTATTTTTTTGTGAACACCAGTCTTATTCAGTCTATTTCTAATAATGGACACATGAAGAAAGGCTTTTTTTTGCAGTTTATAGAGTCTTCTGTAGGTCTTTTACTGTTATCTAAGGGTTCTTTCTCACCTCTTGCTCATTGTGCTCTTGAAATGATCTTAACAGAATACCCACGTCTAAGGAGAGTAGTATCAGTCCTGAATTTTCTCCTTTTGTAGATAGTTTGTCTAACCGTCTTTAGCAATGCTTTTGTAGCTTTTTCCAAACACATACATCTTTATAAAGCAACTTCTGAAATGTATTTGCATCAGGGCATTCTTCACACTAATCATTGTTACTTGAGAAGTTGGATTTGTCATAAACCAAGTTTTGTGTGTCTTTATTTAATGAACAAAGCATCTGTGAAAACCACACTTCCAATCACAACTGTGAGGCCACTCAACAAGGTACGAAGCTGGCTGCTTCCGTCAACAAACCAGCTTCTGAAGATAAGTTATCAGTAGAGATGAGCGAGCACGCTTGGATTCTCATCCGAGAAGAGATCTCTCACTCTCTCCCCCGCTACCCCACGCTCACCCCGGCCACCCTTCGAGCCTGCTCGGATGAGAATGCAGTTACTCTAGAAGAGCGATGTTCACTCGAGTAACTGCCTTATCCGAGCATGCTCGCTCATCTCTAGTTATCAGTGCTAAAAGAGGGATAGTCCCTTTAAGAGTGAGATGGAGCACTGTAGTTTAAAAATACTATCTAGATATTCTTAGTATTTTTGATATGTGAGATTTATCAGATAATCATCAGGTAAAGGTGTTTAGTTGTCTCACAGAATTACCAAGGATATATGCCCCTTTGGAAAAATACAGCCTAATCACAAGCTCGTTTGGTGGAGTGAGCGCATGCGCGATTCTTGGCCTTAATTTGTGCGCTCATCACAGATACACTAAATGTGCACATCCTTGATCAAAGTGTATGCTGTTGCATTCGCACATTTTCTCCTTGATGTGCTAAACTTTGTGTCACATACAGGTTAACGCATGCGCCATTCTCTCCTGTACGTGCAGCGCGGGAGTCATTGTGCCATGGCATCTTGGTGCATGGAAATGATGTTGCGGCAGCGGAAGATTTATGAAGGGTACATTGAACACTTTTTGTGGCTCATACTCAGTATCAATAGTCATCCCAAAATTAGTCCATCAAGGAGAGGTATCACAATATTAAAGGGGATGCAAGTTTTTTATACCCACAAGACTTTTCACATCTCTAATGCCAGGCTATAGTCTCACTGTCTGTCCAGGATATGTTTACCATTACAATATGGAACAAGTGGTATCCATGGTGCAGTGCTGAGCTGTATATCTGACATTTGGTTTCTAGATCCTTAAGGCCTGATTATTGTTCCAATACATATCTTTCACCAGTGAAATTATTGGGATATTCAGAGTTCTACATGGTGTAGCCTTTATTAATTATATTGATTGTATCTAACATCTGTATTCTTTTTACAATATTCTATCGCCATCTGCCACCAGTTTTGCAATAGAGGTATAAATATCATCAATGCTCCACTCCCTGTGAGAAATGAAAATTGACTGATACAGAGACTCAAAACGGGAGTTTTTTTGAGGGGTGGGGTTTGATCCATATTTGCATATGTGGGTGACAACATGTGGTATATTTTTATATCTGGTTCTATATATAATTGTTGATTGGAAGCTTTACTGTGCCACGAGACATTGGTTTATGGTCCCTGATGAGCCTAGGGGTAAAATGTGTAAGAGGGGAAAATGTGACTTTGTTATTTGGATATAATGGTGTTATTGGTATTATTATGGTAATAAGTAATATTGTACATCTATCTTTATTAGAGATGAGCGAGCACCAAAATGCTCAGGTGCTCGTTACTCGGGACGAGTAACGAACCCCATTGAAGTCAATGGGCGACCCGAGCATTTTTGTATATCGCCGATGCTCACTAAGGTTTCCATTTGTGAAAATCTGGGCAATTCAAGAAAGTGATGGGAACGACACAGCAACGGATAGGGCAGGCGAGGGGCTACATGTTGGGCTGCATCTCAAGTTCCCAGGTCCCACTATTAAGCCACAATAGCGGCAAGAGTGGGCCCCCCCCCTCCCAACAATTTTTACTTCTGAAAAGCCCTCATTAGCAATGCATACCTTAACTAAGCACCACACTAACTCCAACAAAGCACAATCACTGCCTGCATGACACTCCGCTGCCACTTCTCCTGGGTTACATGCTGCCCAACCCCCCCCCCCCCCCTCCACGACCCAGTGTCCACAGCGCACACCAAATTGTCCCTGCGCAGCCTTCAGCTGCCCTCATGCCACACCACCCTCATGTCTATTTATAAGTGCGTCTGCCATGAGGAGGAACCAAAGGCACACACTGCAGAGGGTTGGCACGCCTAGGCAGTGACCCTCTTTAAAAGGGGCGGGGCGATAGCCCACAATGCTGTACAGAAGCATTGAGAAATATAATCCTGTGTCACCGCCATCAGGAGCTGCACACTTGGGCATAGCAATGGCGAACCTATGTGCCACACACTATTCATTCTGTCAAGGTGTCTGCATGCCCCAGTCAGACCGTGTTTTTTTATAAATAGTCACAGGCAGGTACAACTCCGCAATGGGAATTCCGTGTGCACCCACAGCATGGGTGGCTCCCTGGAACCCACCGGCTGTACATAAATGTATCCCATTGCAGTGCCCTGGACAGCAGAGCTAACGTCAGATTAAATGCAGGTGGGCTTCGGCACACACTGCATGCCCCAACCTGACATGGGTTTTTAATTCATAGACACAGGCAGGTACAACTCCCTATTGTGAAGTCCCTGTGGACCCACAGCATGGGTGGCTCCCTGGAACCCACCGGCGGTACATAAATATATCCCATTGCAGTGCCAATCACAGCTGAAGTAATGTCATGTTTAATGCAGGTGGGCTTCGGCCCACACTGCATGCCCCAGTCAGACTGGGGTTCTTTAGAAGTGGACACATGCAGTTACAACTCCGTGTGGACCGACAGCATGGGTGGCTCCCTGGAACCCACCGACGGTACATAAATATATCCCATTGCAGTGCCCAGCACAGCTGAGGTAATTTCATGTTTAATGCAGGTGGGCTTCGGCCCACACTGCATGCCCTAAGTCAGACTGGGGTTCTTTAGAAGTGGACACATGCAGTTACAACTCCGTGTGGACAGACAGCATGGGTGGGTGCCAGGAAGCCACCGGTGGTACATAAATATATCCCATTGCATTGCCCATCACAGCTGAGGTAATGTCATGTTTAATGCAGGTTGGCTTCGGCCCACACTGCATGCCCCAGTCAGACTGGGGTTCTTTAGAAGTGGACACATGCAGTTACAACTCCGTGTGGACTGACAGCATGGGTGGGTGCCAGGAAGCCACCGGCGGTACATAAATATATCCCATTGCAGTGCCCAGCACAGCTGATGTAACGTCAGCTTTAATGCAGGTGGGCAAAAAATTAATTGGATTACACTGTAGGCGAGGGCCCCCAAAAATTGGTGTACCAACAGTACTAATGTACGTCCGAAAAATTGCCCATGCCCAACCAAGAGGGCAGGTGAAACCCATTAATCGCTTTGGTTAATGTGGCTTAATTTGTAACTAGGCCTGGAGGCAGCCCAGTTAAAATAAAAATCGGTTCAGGTGCAAGTTTCAACGCTTTAATGAGCATTGAAACGTATAAAAATTGTTTACAAAAATTATATGACTGAGCCTTGTGGGCCTAAGAAAAATTGCCCGTTCGGCGTGATTACGTCAGGTTTCAGGAGGAGGAGCAGGAGGAGGAGGATGAATATTATACACAGATTGATGAAGCTAAAAGGTCCACGTTTTTGATGGTGATAGAGAACGATGCTTCCATCCGCGGGGTGCAGCCTACGTATTGTTTAGGTATCGCTGCTGTCCGCTGGTGGAGAAGAGAAGTCTGGGGAAATCCAGGCTTTGTTCATCTTGATGAGTGTAAGCCTGTCGGCACTGTCGGTTGACAGGCGGGTACGCTTATCTGTGATGATTCCCCCAGCCGCACTAAACACCCTCTCTGACAAGACGCTAGCCGCAGGACAAGCAAGCACCTCCAGGGCATACAGCACAAGTTCAGGCCACGTGTCCAGCTTCGGCACCCAGTAGTTGTAGGGGGCAGAGGCGTCACGGAGGACGGTCGTGCGATCGGCTACGTACTCCCTCACCATCCTTTTACAGTGCTCCCGCCGACTCAGCCTTGACTGGGGAGCGGTGACACAGTCTTGCTGGGGAGCCAGAAAGCTGTCAAAGGCCTTAGAGAGTGTTCCCCTGCCTGTGCTGTACATGCTGCCTGATCTCCGCGCCTCCCCTGCTACCTGGCCCTCGGAACTGCGCCTTCGGCCACAAGCGCTGTCGGATGGGAATTTTACCATCAGTTTGTCCGCCAGGGTCCTGTGATATAGCATCAGTCTCGAACCCCTTTCCTCTTCGGGTATGAGAGTGGAAAGGTTCTCCTTATACCGTGGGTTGAGCAGTGTGTACACCCAGTAATCTGTAGTGGCCAGAATGCGTGTTACGCGAGGGTCACGAGAAAGGCATCCTAACATGAAGTCAGCCATGTGTGCCAGGGTACCTGTACGCAACACATGGCTGTCCTCACTAGGAAGATCACTTTCAGGATCCTCCTCCTCCTCCTCCTCAGGCCATACATGCTGAAAGGATGACAGGCAAGCAGCATGGGTACCCTCAGCAGTGGGCCAAGCTGTCTCTTCCCCTTCCTCCTCATCCTCCTCCCCCTCCTCCTCCTCCTCAACGCGCTGAGATATAGACAGGAGGGTGCTCTGACTATCCAGCGACATACTGTCTTCCCCCGCCTCTGTTTCCGAGCGCAAAGCGTCTGCCTTTATGCTTTGCAGGGAACTTCTCAAGAGGCATAGCAGAGGAATGGTGACGCTAATGATTGCAGCATCACCGCTCACCATCAGGGTAGACTCCTCAAAGTTTCCAAGGACCTGGCAGATGGCTGCCAACCAGGCCCACTCTTCTGTAAAGAATTGAGGAGGCTGACTCCCACTGCGCCGCCCATGTTGGAGTTGGTATTCCACTATAGCTCTACGCTGCTCATAGAGCCTGGCCAACATGTGGAGTGTAGAGTTCCACCGTGTGGGCACGTCGCACAGCAGTCGGTGCACTGGCAGATGAAACCGATGTTGCAGGGTGCGCAGGGTGGCAGTGTCCGTGTGGGACTTGCGGAAATGTGCGCAGAGTCAGCTGTGCAGAGACGTGCTGCTGCTGACACATCTTGATTGCGAGACAGAGGTTGCGTAGGAGGAGGAGGGTGGTTTAGTGGAGGAAGCATACACCGCCGCAGATACCACCACCGAGCTGGGGCCCGCAATTCTGGGGGTGGGTAGGACGTGAGTGGTCCCAGGCTCTGACTCTGTCCCAGCCTCCACTAAATTCACCCAATGTGCCGTCAGGGAGATATAGTGGCCCTGCCCGCCTGTGCTTGTCCACGTGTCCGTTGTTAAGTGGACCTTGGCAGTAACCGCGTTGGTGAGGGAGCGTACAATGTTGCGGGAGACGTGGTCGTGCAGGGCTGGGACGGCACATCGGGAAAAGTAGTGGCGACTGGGAACTGTGTAGCGTGGGGCCGCGGTCGCCATCATACCTTTGAAAGCCTCCGTTTCCACAAGCCTATACGGCAGCATCTCCAGGCTGATAAATTTGGCTATGTGCACGTTTAACGCTTGAGCGTGCGGGTGCGTGGCGGCGTACTTGCGCTTGCGCTCCAACACTTGCGCTAGCGACGGCTGGACGGTGCGCTGAGAGACATTGGTGGGTGGGGCCGAGGACAGCGGAGGTGAGGGTGTGGGTGCAGGCCAGGAGACGGTAGTGCCTGTGTCCTGAGAGGGGGGTTGGATCTCAGTGGCAGGTTGGGGCACAGGGGGAGAGGCAGTGGTGCAAACCGGAGGCGGTGAACGGCCTTCGTCCCACCTTGTGGGGTGCTTGTCCATCATATGTCTGTGCATGCTGGTGGTGGTGAGGCTGGTGGTGGTGGCTCCCCGGCTGATCTTGGCGCGACAAAGGTTGCACACCACTGTTCGTCGGTCGTGTGCACTCTCAGTGAAAAACTGCCAGACCTTTGAGCACCTCGGCCTCTGCAGGGTGGCATGGCGCGAGGGGGCGCTTTGGGAAACAGTTGGTGGATTATTCGATCTGGCCCTGCCTCTACCCCTGGCCAACGCACTGCCTCTTCCAACCTGCCCTGCTGCTGCACTTGCCTCCCCCTCTGAAGACCTGTCCTCAGTAGGCGTAGCAAACCAGGTGGGGTCAGTCACCTCATCATCCTGCTGCTCTTCCTCCGAATCCTCTGTGCGCTCCTCCCTCGGACTTACTCCAATTACTACTACCTGAGTGATAGACAACTGTGTCTCATCGTCATCGTCCTCCTCACCCACTGAAAGCTCTTGAGACAGTTGCCGGAAGTCCCCAGCCTCATCCCCCGGACCCCGGGAACTTTCCAAAGGTTGGGCATCGGTCCCGATAAACTCCTCCAGTGGGAGAGGAACCATTGCTGGCCATTCTGGGCAGGGGCCCGGAACAGTTCCTGGGAGTCTGCCTGCTCCTCAGAATGTGTCATTGTAATGGAGTGAGGAGGCTGGGAGGAAGGAGGAGCAGCAGCCAGAGGATTCAGAGTTGCAGCAGTGGACGGCCCAGAATTCTGGGTGGTCGATAGATTGCTGGATGCACTTTCTGCCATCCACGACAGGACCTGCTCACACTGCTCATTTTCTAATAAAGGTCTACCGCGTGGACCCATTAATTGTGAGATGAATGTGGGGATGCCAGAAACGTGCCTCTCTCCTAATCCCGCAGCAGTCGGCTGCGATACACCTGGATCAGGAGCTCGGCCTGTGCCCACACCCTGACTTGGGCCTCCACGTCCTCACCTGCGTCCACGTCCTCTAGGCCTACCCCTCCCCCTCAGCATGCTGTATTACCAGTAGTGCAGAAACAGAACGCTGTAATTAAATGTGCCGCTTATTGGCCTGTAGTTGGAGGCTGACTTCGCTTACGGAACGCACAGCAGAGACAGGAAAGAATTTTGCGCAAGCCTGCTGTAACACTTAGCTGGCTGCATATGAATTAGGACAACTACCCCCAGCAGAGACGCAGTACAGTCAGGACGGTCACAGGCAGCCCAAATAGATTTTTTTTCCCAAATTTTTTTGGAAAAGCCCACTGCGTATATAGACTGGATATGTCTTTCACTGTCCCTGCCTCACCACCACTACTGGCCGTGGACTATGTAAAATTACTGCAGATTGTTTCACTCTGGACAGGATGACAGTGGTGATGTAAGAGGCAACGCAGAGTCAGGAAAGAATTTTGCGCAAGCCTGCTGTAATACTTAGCTGGCTGCGTATGAATTAGGACAACTACCCCCAGCAGAGACGCAGTACAGTCAGGACGGTCACAGGCAGCCCAAATAGATTTTTTTTCCCAAATTTTTTTGGAAAAGCCCACTGCGTATATAGACTGGATATGTCTTTCACTGTCCCTGCCTCACCACCACTACTGGCCGTGGACTATGTAAAATTACTGCAACACTGCAAAAAGCAGCCTCAACAGTACTGCACACAGTCAGATGTGGCCCTAAGAAGGACCGTTGGGGTTCTTGAAGCCTAAAATCACTCCTAACGCTCTCCCTATAGCAGCTCCGGCATCAGCAGCACTTTCCCTGATCTCTGTCAGAACGCATCTGTGGCGAGCCGCGGGAGGGGCCGATTTATATACTCGGGTGACACCTGATCTCGCCAGCCACTCACTGCAGGGGGGTGGTATAGGGCTTGAACGTCGCAGGGGGAAGTTGTAATGCCTTCCCTGTCTTTCTATTGGCCAGAAAAGCGCGCTAACGTCTCAGAGATGAAAGTGAAAGTAACTCGAACATCGAGTGGTGCTCGCCTCTAGTAACGAGCATCTCGAACACGCTAATACTCGAACGAGTATCAAGCTCGGATGAGTACGTTCACTCATCTCTAATCTTTATATGATATGTTTGTCATTTGGAAAGCCAATCCTGGAGCTTCTGAGATATTTATATTCTTTTTTCTTGGGTGTCCACTAGTTAGATTTTTTTTCTTTTTCCTGACCCTTACTGTTGTATTCCCCCACCTCACCCCCGTTCCCCCTCTTTTTAATTAGGGAAACGTAGGATTAGGCTCCTGAGTAGGGTTGTTCTTTTCAGGGTGGTCACTCTGCTATATCATCTACAGGTTAATGCTGGGATGGATTAGTGTACAAATAGGTTTTTAATTAGAATTATTAAAAGTTATGTTTTATAATATGACAAGCTGTTTGGTTGTTCTACTATTGGATTATGAAAATACATGTACAAAATAAGTAGTAATTTATTTTTTTGTATTTATTTCTAGTTATTAAGAGATACATGGCACTAACAATGTATTCAAGAACAACATCTGCACTCTTTTTCATCACTGTTTGCACGTCTGCATTTTGGAATGTTAAAGCCACAACAACTGGAGTATCTCCAACTGAAGGCCCTTCTCATTCTGCAGCTTCAATCAGCACAGAGAATTTGCCTCCTAACACACCAGTTTATACAGCAGGAGAAACTACATTTTCCCCTGTATTGACCTCAAGTCCTAATTCAACATTCAATAATAAGAGCAGCACAGTCATGCATTCCACTGAGGTGTCACTTGTAACTACACCTACACCTGTAAAGAACAGTCCTGAGGCTGGCTCTACTACTAGTGCTTTGCCATCTTCATACTCATCTATCGCTGCACATTTGAGCAGCACAGTCATTACATCCACAACTTTGCTTTCATCTGTTGCAGCATCTAAGAAAGAGGATATGAGTAGCACAGCTAATAAAATCAATAACTCAACAGCTGTTCTTCCAGACGAAGATACATTAACTCCTCAAAGCAATTCAACAACATTGCCAGTGGAGCCAAACACAACTTTAGTTTCAGGTAGGTTATCAAAACTTTTTATATTGGTTTTCTATATTGGCTTCTGTAAAATCTTAGATCAGTGGTGGCGAACCTATAGCATGCGTGCCAGAAGCAGCACGCAGAGCTCTCCCTGCTGGCACATGCTGCCATTGGGCGCTCACCACCTTAGTGAATACCGGCAGGTGCCGCGGCCCCCCTGCCGGCATTCACTCACTGCGCTGCTGGGATCCTCTTCCCTGACGTCTACTCTTAGGTTCCGCTAGAGCAGGGGAGGAGGTGTCCGGCAGCACACTGACGTCACAGTGTGCACCTGGGATCAGCACAAGCAGCAGCGCCAAGCAGAGGAGCAATGGCGCTTCCATAAGGAGGAGGAAGTGGTAAGTATATGGGTCTGAAGGGGGCACTATTACTACTGGAGGCCGCTGTGGGATGTCAGTATGTGGGATGTCATTACACGTGGCGGAAATGCTGCAGAATATCCTCAGTGGAAATTTCCGTGGCAAATTCTGCAGCATTTCCACATCCAAATAGCAGTCAAAATCTGCACACTGTCTATTTTGAAACAGCCTTGTTATTTTTAGAATGATGGCGGTAAAATCATATGTTGTGATAAGCCACGCCCCCTGACGTGTTGGCACTGCGATAAATAAGTGGATTTTGGGTTGCAGTTTGAGTTCTTGGTCTCTAAAAAGGTTCGCCATCACTGTCTTAGAGCAACATAATTAATTACTCATCATGTTTTGTGCAGAACAACAACAAAATGTATTATGTGTGCAATGAGACCTGAACATTCATCAACAGTTTTGATAAGTGTTCAGAAAGAGAAATGACTGCGCAATTATGCAGTGTTTCACGCATCTCCTAGCGTATTGCACATCCTAATTGACTTCTATGCTGTTTCTTTCTGCGACTGAAATGCACAGGAAAAATACATGTATATGTACGAACCCATTGAAATCAATGATTTCTATTTACTACGTATTCCATACACAAATTTTGTGTGCACGGATACGTGCGCAAATCCCCATGTGAAGCCAGCTTTAAACACGTTGTATGTATTTCCATTTTATTTTATTGCTTTGGACCTTAGAACTGAAGGAAAGCTTTGTCTAGCAAATGTTGTTTCACCATTTCTCCGTCCTGTCCAAGTGTGCAATGTAATAAAACTACTGAATACAAATGAAAATAAATTATATGTACTTTCATCAGCTATAGTTAAATATATTTGCAACATTTTTCATTTGTTTCTAGATGAAAACTGGAATGGTATAAAATACTCGGAGGTGGTCCTGACATCCATCTTCAGCACTATCTTAGTCGTGGTACTGTTGGCGATGCTTGCCTTCTGTTTCATCAAGTATAGAAAGCGAAGATCTCAGTACTGTCACCGACCTCTCTGTGAAAATGTCTATGAAGCAGGTAAAGCTGGCAACAGAATGCAAGCAGTCCAGGACTTGGAACTAATATGAAGAATAGCATGCTGCAAATTATAACCATTCGACTTGCTTCTTTTTACTGCAGGGGCGTCTGAGTTTCTAACTGCACTCCAGATTTCCACAGATAGGCTGCCTGTTTATGGGCAATAGTTCATTGTGTTACCTGTGGTGATAATCCGGTCGCAGGTAACGCAGTGAGCGCTTTCCGTAGCTCGCGGGATTCAAATCGCAGGATTCCGCGGTGAGCCTTTCTTTCAGATTGGCTCACCGCAGAGAGCTGTCAGCGCTCTCCACTCCTCCCCAGCGGCGGAGAACCGCTAGCGATATTCTGTCACGGCCGTGGACAGGGGGCCATAGTCTGTAGGCAGTCAGTAACACTCATACTAAAGTAGCCATGAAGAGGCGTGTTACTGATAACACAGTTGCAGGGAAAAATACAGCATTTATTATTATACGAGGGGCTGCTGATAAATCTTTGGCTTTGTGTTCTTTTTTTGTTTCTATGGTAACGAATGTTACATCACATGAAAGCCTTATGTGTCTAGTATAGGTTTTCAATAGTGATCTGGGCACACGGGAAAACAAAATGGCGGAGTCTAAGGTGATATTCACAGCAAATGAGAGCAGAGGAGTGATTAAATTGCAAAGGATATTCATGGTGATATATCCAGACATTGGGGGATCAATGCCCTTCATATTCTACAGTTAAGAACTGAGTTGCCAAATTTAAAACGGGCCACTTCAGCACCAACAATGAGGAACGTCCTGGACGACTGAGAGGTTGTTGTTCCGGAGATCGCTGATGCTGTGCACAACCTCATACTGGAGAATCGGCCAATTTCAGCTAAAGGAATAGCAGACATCATGGGGATTTCTCGTGAACGTGTTTGTGTCATTATCCATGGACATTTGAACATGAAGAAGCTATCTGCAAAGTGGGTCCGCAAATGTTTGACAACAGATTAGAAAAGCGAGTGAAAACTTCCCGGTCCATTTGTCAGCGTTTCCAGACTGATAAGAACTTCCTGGATCGACTGGTCACTATGGATGAGACCTGGATTTATTTGTATGACCCTGAAACCAAGGAGCAGTCAAAAGAGTGGAGGCACAGTGGTTCTCCTCGCCCAAAGAAGTTCAGCCACTAAGGTGATGGCCTCTGTGTTCTGGGATAAGGAGGGCGTGCTGCTAGTGGACTACCTTCAAAATGGTTCCACCATCAATACAAGGTATTACATTGAACTTTTGGACCAATTGAAGGCAGCTCTGAAGGCTAAAAGGCGCAGCAAGCTGTCCAAAGGAATCTTGTTCCTGCAAGACAATGCCTCCGCTCACACTGCACAACTGACCACGGCAAAACTGGTGGAGCTAGGCTTCCAGCTGGTTGACCACCCACCTTATTCACCAGATCTAGCTCCCTCCGACTATCATCTGTTTCCAAACCTGAAGAAACACCTCAAGGGTATCAAATTTCACACCATTTCTGATGCCTCGGCTGCTACAGATGTCTGGTTTGAGGCACAACCGAAATCCTTCTTTCTGCAAGGCTTACAGAACTTGGAATAGCGATGTAAGAAGTGTGTTGACATCAGTGGGGAGTATGTGGAATAAATGTAAAGTTTCAGCTTCCTATCTCGTTTCTTTCTGGGTAAAGCCAAAGACTTATCAGCAGCCCCTCCTACATTAGCTTCTTTCTTTAAAGATCTACTCTCTGAATGAGTAATTGTTGTTTAACACCTTAAGGACCACATTTTCTCATTTTCTTCTCCCCACTTTCAAAATATCATAATTCTTTATCCATGGATGTAGCTGCCTGAAGGCTTGTTTTTTTGCAGGATGAGTTGTATTTATCAATGGTATTATGTAATGTACCATACAATGTACAGAAAAATCTTAGTGGAGTGAAATGGAAAAAATGCAATTCCGCCATCTTTCTACAGTTTCCACACTGCGGCAAAAATGACATAACTGTATTCTTTGGGTCAGTACAATTACTATAATACCAAATTTCAATATTTTTTTTGTTTTACTATTTTTAAAAATAACATTTTCTGCGGCCATTTTTTTAATTTTTACATCAACATAGTTGTGTGAAAGCGCATTTGTGGGACATCCTGTAGTTTTTTATTGTAGTTTTGAAGTTCATATGAATTTTTGATCGCTTTTTATCCTATTTTTCTTGGAGATGAGATGCCCCAAAAATTGCAATTCTGGTGTTGTGTATTTTTTTCTGACGATGTTCAACGTGCGCCGGGCTATTTTAGGCCCCTGAACTCTGACTGGGGTATTTAAATGCCACTGCCATAATTCTTTGGGCCATTAAAAAGGTTAACAGCCTTGACCAGTGTGAGTGCTGACTGTAGCTGTTGCCGGCGGGTGTCAGTTGTAAGAAACAGCCAGCTCCCGCTGGTCTAAGTGCACACTGCGCCTGGATGCAAGCTATAAATGTATTACAGGTTGCAAGCCTCTTAATACATACATCTCATCTGGCGGCACTTCTGTGCCCCAGACGAAAACCTATTGCAGCTGTGAGTAAGAATAGGTTTCTGCTTTAATTTACGTCAGCTTCTGGTGTAGATTCTAGAAAATGTAACAGGCAGCGTGCAGTCCTGCCCCTAATACAAGGACACACCTACTTATTGAAAAATGTCCAGGAGTGACGTAAATGCCTGAAAAGTCGCAGTTTTGGTGCGACTTTTGGACACCAAAATTCTGCTGTCCACGGCATAATAAATAGGCACTGTAGTATATAAAATAATGAGTGTTCCTATTAATCAGAGGACTTACTTACTTTTCTATCGTTTTTTCAGAGGTATATTCTCCTCCTGATGATACCCTTGTGATTTCCGGAGGACTGTATGATGCACCCAGAATTTATAATCCCAACATGACCGTTTTAGAGGAAGAGGACCCTCAGCCTGATTATGTGTCATTCAGCAGCAGACCAGGCCAATTTAGACTTGAGTTCTTACCTGGTGATAAGGACATGAATCCACCACATGGTTCCTTACAAAGAAATGTTTGAATTGAGATGTAGTTCAACTGATGGGACCAAGGGTTCCTATTTCATAAGTTCTATGAATTGCCTTTACAACTTGTTTTTTTTATAAATACCATTTTTATGAGCCCTAACTAGACGGTACCCTATTCATGTTTAATGTATAATGTGCCTGCAATGTATGTCTGTATGCCTATTATCAGCTTGTCTTCCTGTCTAATGCAAGGTTGCACAATCTTCTCTTCTTCAATCCATATCTGAAACATTTATGGTCTATTGAAAGTATATATTATAAATCCTTGATAGGTTGGAGTCCTAGATGTGAAACTGACAGCTCCCCCATTCATACAGCAAAAAGGAAGAGAGTGTGCATGCATGCATCTCTCTGCGAGTTGCTGAAACAGCGGCCTTTTTCCTTACTAGCATAAACTACAATACACATAGCTGCATTTGTGCATGGCCATCTCATTTGCTCCTTTCTGGAGTGCCACACAGGGTTCAGAAGACCCCTATCTGCCAATATAAGGGGGTCTTAGAGATGGCCACATAGTGCATCATTAGTACTTACCCATCCCTGCTCCAGTAAAGGCTGCACAGAATGGCACTGTGAGCTACATGTGGTCCTTAGGCCACAGATTTGTATATCTGTTCTCATGTTAAGGCAGAAGTGCTCTACCTGGTTTTACTGTTTCACTAAAGCTCTTAGCAAGTGCCTTATTTATCATAGCTTTAGTTTTCATTCTAAAAACATTATATTTCGAAGAATTTTAACTGCAAACCCAAAATAGTGTGTACTAGTAAATAGTACATGAAAAGGGTATTTTGAGTGTTCAAAAACTTCTCTCAATCCTATTACTTAAGTCATTAAAAAAGGTATTCCAGTCAAATGATGGTTTTTCAAGTTTTCCCCCATCCACTGAATAAAAGAAAATAGATTGATGGGGGTCTGACTGCTTGCAATAATGGTGGTCCTGAAGTTCCCTTAATAGAATGGCAGTCTAGCACGTGCGCCACTGCTCCATTCATTTCAATGGAACTGCCAAAGATGGCTGAGTGCTTAAACTTGGCATTCTCCGGAAAGCCCAAAAGCTACTATATTCATTTTGGGTAACTTCGGTACACTCTTGCTGGTGATCATAATGCACTGATATAATAATCTTTATTTATGTAGCGGAAACATATTTCGTAGCACTTTACAAATTGGGGAAAACTTATGTACATCTTGAACAATAGGGGTGAGGATTACAGGCTATAAGGAAGTATACATATAGGATACTATACATATATATGTACATACATAAAGCTATGTGAGTGGATCACCAGCCATGTTTGTAAATAAACAGATAAGATGGGTGTTTGGAAGATGCAGTGGGAAGAAGGGGCTCAGGTTTCCAAGGGAGAGTGTAGAGGCAGGGTAGATGGGTAGAGAGTTTAGATTAAGGAATATTGTTGGAATCCCTAAAAAGATGTGTCTTTAGGGCAAGCTTAAAGCTGTGGGTATTGGGGAAGTAACCTGATCATCCATGGGTAGCGTGTGCCAGAGAATTGGTGCGGCTCAGGAAAAATCCTGCAGACGGGAGTGGAAGGTTCAGATTAGAGAGGAATTTAGTCTAAGGTCCTTAGCAGAGCGGAGAGCACAGGTAGGGTGGTAAACAGACATGAGGAAGTAGATATAGGGCAGTGCAGCATTGTGGAGGGCCTTATGGATGAGAATGATGAGTTTGAATTGTATTCTATATTTGACGGGCAACCATTACAGTGACTGGCACAAGGTGGAGGCATCAGTGTAGCAACTTGATAAAAAGATGCGCCTGGCTGCTGCATTCAGTATGGATTGGAGAGGGCAATGTTTAGCAAGTTTCAGCAATCAAGCTCAGAGTGCAAAAGGGCGATGGTGAGAGTGTTTGCTGTTGCCACAGTAAGGAAAGGGCGGATTTGGGAGATGTTTTTGAGGGGATGTTGACATGACCAAGCAAGTGACTGAATATGGGGAGTGAAGGAAAGGTCAAAATCAAATGTCACCACAAGACAGTGGGCATGCTGCTGAGGAGTTATGGATGGTACCACAGACTGAGATGGAAGTTTGTATCAGGTTTAGGTTGGTCAGGAGATGGAGGAAACACAAGAAGTTCAATTTTTGAGAGATTCAGTTTTAGATGGAGAGAATATAGTATTAGAAACACAAATCTACTGGTAGATTGTCTAATAGGGGCTGTGTAGATGGAAAAGATGACCTGAGGAACCCTAACAGCAAGGGGAAGAGGAGAAGTAGAGCTACCAAATGATACACTGAATGAGCGTTCAGAAACATAGAAGGAAAACCAACGAAAGCGCAGTATCTTTAAGACCAATAGAGCAGAGAATATTGAGGAGAATTTGGTGATCTATGGTATTGAATGCACAGAGAGATCCAGGAGGATCAGTAGAGAATGGTCGCCATTTCATTTGGTCATCAGAAGATTGTTTGACACTTTAGTAAGAGTGGTTTATGTAGAGAACTAAAACCAGACTGCTAGAGGTCAATGAGAGTTATCTGAGCGACAGCATATTAAAGTCGATCAGGCGATCCAGGAGTTTGGAGATGAAAGCGAGATGGGTCAGTAGTTTCAGAGTCCAGAGGCTGTTTTTTTTAATAATGGGGATATGATAGCATGTTTAAAAGGAGGAGGGAAAGATACTAGAAGAAAGAGACAACTTGAATATTGTAAGGTGGCCAATGAAAGCCAAGGAAAGACACTTAAGGGATGTGAGATGAAATAGAGTCAGTAATGCAGGTAGTAGGGTAAGAAGAGAGTAGCTTGGAGACTACTTCTTCTTTTGATGGATCAAATGCACTAGAGGAGCACATGTATGGGGCTTGTCTAAACTAGATAACCCATTAAAAGTGAAGGCAATCAGGCTTTCCATAACGTTATTTCAAAAGAGGACAACCTAACAGTACTTGGGCCTCCAACACACTTGCTGTGTGTGTAAGTTGCACCTGGGTGGTTTGGGGGGCAACTTGAATCAGAGATCTGTCCGTGTGCTGTCTGATACACAGACTACCCGCACATTGACATGCATTTGCATGTCCTAATTCTTGTATGTGATATGGACAAAAATAAGACATATGTTGAGTTTTTTCAGGCAGTTCGTGTCTGAGTGAAAAAACTAGGTAGTATTTGCTGCCTCATTAAATATTATGGGTCCACGTCCAACACACGGATAAAAAAAAACCCTGTTGGGGGTCCTGGGGAGAGTCCCTACTAGACAGTGGTTTTTAAAATGTATTAATGACATGTCATAAAACATTTTAGTAGAAAAAAATACCTTAAATTGAAAATGAAACTATCTGAACAGTAGACGAATCAGTGCACCAAATATTTGTCATTGCTGGCAATGTTGCTCCATCAGAACACTCTTCCTTGAAGACAACAACATGGCTCATTGGTGCAAAAAAACAACAAAAGTAATTTAACACTTCGCAATATACATTTTTGTAGTGAATTCCTAACGTGTCTAATATCCTTCTTATTGTGACCTTATAACTTGTTAAACTTCTTACATCTTAAAGGTGCATTCCCACGAACGTATATCGGCTCGGTTTTCACGCCGAGCCGATATACGTCGTCTTCGTGTGCAGAGGGGGGGGGGAGGATGGATTGCCAGGAGCAAGAACTGAGCTCCTGCCCCATCTCTGCCTCCTCTCCACCCCTCTGCACTATTTGCAATGAAAGGAGGCGGGATGGGGCAGGGCTAAGTTCCAAGAATTAGCCCCGCCCCCATCCCGGCTCTCCCCATTGCAAATAGTGCAGAGGGGTGGAGAGGAGGCAGAGAGGGGGCGGGAGCTCAGTTCCTGCTCCTGGCTCTTCCATCCTCCCCCCCCCCCCCCCCTGCAGAGAGAGACAACCGAGCTGATATACGTTCGTGGGAATGCACCCTAAAGAAAGTTCTGGACTGTAGAGCAGTCAGCTAACAATGTATAGCTAGAAGTTTGGAAGATAAAGGATGCTTTTTTAAAATAATCTTTCTGCAAGATTAAAGCTGACACTGATTTTTATAAATAAACAACTTTAACCATTTTTCTAGCTACGTGAATTTCAATCTTTGTATTTGAATGAAAGTTCACAATTTTCCTGTGTTTCTCAGTTTAAATGATTAATTTCTCATTGTTATTTGACCCAAATGTTATTCTGTGTATGACATTAAGGCTGGATGCACATGGGTCGGAAATCTCACAGGATGTCTGCAGTGGGATTGCACGGAAATCTCTCCCCATAGAGAGAAGAGAGTCGCAGCAGAAACGGCGATACAATTGACAAGTCGCGGATTTGAATTCCACGCCACATGTCAGTTTCCGCGGGGCTTGCCTACAGCAGACTCTCTATAGCGTGTGGACGAGATTTTTGCAAATCTCGTCCACTTTGCTGCTTAATCTCAGTTTTATAAATGCAGCGGAATTTCCGTACGGAGGGTGTGCACTGAAATTCCGCCCTGTGTGAAACCAGCCTTACAGTTTCTGTTATTCCTCTTTCCTCTAGATTATTTTGATTTGTGATTGAGGCAAGAAAACACACAATAGGAAAAAACACTATTTGCATTATAAAGCATTATGCTGAATCATGCAATTAGAATGATTTTCTGCAACAGCAAAACAGCGGCACCTGTAGCATTTTGCAGCATTTCCACCCTGTGAGAAGGTGGCCTAAAAAGGGCTCCTTTCCACTGGCGATAGCAATATCACTCCGAGAAAATCGCAATGTTAAAATCACATTGCAACGCTGCAAAATCGCAAGCTTTTGCGTTGCGATGCGAGAATCTGTTTTCCATTGCACTGTATGGGCGACAGAAAAATGCAAAACGCTGAAACAATCCTGCTGCGATTTTTAATCCTCACATCGCAGCTTGTCCTTAAACATCGCTAGTGGAAAGGTTGCCATAGAACAACATATGTGGGACTTTCCTGCAAGAGCTCGCACTCTCGCAACGCACTGAAAATGTGCGATTACCTCGCCAGTGGAAAGGAGCTCTTAGGGCTCCTACACACTTGCGTTTTTTGTTCACACGATTGTCAATGGGACTTTCTAATGTTAAAAACGCAACGCAATGCACCAAAAACGCAGTTGCGTTTTTTTACAATAGAAAGTCCTATTGACAATCGCGTGGGAGCCCTTATAGTCTCAAAATCCATAATGCCATCATTCTACAGTTGTTCTAAGGCCTTCATATTACAAGGACTTATATATGCTGCCTTCTAGCAATAATAATGAGAACACTGAAAAAATGTAAGTATTATAAAAAACACTTAGACATGTTAGATGCCCCAATTACAATCTTGAAATAAATGCTGGATTTAATTTTATTTTCATCTAACTAGTCACCAGCAACAGTCAGTCTACTTATCTGAGACCATAAACAGAATTCTTAGTCATCTTCTCTCCCTTTTCTAAGGATGCTTTCTTAAAGGGTTCTTTACCTTCCTGCATGTAGGAAGTTATTATAAGGGCTTAAACAGATGGCCATGTATTTGTCCCGTTACACAGCCATGATGATCATGGACGCATGACGGGACAAAACAAAACTATGGATTTCAATTGTTTCTTTTTCACTATCGTCCTGCTGGTTTTTTTTCAAACTCCTGCGCTATTGGGCAGAGTTTGAACATCCTGAGAAGGGGGTAAACAATAGGCAAGGCGTTCCAAGGGAACGAAGAAAGATATGACATGCCACGATGCAGAAAAAAAAAATGCTCATGTAGATGTCCCCTTTCAAAAGAATGGGGCTCATATTTGTGCGAAATTTGTGCTTCTCGCAAATGCACAAATCTTGCATAATTTTCTCGGCCATGTAAAAGCGACCTTATATATAAAACGCACAATCTGTTTGTTTGTGTCGTATACAAATCCACAGTTCTGGTCCAATAAGAGAGAAATTTTGCCTGGGCGTTCTTCAGCACCAGGTGACGAATACTGGCGTAATTAAAAATCTAAAACTCATCAAGTTCCCCTGTAATTTTTGTTGCCAACAACAACCAATCACAGCTCAGCTTTCATTTGTTTTACTGCTGAGATAAAATGAAAGCTGTGCTGCAATTGGTTGCTATGAGCAACACAGATTGTTTTTTGGTCAGCTTTCATAAGATTGTGGTGCTGGGCTCATTTTTGTGGCCCACTTTGTATATTCCAGGACTGCTAGTCATAAAATTGTTGTGCAACGCGGGGGATATCTCGTAGTCTATATCTATAAAATTGAATGTATGTGTGTGTGTCTGTCTGCGTGTCTGTCTGTCTGTTTGTCCTTTTTGCGCTACTACACCATTCATCCGATCACCATGAAACTTGGGGAAGTTGTTGAGTACACTCCTGGGAAGATTATAGGCATAGTACATTTATGCTATGATAAATGGCGCGCGTGCGAGCGCCGTCGACGGTTACGCCCCCCCCACGTAGATCGTTCGATTTCCATCATTGCCACTAATTCTCTCACTTCCCGATGTTGTAGAAACATGAAATTTGGCACGAGCATTGATTATGTCATAAATAGGAAAAGTTAATGGGTCTCAACTCGATTATTCAATTCTAAGCGCCAAAGAATTAGCGTCCAAATTTTACGCACGGAATCTAATTTTCTCGCTTCCCAATGTCATAGAAACTTGAAATTTGGCACGAGCATTGATTATGTCATAAATAGGAAAAGTTAATGGGTCCCAACTCGATTGTTCAATTCTATGCGCAAAAGAATTAGCGTCCAAATTTTACGTACGGAATGTAATTCTCTCACTTCCTGATATATATAAATGAATGTATGTCTGTCTGTCTGTCCTTTATGCATTACTACACCATTCATCCAATTGCCATGAGACTTTGGGAAGTTGTTGAGTACACTCCTGGGAAGATTATAGGCATAGTACAACTATCCTACGATAGGTGGCGCGCGTGCGAGCATCGTCGACAGTTATAAGATAGTTTGATTTCCATCTCAAGCACGAAAGCAAAAGGCATTACGAGCAACGGGATGAGTGTTCAACCAGAAAATGATGCATCCGCCGAACGTTTCGCAAGACAATTGCTGGATATTGAGAATGCTGAGGTAAAATGAAAGCTGTGCTGTGATTGGTTGCTATTTCTTATACTGCTGAGGTAACATGAAAGCTGTGCTGTGATTGGTGGCTACTTCTTATACTACTGAGGTTGCATGAAAGCTGTGCTGCGATTCGTTGTTATATATTATACCACTGAGGTAACATGAAAGCTGCGCTGTGATTGGTTGCTATTTTTTATATTGCTGAGGCAGAATAAAAGTTGCGCTGTGATTGGTTGTTATTTCTCTTACTGCTGAGGTAACATGAAAGCTGCGCTGTGATTGGTTGTTATATATTATACCACTGAGGTAACATGAAAGCTGTCCTGTGATTGATTGTTATCTAGATATATAAAAACGAATGAATGTATGTCTATCTGTCTTCGCAGCAATGCGCTACGGGTAAGCTAGTGCTGAATAAAACTAAAGTCTCACACAGGGTAGATTCATACCTCCTTCATAAACACTGTTGTTAAACTTCTCGCATGAGTGCTAGCATGCAAAATGAAAGGAAAAGAAAGCCTTTTTTTAGCAATGACAATGAACATGAAATAACTGTTTTATTAACAATTTAAGCAAGGAAGAAATCAATGTAGTGCTAGAACATAACATGTAGCATGTGAACATTGTATCTCATGCTTCAAAAACAAACAATAAAGTATGTCTACTATTAGAAGAGGATAATAATAACAACAATAAAAGGTTACAGAAAACAGAATAAAAGCTAGATGTAATGTTAAAAGTCAAACTAGGACTTTTCTGACAAAAGGATGAGCCGGCCACTAGGGTTATGGTTTGCTGTGGGGAGGGCTGATTAACATACCATGAAAAAAAACACTCAAATGTTCTTTTCAAAGCTTCAGGTACATTTTAGTATGCTTGCTGTAAAAAATAATCTTTCAGATTCATCTACGGCCTTGTAAAAGACGGTTTCCGCCTTCATGACCCACTGCTTTCCATACTGTGAATACTCTCCTCACAATGTATCAGTAGAGATCTCACATCACTGCCGCACAGCCTGGCACTATAAACACAGGAATTGCACTACGGGAAGCAGCAGACCACTGGCATATAAGCATTCATGTTTAACACTGTATGCATATTTGACATATTATCTTCTTACAGCTGGTCCTCTGTGTCAGAAAACCACTTTCCTTTTTAAAGAGACCAGGAAATATCTGTTTAAGTTCACTTAAAGGGAATGTCTAGCACATGAAAATACTTCTATGTGTGTAACATCTGATTAACCCATCCCGGAATGTAATTAGAAGGGGTTGATGAGACATGAGGGGAGGAGGGAGGGGCCAGAGCTGTGGCTGGGGGTGGAGTCTGTAACTACACTGGTTGTTCCCGTCAGGCTGAAGGAACAGTGTGGTGTTAGGATCTGCTGTCCCCTCTCAGGTCTCATCAATCCATCCTAATCACATTATGGGATGGGCTCCATGGATGGCAGTCATGTTCTTTTTTCATTTCCTAGACAACCCTTTAAGAAGTCATTTTTCACATTTTTATAGGAGACGATTAACATTAAAACCTGGAAACCCCCTCCAGGCCAGTTTCAGAAGAGTGTATTACAGGTGCAGTTTTTCACTTGTAATGCTGATAAGTGTCCCGGGCTGACCATGGGGTTACTCATTGCACTATAAGTATCTATGAAGCTGTGAGTTTGGGTCAGCTTGAGACAGTCGTCCACATTACTGCACACATGAGCCCATAATACACCCATCTGAAGCTGGCCTCAGTATAACTGAGTTTAGGAGATCTTTATAGATGATGTGCACTTTCCTTGTATACTGCCATGTTGTGTGTAAAACTGTATCTAATACACTGTTCATCTTCACTACAGTCATTGTAGTGTTGATTACAGTAAATAAGAAGTCTGTACTTCACTGAGGAGCATCAAGTTTTAATATTCCAATATCCAAATTGGATGCTCAGTGATATTTAAAGTAGTTGTCCAAGCTTAGAAACCAGGAGTTCTTTATTCCAGCGGAACTCTTGTCCATTGGGCTGTTTTGGTATGGCAGCCAAAGGGGGTTTTCAGGAAGAATACTATTGATGACCTATCCTCGGAATGAGTCATCAATAGTTGATTGGCTGCGGTCCATCGCTCAGGACCCTGACCAATCAACTGATTGTGCGCCTGGTGACAGCGTCACAATTACACAGAGGTCGGAGCGGACATTTCTGCTTCGACCTCTGTGTAGTGGCTGATGTTTGTAACTTGCGCCGGCCACTACACGGAGGTCAGAGCAGAGACTTCCGCTGCTTCCGCTCTGACCCCAGTGTAATTGCGGCGCTGCAAGCAAACACACAATCAGCTGATCTGTGGGGGTTCCAAGCAATGGACCCCAGCCAATCAACTAATAATGACCTATTCTGAGGATAGGACATCAATAGTATTCTTCCTGGAAAACCCCTTTAAGCTATAGTCACTTGATTATGGATGATCTGTAACACTAGATACAGCTCAAAGAGAAGAGAGGTGCTACTTCTGAAGAAAGAACCTTGTTTATAATATTGGACAACCCATTAAAAAAAGATCCTTATGAAAGTGCGCTTGCCCTTTATTTATAGTCCCAAAGTGAGGTTACTTAGAGACAATAGTAAACAGTCTATACTACATAACTTGTTAACATAGAACTGTAAAGTATAACTCATTGATAACTTCAAACATATAAAAAAACATGAAAGAAGTAGTAATGAAAAGTACATTTACTATTTAATTAAATATTTTTTCAGCAGCTTTCATTTTCCTTTTTCTGTCTATTTTGGATATAGCAGCCCAGCCAGCTTCCCGCATCTTTTTTATGGTTGAAGTTTTGAGAGCAGAGCCAGGGGACTTCAAGTGCGCTTCAGTAAGACTCTAGTAACATAGGAACACAGGTGATTAAGAGAATAATATGTGCATGGAACCTATATAATAACACGGTATATATTCAGTGTTAGATATTGTCCCAAATTAAACTATTTACACCAAGTAGCTGAATCAAGGACGGACAGAACTACAACTCTGCAACTATACTTGCAAGAAGATATTTTTGTTATTAAGGTATGAACACACCAATATACTGTATAATACCAAAAACAAATAATGCCTACACATGTAGTTAGGATCATCCTCACAATAGAACAATATTAGGACATAAGACTAAGTGCTGTCCCAAATTTAAACCCTTAGGGACCAGCCTATGTCTTCAAAAGTGTCAGAACCGGCAACTCTCGGGGCCGCCGTGCCCGCACCACCGGTCCGGCCACCCGGGGTGCAGGAGCGCGGCGCAGAGGTACCCCGGTTCTTGTGATCTCCCCGGGCCGCTGTAAGACTGGTCGCCGCCGGGTTGCTAGGGAGGCAGCTGGTGCTTCTAGTGTCCTGACTACCAGGCTGGCTTCCCTAGTAACTGTCTGTGCAGCTAGACTGGGGGCGTGTCCCCAGCACCGCCCTGATTAGCCCTGCTGCTGTCAGGCTCCCCGCCCCAATCAGCTTCTGGGGCGGGAGCGCTGACAGCATTTAAATAGGTGTGTTTTCCTCTCAGGCCTCGCCAGTGTTAGTTTGGTTCTCCAGCTGCACCCGCGTTTATCCTGACTGCTCTTGTGACCTCGGCTTTTCTGACACCTGCTTTTGGACTTGACTACGTTTTTGCCTGACCCCTCCGTACTGCGTACCCTCTTGTTGCCGACCCGGATTGTCTGACCATTCCACCGTTGCTTGTCTCAGTGTCTGTTTGTCTCCCGTGTCCCGCTTCCCTAGTGAGGGTAGGGACCGTCGCCCAGTTGTCGCCCTGGGGGTTAGCCCAGGGGGGCAAGTAGGCAGGGACAGGGGTTGCGGGATATCCCAGGGACCCCCATATCCCGGACACTGTCCTGACAGTAACACTGGCCGAACTAAGGTCAGACCCTTGCATCCGCCCGGCAACTTTGAGCCCCTCGATGGAGGCCGTGGCGGCTGTAGCGAACCAGGTCCAGGTCCTTACGACCCTTGCCCAGGACCTAACAGCCCGCTTGCAGCCACGGGAACAAGTGGCAGCTGCAGGTCCCATGCAGCCCTCGTCCGCTCCAGGAACGATGTCAGAACCTCGAGCCACGCTTCCGGATTGCTTCTCCGGAGAGAGAGATCAGTTTTTTGCATTTAGAGAGAGCTGCAAGCTCTACTTTGATCTCCGCCCCCACTCCTCTGGTACTGAATACCAGAAAGTGGGAATCGTAATTACCCGCCTGAGGGGAGAGCCCCAAAATTGGGCTTTCTCGCTACCAGCTGGCTCTCCAGCCCGACTATCCCTTGACGCCTTTTTTTCCGCCCTGGGTCAAATTTATGACGAACCCGACCGGGCGGGCTACGCAGTCTCCAAACTTCTGGCCCTGCGCCAGGGTTGTAAGATGGCGGAGGACTACTGTTCCCAATTCCGTCAACATTGTACGGAATCCCGGTGGAACGATGCCGCCCTAAAAGACTTATTTTTGACCGGTCTGTCTGAGGGTCTCAAGGACCTACTTGTGGCCCACCCAGAGCCTAAAACCCTGGAGCAAGCCATGTCGCTGGCTATTCGAGCCGACCGACGTTTGAGGGCCAGACACGCCGCTCGGACCACCCCACTCCCCACGTCTACTTCTTCGACTGACCCGACCTGTTACCCTCCCACCACCGAGGCCATGGAGCTGGGAGCCGTGAACCCCGAGCAACGACGGGAACACCGCCTGAAGAAGAACCTCTGCTTCTACTGTGGGGAGCCGGGTCACCGCATTGCTACCTGCGCTAAGAAGCCACGGCAGGAAGAACTCCCGCTCCTAGGCAGTTGTCGGGGGGACTGTCTAGGAGCCAAGGTACTCCCTGTGTTGTCCAAAATGTTAGTGCCTTGCACCCTAGAATTTCATGCTTTCCACCGTACTGGGCAAGCCTTTGTTGATTCGGGGGCTGCGGCTAATTTCGTTAACTTTAATTTCGTTGCTCAACTGTCCGGGGTTTTGTTACGTTTAGAAACTCCGATTCTGGTTTCAGGAGTGGACTCCACTCCTTTGCAAGCAGGGGTGGTTAATCTGGTGACCCCTGAAGTAAGGTTTACTATAGGAGCCTTACACGTGGAAACCTGCACCTTTCTAGTGATGAGAGATTTGTCTGTGGACGTCGTCCTAGGCCTCCCCTGGCTCCGGGAGCACAACCCGGTAGTAAATTGGGACACGTTGGAACTGGTAAAGTGGGGTCCCCGCTGTGCCAACCACCTTCGTGCGGTGAAGGTGGGAATCTCCACCTGCGAGGGGAGCCCCCTACCAGAATACCTCTCCGAGTTTTCTGACGTGTTCTCCAAACAATTATCTGAAGCTCTGCCCCCTCATAGGGAATGGGACTGTAAAATAGACTTGATTCCTGGGGCCAAACTTCCTAAGGGCCGCATTTATAACGTTACGGTTCCAGAGAGAGAATCCATGAGGGACTACATCCAGGACAGCCTGGCCAAGGGGCACATCCGGCCCTCAGAATCCCCGGTGGGTGCCGGGTTTTTCTTCGTTGAGAAGAAGGATGGGGGTCTCCGGCCCTGTATTGACTATAGAGAGCTAAATAAAATCACAGTCCGAAACCAGTATGCTCTTCCACTCATTCCTGACCTCCTCAACCAGGTCGCTGGTGCCCGATGGTTTTCCAAACTTGATCTCAGGGGAGCATACAACCTCATCCGCATTCGGGAGGGGGATGAGTGGAAAACCGCCTTCAATACGCCCCTCGGGCATTTTGAATACCTAGTTATGCCTTTTGGATTGTGTAACGCTCCCGCCATTTTTCAGGGGTACATGAACTCAGTGTTTCAGGATATCATGGGGGTGTTCGTGGTTGTATATCTAGACGACATTTTGATTTTTTCCTCCGACTTGCCGAGTCACCATACTCACGTTCAGACTGTGCTAGCTCGACTCAGACATAACAAGCTGTTTGCTAAACTCGAGAAATGTGTCTTCGGGGTACAAAGGATATCATTTTTGGGGTATATCATCACGCCATGCGACTTCCAGATGGATCCTGAAAAGGTGAAGGCCATCACGGAGTGGGCCCAGCCAGGGTCGTTGAAAGCCCTTCAACGCTTCCTCGGCTTCGCCAACTACTATCGCAAATTCATTAAAGACTTCTCCGTGGTGGCTAAACCTCTAACGGACCTCACCAGAAAGGGGGCAGATGTGAGGACCTGGTCTTCTGAGGCTCTGAGGGCCTTCAATACCCTAAAGGCGGCGTTCTCGTCTGCACCTGTCCTAGTACAACCGGATCTGTCCAGTCCTTTTGTGGTGGAGGTAGATGCCTCTGAGTTTGGTGTGGGAGCGGTACTGTCCCAAGGTCCCTCCACTCTCACCAACCTTAGACCGTGTGCCTATTTTTCTAGGAAGTTTTCGTCCACCGAACGGAACTATGATATAGGCAACCGGGAATTGCTGGCGATTAAGTGGGCTTTTGAAGAGTGGAGGCATTTTTTGGAAGGAGCCCATCACCAGATTACGGTACTCACTGACCATAAAAACCTCACTTATCTAGATTCCGCTAAGAGGTTAAATGCTCGGCAAGCCCGCTGGGCCTTGTTTTTCTCTCGGTTCAATTTTGTTGTTACCTATAGACCCGGTTCTAAGAATGTCAAGGCTGATGCCCTGTCTAGGAGTTTTGGTTCTCCGGAACCTTCCGAGCCCGAGCCTGAGAGCATTCTCTCCCCTGGGGTGGTCCTCGCTGCTGTCTCCTCCGACCTTTCACCTCTCATTCACGCCGCTCAACAATCTGCTCCTGAAGCCCTTCCGGAAGGCAAATTATTTGTCCCGTTGTCACTGAGATTGAAAGTGTTAGAGGAGACACATGCTTCAGTCCTAGCTGGACACCCCGGTATCAGGGGTACTCTGGAGTTAGCGGCCAGACTCTATTGGTGGCCGCACATGGCCAAGGATGTACGGGTATTTGTGTCCGCGTGCCCGGTTTGCGCAAGGGGGAAGAACCTCAGGAGACGTCCTGAGGGGCCTCTTCTGCCCTTGCCCATTCCGTCCAGGCCATGGTCCCAGTTGTCCATGGATTTTATTACTGATCTGCCATCCTCGCTGGGGAATACGGTCATTTGGGTAATAGTTGACCGTTTCTCCAAAATGTCTCATTTTGTTCCACTTGGCAAGTTGCCTAACGCCAAACTTTTGTCTGAGATGTTCATCAAGGAGATTGTTCGGTTACATGGGATCCCCGAGGATATTGTGTCTGATAGAGGGGTTCAGTTCGTCGCTCGCTTCTGGCGAGCCTTCTGTAAAAATCTAAACGTTAATTTGTCCTTTTCCTCCGCTTTCCATCCCGAGAGTAACGGACAAACGGAACGGATGAACCAAGAACTTATCCAGTATCTGCGACTGTTTGTCTCGGATAACCAGCATCAGTGGGCCAACTACATACCTCTCGCCGAATTTGCTATTAACAACCATGGTAACTCGTCAACCCAACTGTCACCTTTTTTTTGTAACTATGGGTTCCATCCCCGGTTCTCGCTTTCTACTCCTTTGGTCTCGAACAATCCGGCCGCCGACATATCCGCCGAAGAACTGTGCACAGTTTGGGCCCAGGTTCGTAAGAACCTTCAGGGTTCCCAAGAGAAACTGCGTAAATACGCAAATAAAAGACGTACTATCTCTGCACCTTTTGTGGTCGGGGAGCAGGTTTTATTATCATCTAAGAATCTGAGACTTAAGGTTCCCTCCCTGAAACTTGCTCCTCGGTTCATTGGCCCATTTACGGTTTCTCAGGTTATCAACCCGGTGTCATATAAGTTGGCACTTCCTGACCCCTGGAAGGTCCACAAGGTTTTTCACAAGAACTTGCTTAAGAAGTATGTGACTCCAGTTCTCCCCACCCAGAACCCGCCTCCTCCCTCTCTGGTACAGGGGGAACTGGAGTATGAAGTAGAAAGGCTTGTGGATGCCCGACGGGTTAGAGGTGGGCTGCAGTACCTGGTCCACTGGAGAGGATTTGGCCCTGAGGATAGGACGTGGGTCCCTGCCAGGGACGTTCATGCGCCACGCCTAGTCCAGGCATTCCACAGGGCTTTCCCGCTTAAGCCCGCACCTGGCCATGGGGGTCCGGTGTACCCCCGTAGAAGGGGGGGTACTGTCAGAACCGGCAACTCTCGGGGCCGCCGTGCCCGCACCACCGGTCCGGCCACCCGGGGTGCAGGAGCGCGGCGCAGAGGTACCCCGGTTCTTGTGATCTCCCCGGGCCGCTGTAAGACTGGTCGCCGCCGGGTTGCTAGGGAGGCAGCTGGTGCTTCTAGTGTCCTGACTACCAGGCTGGCTTCCCTAGTAACTGTCTGTGCAGCTAGACTGGGGGCGTGTCCCCAGCACCGCCCTGATTAGCCCTGCTGCTGTCAGGCTCCCCGCCCCAATCAGCTTCTGGGGCGGGAGCGCTGACAGCATTTAAATAGGTGTGTTTTCCTCTCAGGCCTCGCCAGTGTTAGTTTGGTTCTCCAGCTGCACCCGCGTTTATCCTGACTGCTCTTGTGACCTCGGCTTTTCTGACACCTGCTTTTGGACTTGACTACGTTTTTGCCTGACCCCTCCGTACTGCGTACCCTCTTGTTGCCGACCCGGATTGTCTGACCATTCCACCGTTGCTTGTCTCAGTGTCTGTTTGTCTCCCGTGTCCCGCTTCCCTAGTGAGGGTAGGGACCGTCGCCCAGTTGTCGCCCTGGGGGTTAGCCCAGGGGGGCAAGTAGGCAGGGACAGGGGTTGCGGGATATCCCAGGGACCCCCATATCCCGGACACTGTCCTGACAAAAAGGTTTTCTGGCCAATTTTTATTGAGTGGAAGCAGATTGCTCTGACTCCTGTATAATGGCCGAAAGCAGAAAATTAGAAACATTTCTCTGTCAGGGGTCATAGGATAAGAACCCACTGGATGTGTGGCACCCGTTGGTGCCACACCAGATCCAATCAAACAATGAATCCAACCCCAAAAGTTGTTCCACCAGTTGAATCCACTTCCTCCCTCCAGGGGATCAGCAGCTACTATCCATGACTTCAACACAATGGCCCTATGAAATGCATAGACATAAAAGGAGAAAAACAGACACTGTGCTCAGGAGCAGACCTCAGAGGTGATATACATGGTCAGGAATGGTTGGTAATTCACTACTCAAATATATACACTTACTCGGGGGGGGGGGGGGGACTTCTCTTACCCGTGCACCCCAAGGACATCTGGGATGGCTCTGATTCAGTAAGAAAAAGCTGGTAACTTCAAAATCCATGTGCCAGAACTTTATTGGTTCTCAATACGTTTCGAGGAAACAAAACAAATTCCCTTCCTCAGTAGTACATATACATTAAAATTGCACAGTGCAAATGATTGAGCAGTTTAGCTCCATATACATAGAAAACCTTAATGTAAGGTGCCATATTACTCCACAAGCCTAGTCACATGACAGGAAAATAACCTGATCACGTGACTCGGAAAGAGGGCGAGTAGGAAGTTTTCTCAGGCAAAACAACAGATCTGAACATCAAAGTCTGCTGCCATCTAGTGGATCATCAGAAAATTATAAATCCCAATGAATACTATTTTAAAACATTGCTATTGCTGTTTAGTGTATAAACATACTAAACAAAGTGTAAAGCTAACTCCATGAAACCTAAAAACGTATAAAATATACAAAATAACTATTGGTAGACAATTTTTTTAAAACATTTAACAATATGAGATTATCTTAAATCCATAATAAAATAAATATATGTCCATAAAAGTGGGTATAAAATCCCAAAAAATAATTCCCCCCCCCCCCAAAAAAAAAAAGAGGACGGGAAGCTGAGGAGTCACTAAAGCTTGACATGTTTTCACCTACAATATTAAATCTTGATAATAATAAAAATTGTATGTTATAAAGAAAAAGTAATAAAAATAATAATATTAATAATGAAACCCTATTCCCAGAAGACAAAAATGATTGAGATTCTTGGATAGCTCTACAGAAGTACTGAGCATATGTATACTACAATAGATATCATCCCCACTTGTGAAGAATGTGAACTGGTTAGACACCAACTTACTGATCTGGGATCAATAGAAATTAGGTTTCCTGACTTACAGTGCTATTGTCTATACTTCCTAAGTGCTTCTAGTGAATCAATCCGATTAAAGGTAACTACCCCAAATTAAAAGATAATATAAAAACAATAATAATAAAATATATAGATAAATATAATAAAATTTAGGTACATCATATATGTACTAAAAGGGTAAAACTAACCCAGATTTTCCAAGGTTTCATCAAGGCCAATGGGAGCTGAAGACTCAAAACGAAAGATATAAAACATCTCTCTCCAGCAAAGCTGTTTATAAGGCCCTCTCACAATTTCCAGTGGGATCACAACCAGGCCACTTAGGTCCCCCCCATGTATAATTTGCAATGGCGGGAAACACTATGCATGAAGCCATGTTAGATATTAGAACAATTTTTAAGACATTCCCTAAGTGACCCACGTGGGCACTGTAGCAGATACATTACTGATTTAGATACACGGGTCATTTGATCCTTAACCCCTTTGTGACCAAGCCTGTTTGCACCTTAATGACCAGGCCAAATTTTGGAAATCTGACGTGTGTCACTTTGACATAGAATAACTCCATAAAGGTTTTGCATATCCCAGTGATTCTGACATTGTTTATTTGCCACATATTGTACTTCATTTATGTGGTAAAAATAGACCAGTAGAATAGGTGTATATTTATTAAAAGCACCAAAATTGGGAAAATTTAGAAAAAAATATAATTTTTTCACATTTTTTATTGCAATATCTCAAATATGTGCAAACATATTTTTGATAAGATATATATTTCTATCTGTTTACTTTATTCTGGATGCACATTGGAAAAACTTTCGTTTTTTTAACCATTTAGGAGACGTACAAATTTAACATGAATTATTAACATTTTGAGGAACACTTTGTTTTCCTGCACCAAGCCAAGATTGCAAAGGCTCATTCATAGGTGTCAGAATGATTGAAAGCCGCACAAAAGCACCCCATTTTAAAAACTACATCCCTTAATATATTCACTGAGGGGTGGCGTGGAGCAAAAATAAAATTTCATATTTTTGCAAATATGTCATTTTAAAGGCAGTTTTTTTTTTCTATAGTGCACATGAAAATGAGGATTTGCACCCAAAAATGCATACCCCTGTTTGACCTGTGTTCAGAAACATACCCCTTGTGGCCCTATTCTTATGTTCGTATGCACAACAGGGCCCAAAATGAAAGGAGCAGCCAGTGGCTTTCAGAACAGAAATTTAGCTTGAAGGCGTTTTTAGGCCCCATAGCACATTTGTAGAGCCCTTGAGCAGCTAAAACGATGGAGAACCCCCACAAATGACCCCATTTTGGAAACTAGACCCCTTTAATGAATTCATGAAGGGGTCTGCTGTGTATTTTGACCCCACAGTTTTTGAATGAATCTAAGCAAAGCAGAAGGAAAAAAATTATGATTTTCATTTTTTTGCAAATTGTGTCATTTAAAAAAAGTTTTTTTGTACAGCACACATTGAAGACTTACACCCTAAAATGGATACCTTAGTTTGTCCGGTGTTCAGAAATACCCATTGTAGTCCCAATCTGCTGACCGGACCCCTGGATTGAACGCGGCCGACCACGGCACACAGTCACCCACCGCCAGGCAGCAGGTAACCGGTGCAGCCCCCCCCCCCCGGCACAGCGGCAGCCCCCCCCCCGACACAGCGGCGGCCCCCCATCACAGCGGCGGCCCCCCATCACAGCGGCGGCCCCCCCATCACAGCGGCGGCCCCCCCATCACAGCGGCGGCCCCCCCATCACAGCGGCGGCCCCCCGGCACAGCGGCGCCCCCCCCCGGCACAGCGGCAGCCCCCCCGGCCCATCACTTACCTGGGCGGCGGGACGGCAGGACGGCAGGACAGCTGGGCGGCTTCTCGGGACAGCTGGGCGGCTCTGCACCTTCCTCTAACAGAGGATGGTACAGAATGGCCGCTCCAGCGCGCTCCCGAGCAGTGACAGCTCGTCTGCGCATGCGCAGAAGAGCTGTGGCGGGGAGCACACTGAAGCGGCTCGTGCTGAAAGGAGAAGACCGGACTGCGCAAGCGCGTCTAAAAAAGCAAGCTGCCAGCGAATTTAGACGGAACCATGGAGACGAGGACGCTAGCAACGGAGCAGGTAAGTGAATAACTTCTGTATGGCTCATAATTAATGCACAATGTACATTACAAAGTGCATTAATATGGCCATACAGAAGTGTATAACCCCACTTGATTTCGCGAGACAACCCCTTTAATATTGACCTTTTTATGCAATATGTTTTTATTACATCTTTTAAACATAGACAAGGTAAGGTTTGTTTACAAGTCAAGTGATGGTAAATATACAATGGTTAAAATAATTAGCGTTATTTCCATATGCAGTAATGGTATGAATAGTTTATCCAGTACAAATGGTTTGTCAGTCAAAGTTGGGATCAGATGATCAACAGTAGTTCATCATACAATAGTGTTCTTTTTTACATTATTCCCTAGTCACAAGCAACACTTACAACAAGCAACCTGACATTTAAAGATCCAGGATTTGAAATCTTATTGGTGGGCTGGGGGTTGGAGTATTCAAGACCTTTTGCAGTTATCCGTTTGCTTTTAGGATCCATGGGGGCTCATTTATTCTTCAATGTGTGGGCTATTTTATAGGCTAGTTAAACACTACCTAGTTTTTCCCAAAATTGGGTATTCTAGTAGTATAGGTCAGCGTTTCTTTAGAATTTGTTTAATATCGTTATGATGAACATTATATTTTGTGATAAATGCTGTAGAGAAATCATCCTACTTCTCATTTAGATCCTTATTAGTCTTAGGCTGGAGACAGTCATCCTGTGTCTTCCTTTTTATTCAGGACATGGAATGAGAAATATGTTTTCTAGGGTAGCCTTTGTTACGAAACCGTTTACTGACTGAGCAGTTGGTTATCCAGGCTCCATTCCAGGGAGCAATTTCTAAGAATTATTTTCAGTTGACTATATGGGATGTTGTTCTTCCAGCTTCTTTTAAGATCAAGATAACTGTTGGTATGCATTTTTTGGCAATGAGTCTTAGTCCGGCTGCATACGGCAGAGCCGGATTCCGCATGCGGGTTCCGGCTCTGACCCTGGCCGGCGACCATGCATACCCGCTTTTGCTGTAATACGGATGACCGCAGACACTTGATGTGGGTCATGCGCAGTACAGATTTTTTTTTTAATATTTGTTTTTCTTGCGCTGTTGCAAGGCGATGGTGTGGGTACCTGCAGCCTATATGCAGTGTCAGTTGCAGATGGGCTGCGGGTCAGAAGGCTTCCATTGACTTCAATGGAAGCTGTCTGCGTGGAGTCCACAGCAAAATAGAACATGCTGCGATTTTTCCTCCCCTCACGGAAATCGCAATTCATTTTCACGAGTGTGAAGGAAAAATGGAGTCTACATACCTTTCAAAGCATGCTATTTGCTGCAGATCCTCCGCGCAGACGCCTGCCACAGATTTTGCAGTGCAAATTTGTCCGTGTGAGGCCGGCTTATGTATGAATAATGCCATCTTCCACAAATAACTGTACATCCAAAAATCTCACTGTTTGGGGGTCTATATGTGCCGTGAAGTTTTTACACCAATCATTATGGGTCAAACTTTCAATGAGAGACACAAGTTCTCCTTTTGGTCCACTCCAAATAAATCATATATTATCGTTGTACCTCTTGGTACATAGATAGTAACTCCACCTTCTTTTCAAAACTCTCTATGAAGAGATTTAGTGAGCAGAGGACTAAATCTCATCCCCATGGCTGTACCTTTTTTCTGCAAATAATATTTCCCCATTATAGATAAAGTAATTGTAGAATTAGGATAAACAGAATTGATTTCATAAAAAATTCTCTGTGTCTTGGGGGCATTAGCAGGTCTCTCCCCAAGGCTTCTTGTACTGACAATAGGCTTAGATTGTGTGGAATATTACTATAAAGTGCAGTACCATCCATGAGCACTAGGAATGAGCGAGTATACTTGCTAAAGCACTACTCGCTCGAGTAATGTGCTTTAGACGATTATCTCCCTGCTCGTCCCTGAAGATTCGGGAGCCGCCGCAGCTGACAGGTGAGTTGCGGCGGGGAGCAGGGGAGAGCGGGCGGTGGAGAGGGAGAGAGAGATCTCCCCTCCGTTCCTCCCCGCTCTCCCCGCTTCGCGGCAGCCCCCGAATCTTCAGGAACGAGCAGGGAGATACTAATCTAAAGCACATCACTCGAACGAGTAGTGCTTTAGCGAGTATACTCGCTCATCCCTAATGAGCACGTAAAATCTTTCTTCATTATCCCACTTCAGCTCCTTAATTAGTGAGGCAAGATTGGTGGAGTCCATCAAATATGCTGGCAGATCTTTCACATACCACTATTGACTATATATGTCGAGAGTCTGAAAGTAAGAAAATGAAATCCTGCTATTATGGATCTCCCAGGAGGACTCTTAATATTCTTGTGAATTTTGGGAATAAAATAAAAATAGGGTACAGGGATATGTAAAACCTTAATGAAATTAAAGGGGTTGTCCCGCGCCGAAACGGGTTTTTTTTTTTTTTAAACCCCCCCCCCCCGTTCGGCGCGAGACAACCCCGATGCAGGGGTTAAAAAAACCACCCGCACAGCGCTTACCTGAATCCCGGCGGTCCGGCGTCTTCATACTCACCTGCTGAAGATGGCCGCCGGGATCCTCTGTCTTCATGGACCGCAGGGCTTCTGTGCGGTCCATTGCCGATTCCAGCCTCCTGATTGGCTGGAATCGGCACGTGACGGGGCGGAGCTACACGGAGCTACACGGAGCCCCATTCAGAAAAGAAGAAGACCCGGACTGCGCAAGCGCGGCTAATTTGGCCATCGGAGGGCGAAAATTAGTCGGCACCATGGAGACGAGGACGCCAGCAACGGAGCAGGTAAGTATAAAACTTTTTATAACTTCTGTATGGCTCATAATTAATGCACAATGTACATTACAAAGTGCATTATTATGGCCATGCAGAAGTGTATAGACCCACTTGCTGCCTCGGGACAACCCCTTTAATAATGACCCCATGGGAGTAACGCAGCTCAATTAAAGTATCCAACTGCTTCGAAAACATACAGGTTGGGTCATTATCCAGTCTTTTATAGTATTTTCCATCTGATAAGATTTTGATTGCCTCTTCTTAATAGAATGTACCATCCATAATGACTATCCCACCCCACTTGTCTGCATTCTTTATAATAGTATCGAGGTTAGAAGAGAGGTGGTTGGTGGCCTGAATATATGCTTTGCTTAGATTACGTTGGTATATCTTTCTATTTCTTTTTTTAAGTGTTTGAAATCTGAGGGTCCCATATTGTAAAATGTCTCCAAAAGCTTTCAATGGGGTAAAAAGAAGAAGGGGGTTTCAGATTAGATGGAACCAGGTCTGAAGTGATAGAAGAGGCTAGGGTGACTATATCAACATGATAGAAATTATCTGAATTATCATCAAAAGATAGGAAATGCTCCAAAATCTTTGCTGGATTTCTTTATCATGGATTTGAGCACAAAGTGATGTTTGAGAGTAATTTTTCATATAAAATGGTTCGAGTCCACAAACAGATTAAGCACATTCATACTGTTAGTGGGGCAAAATCACAGGCTTTTTTCCAGTACCTCTATTTCTTTGGAGTTAAAGGGGTTGTCCCGCGCCGAAACGGTTTTTTTTTTTTCACCCCCCCCCACCATTCGGCGCGAGACAACCCCGATGCAGGGGTTAAAAAAGATCACCGGACAGCGCTTACCTGAATCCCCGCGCTCCGGTGACTTCTTACTTACCCGGTGAAGATGGCCGCCGGCATCTTCTCCCTCCGTGGACCGCAGGGCTTCTGTGCGGTCCATTGCCGATTCCAGCCTCCTGATTGGCTGGAATCGGCACGTGACAGGGCGGAGCTACACGGAGCTACACGGAGCCCCATTGAGAAGATAAGAAGACCCGGACTGCGCAAGCGCGTCTAATTTGGCCATTAGACGGCGAAAATTAGTCGGCAACCATGGAGACGAGGACGCCAGCAACGGAGCAGGTAAGTGAATAACTTTTTATAACTTCTGTATGGCTCATAATTAATGCACGATGTACATTACAAAGTGCATTAATATGGCCATACAGAAGTGTATAGACCCACTTGCTGCCGCGGGACAACCCCTTTAAGGGTATACTTAATCATATTAAAAATGCCTTTAGATTTTAGATATTCGAAATCTTTACAGACGGGTTCAATTACCTGGTCGTTCTTAATTTTTAAGTGCTTCTTTTTGTGCCTCCCCCTCTACATCCTCATCTAAAGTGTATTTTCTTTTTCTTTGAGGGCCCACGGAGCAATAATACTGAGTGATTTTTCTTTACGTCACCACTGGTGCCCTTGGTGGTACTAATAATTTGGGGACTGGCAAAGAAGATGGGGGGCAGGGGGTGGCATTTGCACTTACATTAAGGATTTCTAAATGAATGGAGGAAAGCGGTTCACTCATTTTCACTGTGCAATTTTAATATTTATGTTTCATGAGGAAGGCGATTTGTTTTATTGTTTCCTTGAAATGTGTTGAGAGACCAATACAGTTCTGGCACATGGACTTTGAAGTTTCCAACTTCATTTAGTAAATCAGAGCCATCCTGGACGTCCTATGGGTGCAGGGGTATGAGATTTTCTCCCCTCCCCCATCTGAGTAAGTGAATTACCAATCATTCCTAACTATCTATATCATCTTTGAAGTCTGCCCGAGCACCATATCTGTTTTTCTCCTTTTATATCTGCAAAGTGGCCAGCACTGGTAATTGCAGGAGTAGCTCCCATTATAATCAATCAATGAGAGCTGTACCTGCAATTACCAACACTGGCCACTACACTGGTGTTGAAACGATTTGCTTCTGCTCCGTACCCTGCTGGTGACAATGTATGAAGATGCAGTTGTTTAATTGGTGGTGCAATACATTGAACTACTTATGCAGTACAGTGTATTATGCCTGTCAGTATACTGACACTTCTCCAGTTAGATACTGTCTCTGGCAGGGCATCATAGGCTTCTGTACATGGCAGAACCTGATGTCATTATTTGACCTCTGGCTGTCATTGCAACCCATCAGCATCCCATGATCATACCACAGAGAGGTCAATAGGTGGCAAAGGGAGCTCCCTTCCTCTGAAAAAAACTGGATGCTGTAGTTGCTATTGATCGCAACATCTAAAGGGGTTTAACGGTTGGGATTGGAGGTTTCTATGGTCCCAGTAATTAGAGCATGAGCCTGGCTGTTATTAGACAGCTGAGCTTGCACTACACTAGAAATCAGAAGCTTGTGCTGGGCTAAACTTGTGGAGCCATAAAAGAGAAAATTGGCATGTGTAAGGCCCCATAGTGACCAGTAAGGGATTATTGTAATATAATGGCTCCACCACCTACTAAGTCCAGTCCGCTTTTTTAAAACAGCAGTGTTGAGAGTAGCATAAAAAGCCTAAAAGTCGCAAAAGTTAACATTTTCTAGCATAAATGCTTATATGCATTTCCCCCCTCCCATTGATCATGTGACACTGGGAAGCCAAAAAAGTATTAGAACCTTGTAGGTTTTATATAGGGACTGGCACCCTACGAAAGCGCTCGCCATGTTCTTCCATATCACCAAGATTGTGAGGACAGTAAAATTACATGTTTTTTTTTTTAATTTTCAAATTTTCGTGATTTGTGAAAAAACCTGATGTGATACGGAATTTTGAAGGTCATTTTTGGAATCTGTGAAAAAATCGATTCCGACACACCTCTTTATTTAAGAACAAAAGACAAAAGTTGCAAAATTGCAGATCAGTGATTAATGAATCTATTTATCCATTAATTTTCATTCTCAGCAGATCCAATACATAAGAACATAGATCATACTGCTATACTATTTACAATTTAGGGTCAAGCACATTTTTAATTGTAAAAGCAATGCATCATTTTACTCTATAATGTAAAAAATACCTTCTTTTGAATTAGAGTGTGGGTAATGGGAGTTGAGTGAGTCTTATGATATAGTGATTTCAACATATTCTCATTTCCACATATTCCCTAAAAGAAAAGAAAAGAAAAGAAAAAATGCACAAGATATAAGGATTATTTTGCACTTCACATTGGACTGTGTGTCCAACTGCTTAAAGTGTAACTAAACTTTAACAAACTTTGGACATGCCAGAAGTATTGATTAGTATGTATCTGGGTGCTGAGACCCCCATGGATTGCTAAAATAAACAGAAAGGAGTGCTTAGCTGAGTGCAGTGCCCATTCACCTATTATTAGATCTTCTACAGAGCCCATACACCGCTGCAAGCAGACATGGAAACATCTATATATTATGGGGAGCACTTCACCAGAAACCAATATGTTTAGATAAAAAAAAAACAATATGTAGCTTCTTGCGAATAATCTTCCCCAAAACAGGATCTTCCCTCAAAATATCCCAGTGTCTAATTATGTTTTTCTTTTAGAGATTTGCATTCGTACCATACTGTACCGAGTAATAAATGAAAATGATCTATCAGCTGAATGAGCACAGTGCTCAGCCGAGTGCTTCTGCCTATTCATGTTAGCGATCACTCTGGGGTTCTGCATCTGGTCCCCCACTGATCATTATTTTTGATATGCCACAATAACATGTCAGAAGTTTATTTTTTAAGCTTAGTACTTAGATGTAAAGGATTATTTTGCACTTCATATTGGACCATGTGTCTGACTGCCTAAAGTGTACCATGTGTAGTCGACTACGTTATTCCATCCTCTCCTTTTAGCAGTACATTAATGTCAGAGGGCAAAAGGATACTTCTGGTCTCCATCTGACTAATGGACCCCTACAGACATGCTTAGCGTGCCCGTCGGGAGCTTTCCCAGAGTACATGATGAAGCTAGAGTAAAAATGCTAAAATGTGGTTTTCCCATAACCATAAATGCTCTTAAAAATTTTTAATCTAAAAATAAAAATAAACACATCTCTAGTCTACTTCTTTTAGAAATATTGCACCATTCTTGAGATAAGTAATTAACTGCAGCGTTAATAGATTTCTATGGGCTCTAATGACATTATTGGAGCCCAAAGAAGATAGAGTACGGCTGAGCATGCGCATATTATGCTGTACGGGCTGCACTGATGTCCCTGGAGCCTATAGATGATTATGGTAGCTGCTGTGCATTTCTAGAGCAGACTGACAAGATCTGTTTTTCAAGAATGGACAAAAGTTGAGCCAGTGCCGCTTGGTTGGGGAAAAAAGTGGGGACAATTATGCAGACTCGACCAGGGAATCCAGGGACAGCAGCAGGACAGCTATTGAACACACTGGACTCTTCCTGGTTTGGACACACGGAGTGCAGGTAATTATCTTAAGAACGGTGTCATTTTTTTGCAGTTTGTGCACCATAGAAACAGGACGTACCAAAAGAGGGTGGAATTTTATTTTGGGTTCCATTTCTCTGCACTTAGAATATTTCAAAGGTTTTTCAGTACATTACATGGTATATTAAATAGTACTATTGAAAAATACAACTCGTTCCGCAAAAAATAAGTCCTCATACAGCGATGTCAATTGATAAATAAAGGAATTAGGATTTTTTAAAAGGAGGTGGAAAAAGCGAAAATGGAAAAATGAAAAAAAAGCTTGGTCACTAAGGGGTTAAGGTCCTTTTACATGAGCCAGTTATTGGAACCAAACATCCTTCCACACATTTCTTGACATTTGAGCCATGTTAAAGGGCTAACGATCAGCTGATGAACACGCTCATTCAGTTTCAGCGAGCATAATGTGTGAACAAAGATGTACATCCTACCCACTAACAATTGGTAGTCCCCATAAGTCAACTCTTGGTCCATGTAAAGAAAAATTAAATAAGCATCAATCAACATGCACATTGATCGACACTCATTACATTGGGCTGAGATTTCCTTTAGGCTATGGAAGACTGTGCTTTGTAACTCAACCACCAGCTATACACAGACATCTGCCCGTTTTCTCCTCCTTTTCCCAACCATCTCTTCACGTCTGTTTATGTGATGTATAGCAACAATAGCAGGGCACCATGTTAGCCTAGTAAAGTCATAAGTCTCCACTGCACTTAAGGTTCCTTTGCACAGTACGACCGAGGGATGCGTAAGTATCCGACAGCTGTACCAGTGACTATTGCTCTTTACACAGGAGCGAGAGCTGTTCATTGGTTTTAAACAGTTATTGAAGTGAATGGAGGCAGAGCGGGCCAGGGATGGTTCTGTCCATCTGACTCCATTCACAGTAAACAGGAGTAGGTTAAGCTTAGGCTTGTGTCACACTAATGTATTTGCGCAATGGGCGTATTTGCACATATAACTGCATGTTTTACTGTATGCCCAAAAAACACACAACTATGCCTGCATTCATTGAAATTGGCAATTAGTTCATATGTGCTATTTTCACAGGAGAATAGAGCATGCTGCAGATTTTTTAATGCGAACAAAATGTGCATGCAAAATATGCTTATGTGAACAAAGCCATTAAAAGAAATGGTTGCTATTCACTGTGTATTGTACGCACACATTTTTCGTGAGTTATACAGTGTGCAAATACGCTGTGAAAATCGGGCCTAAGGCTGGTCTCACACAACCGGATTTGAATTGGATGTTCCGCGGTAAAACACAGGCATTGAAAGGCATGCATTTTTGAATTTCTCTTCAAATTTGCAGGCATGAACTGTGTATACCGTGAGCAGAAGAAAAATCACATCATGCCCTATTTTACCGCAAAATGCCTCCATTGATGTCAATGGAGGAGTGTGACCTGTGCCCATACTCAATTAACATTGCATATGGGCTGCGGGTACCTGCATCATCGCCAAGTAATGACACAGGAAATACAAACAAAGCAAAAAAAAACAAAACCTGTACTGCGCATGACCGCCTGCGAGCCTCAGCGGTCATAAGCAATACAGGCTACTGCCAAACGCAGGGTCGCTGGTTGGCTCACAGCCAGAATCTGCCGTAAGCCCCCCGCATGCGGAATCCGACCTGGTTGTGTGAGGCAGCCCATAGGCTTGTTCAGTTTTGGCAGAATTGATGACATAGTAGAGATTCAAAGAAAACATTTTGTGTACAATATTTTACCAAAATGTCTGTAGGGTCAGAGCTATCAGAGTGGAAATCAAATTGCAAGGCAACTTTTCTTTTCTTCTTTGGTGAATCTTGCAGATTTGTAATAATAACATTTTCAAACTTTGGTGGAGTCTTCACATAAAACGTCTGAAAGTATACAGCTTTTAAGATTGGTTTAATTTGTGACACATTTTCAAGAGCACAGTAAAGGAAAACTTAAAAAGAGCAATATAACGATGCAAACGGCATTAAATGGCAGAATAAATGCAATAAAAATGGAATTGCTTCCACATTTTTATATACTCCAAACCATTCCACTTATTCCAGGTAAATACTATTATTCAAATATCCTCAGAATAGGTCATTCATTGACAGATTTGGATCCGCTGCTCCTGACCGCAGCTGATCAACATCAAAATACACAGGGGTATGGAGATAAATCTGCTGCTTCGGCCCCTATGTAGTGGCCGATGCTTGTAACTGCAGGCACAGCTCATATTGATTTCAATCAGAGCTGCGCCTGCAATTACAAGCACTGGCCACAACACAGTGATTGGAGCAGCAGCTTACACCGTGTACCCTTGTGTATTGTGGTGCTGATAGCATGCACTTGGTCAGCTGATTGGCCAGGGTCCTGAGTGTTGGATCACAGCTTATGAACTATGGATGACTCATCCTGAGCATAGGTCATCAACAGTATTTTCCTGGAAAACACCATTTAAATCCTTGATTCATAAATATTAAAAGGAATGTGCCATCAGAAAATGATCTATTGTACAAACCAAGTTTTTATGTTACACATATTTTCTATGAATTTTTGGTTATTTTATTATGCCGCAATCTACATTTTTTAAATCCTTTAACGCCACAGGACGTAAGGTTATGTCCTGCATGTTTGGGGTATTACGAAGGGAGATTGCAGGGTGATCTCCCTCCATACAATTCGGCCGCTGGCTGTTTCTTCAAGTCTGCACCCCCCCACAACAGCTCCGATATGCCACATAGCTCATCGGAGCCGTTAACCCTTTAAATGTCAAAGTCAATTCTGTCAGTGGCATTTAAATCTCCTGGACGATTTTACGAGGTCTTGTAGACCTCTCCCCCACACCCCACCCCCTCCCGCGATGAAATTGCAGAGAGCCGTGCGGGTGTCAGGGCAGCCGGGATGGCATAGCAGGATGCCTATCAAGCCATGCCTGTTAGAACGCGGTATGATGTAATGCTATGGCATTACATCATACTGCAGAAGCAATCAAAACATGCCAAGTTCTTATTCCCTCAGAGGACTTAAAAAAAGTAAAGATAAGTTTAAAAAGTTTGACTAATTATTAAAAAAAAAAGGTTATAAAAGTTAAAAAAGAACAAAAAACCTTAATGAAAAAAGCGATCAAAAATTGTATGTACTCCAGAATGGTACCAACAGAAACTACAAGATGTGCTGCACAAAATGAGATGTTGCACAATTACCGTATGTTGACAAAAAAATTAAAAGGTTATGTCTGTCAGAAGATGGCAGCAGAAAATCATTTTACAAAAATTAAATATCTTTGAAAAGAATAAAAGTAGTACAGCAAAAAAACAAAAAAAAAACAAATTTGGTAACGTATTATTCGAACTGACCCATAGAATAAAGTCATTGGGTTGTTTTTGTTGCAGTGTGTATGCTGTAGAAACAAGATGCACCCAAAGATGTCGGAATTTCAGTTTTTTTCCATTTCACTCCACTGAGAATTTTTAAAAAGTTTTTCAGTACATTATATGGTACATTAAATAATACCATTGAAAAATACAACTCATCCTGCAAAAAAACAAGCCTTCGGGTAACTAAATCGATGAATAAATAAAAGAGTTATGATTTCTTAAATGGGGGTGGGGGTGGAAAAAACAAAAAAAAGGAAAAAAAAGGGATAGATGCAGTTGTGAATAAAGTGGAGTTACCCTAATGAGGACCCGGTGTGGAGAAGAGTGTAGATTTCAGTGGGTGATGTCTTTTAGTAATAAGCGAAAAAAGCTGCATACGTTTCTAGTCCTGGTGCTGCCACGTAAGTGACTGTGCAACCTGTTGGGGTTGGCCAGTATAGAAGTGGAGAAGGAAAGGAGAAAAACCACTGATGTAATGGAGTGACCTATTTGGACAGACATACGTAGGCTTAAGGTTTTGAGGAAAAATTTATTTTCTTTAAATGGAAGCCAACTATAAAGTTTCCCTCAAAACCTTAAGCCTACGTACGTCTGTCCAAATAGGTCGTGCCATTACATCAGTAGTTGTCCTCCTTTCCTTATCCGAAAAAAAAGGGGGGGTGGTCCTTAAGGGGTTAATCCTAATGTCACACAGGCTACCAAGAATAAACATAGTCTGACATTTCCTATTCTGTACGGAAAACATTTCCACTGTCATCTCATTATCATCCCATGGTTTACAATGAGAAGTGACACCTATCTAAATATAACACAGGATCCACCAATCACAATTCGTGATGATCACAGTTTATGTACGCCTCCTCCCTGAACAATGTGTTCTGCACTTGTCACAGAGCATGTCTAGAACTCTCTTCTATAGAAGTCAGCCCTCAGTCCCTGACCATTGTGTCGATGACCAATGATTTCTGAGGCTGCCTTTACACCGGCGTGGGCGATTTGAGGCCCTCGCCATACATATGAAAGTCCCGTGGGTACAAGGTGTTTTCATGTGAAAATAGCTTTGCATCAGTACGGGGATGAAGAGAATATTCTACGTGTGAGAAAGATAGGGCAGGAGCTATCTTTCTGCTTTTTTTTTAAACTCCCACACAATAATGCAGACTGAATAATCAACAAAACAACAACACTGGTCTGTAACAACAAGCGTATTAGCACATGTGCCCATCTGTTTAAGCCTTCAAGGTAATGTACCCACATGTCCTGATCAGTTTATTTAAGTTTTACTTCCTTTTCTCTGCTCCAAAAATGGAATAAAGAGATGGAAGTCCTGAACGGAGGCAAAATGCTTGCGTGAAATCACCCTAATGTCTTGTATAAGTCTCATTGTAAAAGGTATTTAAGATAGCTGTGTTTTGCTTTATCTATCTGCTTCTATAGGTGGCATCAGCAAAAAAGGTTTTAAGGGCTGCAGTATTTGAGTCTCCATCAGAGACTGATATGACCATCTGTGTAAAGTGCTGGCGTTATGTAAGTAATGTTGAAACAGGAAAGGTGGGACACAAACCACTTTATACCTGTGGAACAATGCTCTTGTTGCCTTTAGAGGAGGTCCACAGAAATGCATTCTTATTATCTGGCATTTTTACTTTCTCTTTCAGTAGTGTTCTTGTTGAGAAAGCTGAGGAATGCTGCAACTCTCCCATTTTGGTAGATTGTTTTGGAGTCTCCATATATACAGTCTGAACTTCCTAGCAGAGAATAAAAATATATATACTGCAAAAACTTAGGGCCTACAGTATGTGCTAAAGGATTCCGTCAATGCTAACCTTTACGGTTCATAAAATATAGTTTACCTTGTGCTGTTTGCTTGATTTAAAGTTCATTTTCTCCTTCAAGAATAAAAATATTAATTACTGCTAAATTACATGTATACACATAAAAATAACAGTCCCAGTATATGATAAAGCTGTAGTGTTTACTTAAAGTGATCTGCACGTTTGCTAGTTATCACATTGGCTATCATATAATACAAAGTCATTTGAAAAGTTAGTGACCATTTATTTATCTAAAATTATGTTTTTGTGCTTAGAGATCTCTCTAAACTGCTGGCCACTTCCTTTTACTTTGCTGTCCACTGCCTGTTGTCAGGTAATGCCTATCTCTAGAGATAACAAGACTGGAAAACAGGAAGTGAAAGAGAAGGGTGAATTAGAAAAAGAGGAGGAGAATGGAGAGACACACAAGGTCATTCTGTTGGAGCTAATTAGTGAGTTATTTACCGGCCATATATATCATTACACTCCGAGCATGCTCAGAGTATGGAAAACAGGAATCAGGACTGCAGTACTAGACAGTGACTGCTGTCAGCTCTCTCACTCCTGGCTGGCCAGACTCTACTTCTCCCCTGACATCACTAATATTAACATACTGACTGACAAGTGTGCTCACATAAACAACACACAAATTAAAAATGAATAGCACAGCCAATTCGGCACTGAATGGGGCTGAGCAATATGGCCTAAAAATAAATTCTTGACTATTTTTAACCTATGAACAATTCTCAGTTTTAATCTACATTTTCTTGCTTTTGCTAAAAAAATACCAAGACACAATGAAATCAATTGTTTTCTTTAAAAAAAATACTGATTTTAACCTGGGCATATATACTATATTTATCTGGGCATTTTTCGGTGCTTGGTTCATAGGTTGAAAAAGTTAGCCAAGTAACTTTTTTAGTGGCAAAATAAAAAAAACTACATTAGTAATGTTATAATAAACACTTGATGTGTTCTGTCCTGTGAGGATCTCCTACTGAAAAAGAGGAGATCACAACTGCCTACTGAAAGAGAAGATAGTACAGATGGTGAGATTGTCCTGCTCTATTACTGTCATCATGCTGTGCTACCATTACTGTTGACAAGTCCTTGTGATGCTGCTATTACTGACGCTATTAGTACCAGTATAACAGCACTCATTTTGGAGCATAATGAGATTCTATTTTGTATTTTAAAGAAAATTTACAGGGGTCCAGAAACTCTTCAGACCCTTTAACTTTTTTGCATTGTTATGTCATTGCCTTGCTCAAGTAAAAAAAAAAATTTTTCCCCCATACCACTGTACTCAATACCCCATAATGACAAAGTGACAATATAATGTTAGAAATCTTTTTACATTTTTTCAAAATAAAAAACTAACACTTTGCATTGACCTAAGTATTCAGACCCTTTGGTAGGACACTTGAATTTTAGCTCTGAGGCCTCCCATTTCTTTTGACTGTTTCTACACCTTGATTGGAGTCACCTGTGGTAATATCAGTTGAATGGACATAATTTTAAAAGACACACCGCTGTCTATAAAAAGTCTGTCACCTCCCTACAGCACCATAAAATAAGTTAGGGGAGGTGACAGGGAGCCGCACGATGTATTTTCTATGCTCACCCGCTCGCTCCCTGGCTCCTGTAGTGCCTGTCGTTGAAGATTGCATGTAGCACTGACCCCCAATAGTTGCCCCAGTAGTAATAGTGACATCACCCACCCCCCGCCACTGTCCTCAGTAGTAATAGTGACACCACCCGCACCCAGTGGTAATAGTGACACCACCTGTCCCCGGACACTGCTCCCAGTATTAATAGGGACACCAACCGGTCCCCGACCCCCTCATCCCCCGACACTGCCCCCAGTAGTAATGCTGACAACACCTGCTCCCCCTTCCCCGACACTGCCCCCAATATTAATAGTGACCCCCCACTTACCCTTTAGCTGAGGACAGACAGACAGTGGACACTGCTGTCAGGATAGCCATCAGCGTGGACTTTTGAGTGAACTGAACATGCACGAAAAATCAGTTGCACTTTCCCAAGAGCCGACAAGCATTACTGTGTGACAAGAAAAGACCACTGGCCGGGGAATTTGTCGTATCCAAGGACGACGAAATGGTAAGCATGGGGGGAGGGGGCACCTGTTTAGGTAAGTATATAACTTCTGTATGACTCATTTACAAAGCACACAGTATATTACAAAGTGCTTGTAATGGCCATACAGAAGTGCATACATGCACTAGTCACGGCCGGACAACCCCTTTAATACCAATAATGTAACAAAAAGAGTATGTTCATACAAAGCAGGTTTGCAGCGGGACTGCTGCAGATTTGCAATTCTATATCTGTCATTGCAAATCCGCATTGATTCCACCACAAATTTGCACCAAAATCCAAAAGATTTTGGTGGAATGCTTTCTGCACAAAAATATTCCAATATGTTGGAAAGCACCCTAAAAAGGGTACAATGTGTGTTTTTCGCTCTTTTTTGTATTGTAAACAGAAATTTATAATGCATTAAAATAACTTATACCTTTTGCTGTTTTTCTTGCTGAAGATGCTTCTTAAGTGTGACTATTTCATTATTCTTGTTGGATAGTTCAGTTTCCTTAATACAGACAAAAATTTGTTATTTTAGGTTTACTATTGTACCAATTTTGGAAACATTGATATGATAATAGTATGGCCGCCTGCACACGAACGGGTTAAACTCCGGATGCGGGATCCCGCACCAGAATCGGACCCTGTGCCTGGCCGGTGATCCACGTACCTGTCATTTCTTGTCTTCTTCTGTACTGTGAATGCTCCAGACAGCGGACATGCACAGTACAGTTTTTCCCACGCTTTTGCGACCTTTCTGCAATGTCAATTGCGGAATGGCCACGGGTCAGACAGCTTCCATTGATTTTAATGAAAGCCCGCACAAAAACGGAGCATGTTGCGATTTTTCCTCCGCAAGCGGAAAATCGCAGTTGCTGTCTGCTCGTGGTGAGTGGATATGCGTATGCTCCATTGCTTTGAATTGCTGCGGAATACAGCGGATTGTCCACGCAGCAGATGATCGCACGTTCCGCAATTCAAACCCGGTCATGTGTAGGGAGCCTATGTTCTTACATAATATAGTAAGGGCTCAGTCAGACAAGCATTTTTGTGCATGCATTTGGGTCCTGGAAATGCTTTCGCAAAACACATGTATAAAATTCGCGTTACTGAAACGGCAGACTTGTTTTCAAATTTGCACTTGTTGTGCGGTCACAAAATGGCAAAATTTGCACATAAAAGTGCAGTCCCATTGCTATGCGGCTGTGACAGCTGCAGCACGGGATTCCTTGGATGTGAAACCCCTAGATGCTGTCACATCAAGGGGTTTCACCTTGTTGTCAATGGGGCCGGCACAGCAGCACAGGCCCCATTGAAAACATAAGGAGAAGATCGCGATCCTCTGCCACAGCTGTGTCAGATTTCTTCATCCCCTGTGCGAATCCCCTTGTCGCGGAATACTGTGACAGCACATTGTCACAGTGTTCAGTGACAATGAGACTCCCCGCGGGGATGAAAAAATCCCCTGCCACAGCTGTCACAAAGGAGCGCAATGCTATCCCATTGCTTTCAATTGGGCTGGCGCTGCTGCCACCCCATTGAAAGCAATGGGATGAAGGGAACCCCCGCTTTGATGATTTACAGGGGGCAGAAGTGGTTGGCTTGAAATAGGCCTACCCCGAAAATCATCCCTAGTTGCAGAAAAAAACAAACATTTATACGTCACCTTGGAAGCGCTGTCATCTCCAGCGTCTTCTTCCAGGTCGCTGCACTGCTCTTCTTCTTGCCGAGGATTTAAAAATCCTCGCCTCTTGAAAGCGCTGCCTCTGATTGGCTGAGTGCTGTGACCAATCAGAAGCAGTACCAAGCTGTCATTTAATGAATGGCTGAGCGCTGCCTCTGATTTGTCACAGCTCTGAGCCAATCAGAGGCAGCGCTTTCTGGAGGTGGAGATTTTTCAATCCATGGCCACCAGAATACAGAAGGAGACTGCCAGGGACGGAGGAGAAGAACCAGACAGCACTTCTAGGTGAGTTAACTTTTTTTTTTTTTAACTTTTGTTTTACAGCTAAGGAGGATTTTCGGGGTAGGGCTTATATTTCAAATCCACTTCCACCCCTCCAAAAATCATCGCTGCAGGGGATGCCTTCATGCCATTGCTTTCAATGGGGCGGCAGCAGTGCTGGCCCCATTGAAAGCAATGAGATAGCATCACAGACCTCTGCCACAGCTGAGCACAATGAAGGAGTCCCCTGCGATAGCTGTCACAGCTGTGTCAGGGGAGCGTGATGTACTCCCTATGTTTTCAATGGGGCCAGCGCTGCTGCTGACAGCCCCATTGAGAACAATGGGAGATAGCGCAGGTTTTTCTTAGCGCTGTGAGCCTTGAATGAAGACATCGCAAAGGAGAATGAAACCATTGAAAATCATTGGTTTCATAATCATGCATTTTCACTCTTGCATCGCTAGAAAACCAATCGCCCTAAGGGCTCAGTCAGACGAGTGCTTTTTTCACGGATGTATAGGTCAGTGAAAACAAAACTCAAATCATATGTATAAAAAATGCGTGACCGAAGCAGCAGATGTGTTTTTTATTCGTACTTGTTGTGCAGTCACACAAAGCTAAAATTCACACATATAATGTGGCTCCATATAGTGATATCCCCTGCTGTGACAGCTATCTCCGTTTTCTCATTTTTTTTCTTAAGTCTCTGTGTTGTGCTGTTTCCCTTTTATTCCCCCCCCCCCTTCCCAAATATTTATGAATAAATTAACAACTGGGTGCAGGCATACTTTATTAGTGTGTTGTAGTCCACTGTGGCAATACAATAGTTAATCCTTCCTGGTCTATAGTCTCTGTTGCCACAGTGGTTCCTAATTAACTCAGATTTGGCTCTGATGCATCATCACTAATGGTCCGTTTACACGATCACTGATGTCACCGCTAAGGTCGTTGGCGCTCGAGCAGAGCGTTTACACAGAATGGGCTTCTCATCTGCTTCTCGCGCAGCGCTTCACCTCCTAGTCCTAGGTGAAGCACTGAGCGGGAAGTGTTGACACCAGACCTGACAATTTTGGAAAAAATGGCCGACAATTCAAAGTTCATAGTGTCCCTCCTATCTATGATGAGAGGGAAGATCAGTCAGGCATGTTGGATTTAAACATGTCCAAAGTTTTTGGACTCTAGGTAGACAAACCACTGATAAAGGTGACCGACAGCGGCCTTATTATTTATTTCAGTGTTTAGGGTACATTTTTTATGATGGACATTTTTCATTAGTTTTTAGGTTTTAGGATTTTTATTGTATTGCCTTTGAGAAGTTGTCCAAGATCTTTTTTCCCCCTATAAAACCCAGCTCCCCCTGCCATACAACAGCAAATAGGCATATACTCATCTCTCCCCATGCCGTGCTGCACTCAGTCCTTGCTCCTGTTGTTTATTTACAGGCTGAAGTTCAGCCTGTTTATGGGATGTTACGGGCTGCTGCAGCCAATGACAGGACTCATTGTTCAAAAACTGAGCCTTTAACATCCCATAAAAAGGCCAGGGAAGACCCGAAGCGGGGACATGGGACACAGTGCAAAGAGGCGAGTATAGAAAGGTTGCCCTTACAACGGAGATTTTGACAGTGATAAAAGACTATGTGAGTCTAACAAAGCAAGGGAACCTGGTGTAAGAAGTGATATTGATGTAACCATTAAATAGCCATGTCGAACTCTTTAAGAGATTATTTGCATATTTTAAAGTTGCAGTATATGCATTACTGGTCATATATTACAATGTGTGCCAGCCACACCTGGCAGTCGCAGCATGCACTCAGGTTCCCGGCATCTGCACTGGCTGCTACTGCCGCATGGAAGGTGCATAAGTATTCCTGGCTGTTGTCTTAAAAGACTAGTGCACACTTAGGCCGCCTGCAGATGGCTGGATCGGATCCGGCAGCGAGAATTCTCGCCGCAGGACCCAACCCGAGCACCTGCAGAGAGCAGCGCGTACACACCCGTGCCCCGCAGCTCCGGATCTTTCATGTGCCGGCTGCCGGGCAGCCGGCGCATGCACAGACCGGAGCCGGCGGCGGGTGAGTGACAGAAATAGGGCATGTCGCGGCTTGTTCGCTGCGCGAGATTTCGCACGGCCAAAGGCTTCCAGCGGCGGAAATCCAGCGGGAAATCCCACCGCGGAATTTCCGCCTGTCTGCAGGCGGCCTTACCATCACACTCCTCTGCCAATCCCAGGCCACCTCTAGTTATATCGGGCATCCTCTCCTCATAGAGTATGCCTGAGTATTGTTGTCTATTTCATCTGTTCAAGGTGTGCTTACTAGTTTTTTATATTAGGCCTATTCTGACTACATTCTTGTCTCCACTCCTGACAATGGCTTGTACTGACATTTCTTTCCGCTGCCTGCCATGATTCGCTATGCTGAACCTGTTGTGTGACCTGACCTCTGGCTTGTTCCTTATACTGAAGTTTGCCACCTGCCCCAACGTAGACTGACTATATCCTTGTTCATACCCTCAGGTACTGTGCCTAGGCATCTACTAGCCTCAGCTGCCACAGTATGGAGACTACTTTCTGAGTAATGACTTAGGGACCTGGCAGTGAACCCACATCTTGACGGCTGGGCTGGGGTTGAAGGATGAATACTGGGTTACCTCAGATGTCGCCAGAGGAGCTGGCTTAAAGCCAAACTAGTCTGTCATTCAGTTGATCCATGTCCACTTTGTCTGATAGCGTGTTGCACTGCCATACTACGCAGCAGTGAAGTGGTGATTACACATGTGCACCAATGCTTCATTCACCATAAGGACTCAAGGGGAAGTGGGGGCCCCATTCAAGTGATCTCTGGGTTCTCAGCGGTCAGGCCCCTTTGCTGTAGTACATTTAATGTACATTCTGTGCATAGGTGATAAATGTGTTTAGTGGGAGACCCCCTTTAATTATCTTGGCAGTTTACTTGTACTAATCAAGGTGGAGAGGTATATGGATGTTTTCCTTACCATCAAAACTCTGGTTGCAGTTATTTCCTGTTCTTTTGCTCTGAGTCCACCTAATTCTGCATCCTTTTCTTCAAGCAGTTTATCATACTGATGCTATGAGACAAGAATAGAAGAAGTGAATGTATTTTCTAACTTAGTCTATCACTACCTGTGATATGTTTACCAGACATTTCTTTGCATAACGCGTAGGGCTTATTCACACGGGTGTATATCTGTTGGGTTTTCACGCCCGGCTGATATACGCTGCCCCTCTGATGCATTGGCTTACAATGCATCAGTGCACAGGGGCGTATTTCCGTGGCATAAAAGCACCTGACCGGGCGCCGTCATGTCAAGGGCGGCAGCTGCATAGATCCCTATAGGAACCAATGCTAGCTGCCAGAGAAGGGAAGTGGGAGGGAGTTTAGCAGCATGACTGCTAAACTACCTCCCGCTTTTCTTCTCCGCCCCTTGCTGCTGTTTGCAATGAGTGGGGGCGGAGCAAAGCGCTACCCACTCCGCCCCCTCCCATAACTGGCTGCAGGGAGGGGTGAGGGCTGAGCTCCGCCCACACCCATTGCAAACGGCTAGAGGGGAGGAGAGAGTAGGTGAGTCGGTGAGGGGGAGGGAAGGGGGAATGTCTCCCCAGGCCCCACGGCATTGCGGCCTCGGCGCATATCGCCAGGCCCTTTGTCGTGCAAGTGTTTTTACGGCGCCGGCGGGTGAACGTAAAATGCCTATGGCCATGTAAATAAGCCCTTACAATGGATATAAAAAGGCTACACATATCCTGGCTTAACCCCTTAAGGACATGGCCTATTTTGACGTTGAGGACCAAACGATCTTTGGTAGATTTTCTTCTCCATTTTTCAAAAGCCATAACTTTTTTATTTTTCCGTCGATGCGGCCGTACAAGGGCTTGTTTTTTGTGTGGTGAACTGTAGTTTTTATTGCTACCATTTTGGGGTACATAGGCTTCATTGTAAAACTTTTATTATTCTTTTTAATGATCGCAGAGAGAGAAAACGCATCAATTCTGCCACAGATTTTTTTTTAAGCGTTAATTATGCAGTATAAATGACACACTACATTTTTTTCTGCGGGATGGTACGATTACAACAATACCAAAATTCTTATATTTTTTTAGGTTTTTCCACTTTTCCACAATAAAACCCCTTTTTTGGAAATTACTTCTTTCTAAAATCGATGCATTCAAAGTCCTATAACTTTTTTATTTTTCCATGGACGGAGCTCTGTGAGGGCTTATTTTGTGACGAGCTGTAGTTTTTATTGGTACTATTTTGGGGTAGGTTTTTTTAAAATCACTTTTTCTGTGTTTTTTGGGAGGCAAAATTCTAAAAATTAGCATTTTGCCTCAGTTTTTTAGCGTTTTTTTGTTTAACGCTTTTTGCCGTGCAAGATAAAAAGCATGTTTGATTTATTGTACGGGTCTTTACGGACACGACGATACCAAATATGTGGGATTTTTTATGCAAATATGAGAAAAAGCATAAAAAAGGTTTTTTTTTAAACATTTTTTTTTACATTTTTATTTTTTGTACATTATTTAGATTTTTTTTACACAATCTGTGTCCCTCTAAGAGACTTACACTGCAGCACTGATGATCGCTGTGATAAGGCATGTCAGGACTTCTCTCCTGCCATGCCTTATCGCTTATTACAGCGATCTTAGGCAATCGCAGCGGGAGGCCGGCTTCTAGTGACAGCCGGCTCCCACTGCAGGATAGTGCGAGATCTGCTATGATCTCGCGGCTGTCCCTATGACGTAAGGGTACGTCATTTTGGAGGACATACCCTTACGTCATGGGAAGGGAAGGGGTTAAAATGACAGCAATACCTTGTGTAAATGTCACTGCGCAGCACCTAAATATATAGATAATATATCAAATGTGTCCTTGTCTGATAATTATTTTCACAGGATCACAATTAACAAAGGAGATAAAAAGTAAATTATTGATGTTTGTCAACACTGACCAAATAGCCTTAGTGTTTCTCAAAAACAAACAAATCATGATGAATTGGGGAGTGTAAATGGTCTTCAATGGAGGTGTATTCTGTCTTAGTGCCCAGGGCAGTAGGAGCTGTAAATATGGCCTGGCTTAAGGCCCTTTTACACAAGACAATTATCGTTCTCCCACAGGGTTTTGAATGATAATCGTCCCGTGTAAAAGCATGCAGAAAGTGAACGACTGGACGAGAATCGGACATCAGAACCGCACTGAAAAGGAGCAGGCTGCAATTTGTTTTCTAGACCAAAAGGTCCGCAAATCAAATCTGCATGCCTTATTTCATTTGCGGACGATGGACGATGAGCAGATCAATGATCGCTTAGTGTAAATAGCAGCCGTTCAGAACTGAACGGCCGCCATGTTATATCAAAGGAGAGGAGCGGGGGAGTGAAAGGAGAGAAATCTCCTGCAGCCTCCTGCTGTGGGCCAGCGATACTAGATCCCGTGCAGGTGCATGAGACCTAGTATGTGCGTGGGCAAGTGTCGGGCATCATTTGCCCAAAACCCATCCCGTCTAAATGAGCCTTAAGTTTAGACCACCTATTAGTTGGATTTGTTTATGCCAAAAATTGTGCCAAAATTTTGTCAGTGAAAAACTGTCTGAAAGTGTCTAAAAACACATAGTAAATGTGGTGCAAAGCGTATAAGACCATTTTGTGGAGCTGTTGTATTTTAAATAATAAATAAGTCCCATTGTCTCTGGTCTGTTGTGTGTGTGTGTGTGTGTGTGTATATATATATATATAAAAGTTTAATCTCTTTTTATTAAATTTTCAAAATATATTACAAAAATTAGAAAATATCAATATGATAAGAAAAAGAAAAACAATAAAAGGGAAGATGGTAAACAGGCCTCGCAGGGCTTGTACAACACTTAGGCACGTCTTTTTGTGGACAACAAATAAAACAGTCAAGTTGTCAAGCCCGTGCATGATCCCTGTACCACCTCACTCCAATCAACTGTTCTTTTACTGTAGCAACGCATACTATCTGAAAGTAGAGGTGGGGTCTAGGTCGTGATGAGTGTCGAAATTTATGTGGTGCGAATCCCTTTCATTTGGAGGAGAGGAGAAGAAAGAGGTGAAGGGAAAAAGAGGAGAAGGTATAGAGACAATCTAAGCAAATTAGTTAGAAATGACAGAAGGACAAAGCACTTTAACTATAACACACCGAGCATATATACGCAAATAAGACAACACACATACACAGGGGGGAAAAAGGGGAGGAGGGGGGGTATATACTTAAAGGGGTGGTCTCGCGAAAGCAAGTGGGTCTATACACTTCTGTATGGCCATATTAATGCACTTTGTAATATACATCGTGCATTAAATATGAGCCATACAGAAGTTATTCACTTACCTGCTCCGTTGCTAGCGTCCCCGTTGCCATGGTTCCGTCTAACTTCGGTGTCTTCTTGCTTTTTTAGACGCGCTTGCGCAGATGCATCTTCTCCCTTCGGCTGGTCTTGGAAGCATCGGCGTTTTGGCTCCGCCCCCTTTTCACGTCATCGCGTAGCTCCGCCCCCGTCATGTGCCGATTCCAGCCAATCAGGAGGCTGGAACCGGCACACGTCATGGGGCGGAGCTACGCGATGATGCGTACAAGGGGGCGGAGCCAAAATGCCGATGCTGCCGAGCGGAGCCGAAGGGAGAAGAAGGGAGAAGACGGATCTGCGCAAGCGCGTCTAAAAAGGCAAGAAGACACCAAAATTAGACGGAACCATGGCAACGGGGACGCTAGCAACGGAGCAGGTAAGTGAATAACTTCTGTATGGCTCATATTTAATGCACGATGTATATTACAAAGTGCATTAATATGGCCATACAGAAGTGTATAGACCCACTTGCTTTCGCGAGACCACCCCTTTAAAAAGGAAAGTGGGAGGCATAGGGAGGGGGGGCACCCTGAGCGTCTTCTTGTGGGTCCCTACCTCCAAAAGCCCTGTGTCCCCTTCAGGGCTCGTGAGTAAGTTTAGTAGAACTAGTAGAACAGACTACCAAACTCTGTTGAGGATTCATACATTCTCCAAGGTTGCCAGGTCTTTCTGTATTTCTCCTTCTGTTTTTCGGGCTCTCGGGAGTGCTCCGCACATAGCTCCTCCATATGGTTAAGGTATGTCATCTCCTGCTGCCACACTCTCATTGAGGGGACCTGTGTGGTTCGCCAGTGGCGAGGGATGACTGCTCTGGCTGCTGCAATACAGAAACGCAGCAGATCTCCCTTTTGCGCACTAATGGAGCCCGGCAGGATAGAGAGGAGGGCTATCTGCGGAGTGTTGCTAACAGCTTTTCTGCACATTGAGTTATAAGTAGCAAACACCCTGTTCCAGAAGGGACGCAGTTTATCACAGCCCCACCAGACGTGCAGTAGAGTGCCTCTATCGGTCCCACAGCGCCAACACATGTCCGACACCGAGGGAAATATTGTGTGGAGTCACGTAGGGTATCTGTACCATCTAGCCAACACCTTGTACCCTTTCTCTTGAGCAGTGCATGCCATGGTTAATTTGTGTGTGAAGATAAATGATTTTTGCCAGTCGCTCTGTGTAATTTCTTCTCCTAACTCCTGCACCCAGGCCCACTTGAAACCCGGGCTAGTGCAAATAAGCTCTTGCATCAGGAGGCCGTATATTTGCGATAGCACGTGCTCCGGAGGGGACCGTGACTCAAACAACCTCTCGAAGGGTGTCAGTTCCAGGCCCGGGGTGCCGGTTCCCTCCCATGGAGTAAGGAAGGAGCGTAACTGAAAATACTCGAGCCAGGAGATACAATTGTCTCGAAGTCGGTGTTTGAGTTCCTGTAAAGTGGGAATTGATTGCCCACCCAGGACCTGCTGGACCCTGGTATCCTCCTGATTCTCCCAACCCAGAAAGCGTTCTTGCTCCCTCCCTGGTGGGAAAGCTGGGTTATTAAATAATGGCGTCAAAGGGCTATGTTCCCTGGACAATATCTGTTGGCGTGTTTGTACCTCCCATAGTCTAAGTGTGCCCCTTAGGAAGTAGTTGAAACCTATCGCTTGGGCCCTATCCTCTTTTTTCACCCATGGGAGTAGCCGCAGAGGGACTGTACAGTCTGTTTGTTCCAGTGCTGTCCATTGTTTATTGTCGGTGTGATAGAGCCAGTCTAGCAGGTGTGTAAGAATCGCCGCCGTATGATAGTTCTTAAAGTCGGGTAAACCAGTTCCTCCTTTTGATTTGGGGTACGATAATGTGCGCATGCTCACTCATGGTCTTTGCCCCCTCCAAACAAATCTAATCAGTGCCGATTTTAATTTGTTAAAAAATGTTTGGGGTACCGTAATAGGGATGGCTTGAAAAATGTATAGGAATCGGGGTAGGATGTCCATTTTAATAATATGTATCCTTCCAAACCATGACAAACCTCTGGTGGAATACGCGGAGAGGTCTTTTAGAGTGCAGTCCAGTAGGGTCAAGTAGTTCATGTTAAATAATTTAGAGTGATCCGATGGAATATGTATTCCTAAATATTTTATGGCCTCTTGTTGCAATTTAAAGGGAAAGTGTTCTATTATATGTTTTTTTTGTTTCTGGGCTCAAGGATATATTTAGGGCTTCAGTTTTGCTGTAGTTAATTTTAAAATTAGATATGTGGCCAAATTTTTCGAATTCTTCAATCAAGGAGGGCAGAGTGATGCGTGGTTGTGTGATATATAGCAGTACGTCGTCAGCGTATAAGGCCGCTTTATACTGGGTCCCCCCCCACTGTCAGTCCGCTGATGTTCAGGTTATTTCTTATTGCTGTCGCTAGATGCTCCATCTCTAAGACGTACAGCAGAGGGGACAGGGGGCAGCCCTGCCTGGTGCCATTCCTGATGTGGATGGGGGAGGATAGTGTGCCATTTATCCTAACCCTGGCCGTGGGGCAAATGTAAAGAGCCAGTGTTCTAGACAAAAATTTAGGGCCCATGTATATATATATATATATATATATATATATATATATATATATATATATATATGACAATATGACTGTAGCTTGATGAAGAGAACTTAAGTAACTTTAAGGCCTCCTTCCCACGGACGGATTTCTGCCGCGTAATTCGCAGCGGAAATCCGCTGCGTTGCCCGCTGCGTTGCCCGCAGCTATTAGGTTCTACTGAACCTAATAGCTCAGGGCTCACGGTGCGGAATTCCACCGTGGAATTCTGCACCATGAAATCACCCATCCTCACCCGTGGCACAGCGGAAGATAGCGTGAAATCGCCTCTCCGCCTACCGCCGCTGCGTCATATGACGCGGCCGGCGCATCATATGACACGGCCGCCCATGTCATGTGACGTGGCCGGCGTGTCACATGACGCTGCGGCGTGTCACATGACGCTGCGGCGCGTCATGCGGGAGAGAGGACGCCAGATCCGCAGGTAAGTTTGGGGGTCTCTGGGGGGCGCCGTGACGGGCTCCGCCACGGAATTTCGTGGCAGAGCCCGTCACGGCCGTTTGCAGCCGGCCTAAAGCTTGCATATGTAACTTTTGGTTAGCCAATAAAAGTATCACCCCATAATATTTTTGTTTCTTCTTATACAAGAGTATTTAACATAGATTTTTCTGGCTAACACATTACCACACTCTGTTTGCTCTACCTATTGTGCCTGTAACAATTAAAGTATGCCTGCCCTTCCAGATGACTTTTCCAAATATGCTGCCATGTGTATGCATGAGCAGTAGCACTATTTCCAGCCATTCTATGACTTTTATGCTGCATTTTTCACCAATATTCCTCTCTTCAAGCTGTGACTACAATTTTCAGTTTTCTCTAACAGCATGTGTGGGTGAATCCTTGCATCCCCTCCTTTCCTTTGTTCTGGGAGCAGAATGAGTCATCACCCTCTGTCACTAGAGACTAGAGATGAGCGAACGTACTCGTCCGAGCTTGATACTCGTTCGAGTATTAGCGTGTTCGAGATGCTCGTTACTCGTGAGGAGTACCACGCGATGTTCGGGTTACTTTCACTTTCATCTCTGAGACGTTAGCGCGCTTTTCTTGCCAATAGAAAGACAGGGAAGGCATTACAACTTTTCCCTGCGACGTTCAAGCCCTATACCACCCCCCTGCAGTGAGTGGCTGGCGAGATCAGGTGTCACCCGAGTATAAAAACGGCCCCTCCCGCGGCTCGCCACAGATTTGTTCTGACATAGAGGAGGGAAAGTGCTGTTGGTGCCGGAGCTGCTATAGGGAGAGTGTTAGGAGTATTTTTGGCTTCAAGAACCCCAACGGTCCTTCTTAGCGCCACATCTAACCGTGTGCAGTAGTGTGGAGGCTGCTTTTTGCAGTGTTGCACTTTTTTTTTTTTTTGTATATCGGCCGTGCAGAGCATTGCGCCCTGCAGTAATTATACATAGTGCAGGGCCAGTAGTGGTGAGGCAAGGACAGAAGACATATATTGTGAGGCAGGGACAGAAGACATATACAGTGTATATAGGCAGTGGGCCATTTTGGGAAAAAAATCTATTTGGGCTGCCTGTGACTGTCCTCAATGTACTGGGTCTGTGCTGGGTGTAGTTGTCCTCCTAATTCATACGCAGCCAGCTAAGTGTTACAGCAGGCTTGCGCAAAATTATTTCCTGGCTCTGTTTTGGCTGTTAAATCACCGCTGTATTCCAGTCCACAGTGCAACAGTCTGCAGTTATTTGACATACTCCAGAGCCAGTAGTGGTGACGCAGAGAGAGAAGACATATACAGTGTATATAGGCAGTGGGCCTTTCCAAAAACATTTGGGGAAAAAAATCTATTTGGGCTGCCTGTGACTGTCCTCAGTGTACTGGGTCTGTGCTGGGTGTAGTTGTCCTCCTAATTCATACGCAGCCAGCTAAGTGTTACAGCAGGCTTGCGCAAAATTATTTCCTGGCTCTGTGTTGGCTGTTAAATCACCGCTGTATTCCAGTCCACAGTGCAACAGTCTGCAGTTATTTGACATACTCCAGGGCCAGTAGTGGTGACGCAGAGAGAGAAGACATATACAGTGTATATAGGCAGTGGGCCTTTCCAAAAACATTTGGGGAAAAAAATCTATTTGGGCTGCCTGTGACTGTCCTCAGTGTTCTGGGTCTGTGCTGGGTGTAGTTGTCCTCCTAATTCATACGCAGCCAGCTAAGTGTTACAGCAGGCTTGCGCAAAATTATTTCCTGGCGTTCCGTAAGCGAAGTCAGCCTCCAACCACAGGCCAATAAGCGGCACATTTAATTATAGCGTTCTGTTTCTGCACTACGGGTAATACACCATGCTGAGGGGTAGGGGTAGGCCTATAGGACGTGGACGGGTAGAGGCAGGGCCAGACCGAATAATCCACCAACTGTTTCCCAAAGCGCCCCCTTGCGCCATGCCACCCTGCAGAGGTCAAGGTGCTCTACGGTGTGGCAGTTTTTCACAGAGACGCCTGACGACCGACGAACAGTGGTGTGCAACCTTTGTCGCGCCAAGATCAGCTGGGGAGGCACCACCACCAGCATGCACAGGCATATGATGGCCAAGCACCGCACAAGGTGGGACGAAGGCCGTTCACTGCCTCCGGTTTGCACCACTGCCTCTCCCCCTGTGCCCCAACCTGCCACTGAGATCCAACCCCCCTCTGAGGACACAGGCACTACCGTCTCCTGGCCTGCACCCACACTCTCACCTCCGCTGTCCTCGGCCCCATCCAGCAATGTCTCTCAGCGCAGCGTCCAGACGTCGCAAGCGCCACTGTTTAAGCGCAAGCGCAAGTACGCCGCCACGCACCCGCACGCTCAAGCGTTAAACGTGCACATTGCCAAATTGATCAGCCTGGAGATGCTGCCGTATAGGCTTGTGGAAATGGAGGCTTTCAAAAGCATGATGGCTGTGGCGGCCCTAACTACTCGGTTCCCAGTTGCCACTACTTTTCCCGATGTGCCGTCCCAGCCCTGCACGACCACGTCTCCCGCAACATTGTACGTGCCCTCACCAACGCGGTTACTGCCAAGGTCCACTTAACAACAGACACGTGGACAAGCACAGGCGGGCAGGGCCACTATATCTCCCTGACGGCACATTGGGTGAATTTAGTGGAGGCTGGGACAGAGTCAGAGCCTGGGACCGCTCACGTCCTACCCACCCCCAGAATTGCGGGCCCCAGCTCGGTGGTGGTATCTGCGGCGGTGTATGCTTCCTCCACTAAAACCACCCTCCTCCTTCTCCTCCTCCTACGCAACCTCTGTCTCGCAATCAAGATGTGTCAGCAGCAGCACGTCGCCAGCAGTCGGTGTCGCGCGGCACGGCAGCGCAGCGGTGGGCAAGCGTCAGCAGGCCGTGCTGAAACTACTCAGCTTAGGAGAGAAGAGGCACATGGCCCACGAACTGCTGCAGGGTCTGACAGAGCAGACCGACCGCTGGCTTGCGCTGCTGAGCCTCCAACCGGGCATGGTTGTGTGCGACAACGGCCGTAATCTGGTGGAGGCTCTGCAGCTCGGCAGCCTCACGCACGTGCCATGCCTGGCCCATGTCTTTAATTTGGTGGTTCAGCGCGTTCTGAAAAGCTACCCACACTTGTCATACCTGCTCGGAAAGGTGCGCCGGGTCAGCGCACATTTCTGCAACTCCAAGACGGACGCTGCCACCCTGCGGACCCTGCAACATCGGTTTCATCTGCCAGTGCACCGATTGCTGTGCGACGTGCCCACACGGTGGAACTCTATGCTCCACATGTTGGCCAGGCTCTATGAGCAGCGTAGAGCTATTGTGGAATACCAACTCCAACATGGGCGGCGTAGTGGGAGTCAGCCTCCTCAATTCTTAACAGAAGAGTGGGCCTGGTTGGCAGACATCTGCCAGGTCCTTGGAAACTTTGAGGAGTCTACCCGGATGCTGAGCGGGGATGCTGCAATCATTAGCGTCACCATTCCTCTGCTATGCCTCTTGAGAAGTTCCCTGCAAAGCATAAAGGCAGGCGCTTTGCACTCGGAAACGGAGGCGGGGGAAAACAGTATGTCGCTGGATAGTCAGAGCACCCTCATGTCTATATCTCAGCGCGTTCAGGAGGAGGAGGAGGAGCATGAGGAGGAGGGGGAAGAGACAGCTTGGCCCACTGCTGAGGGTACACATGCTGCTTGCCTGTCATCCTTTCAGCGTGTATGGCCAGAGGAGGAGGAGGAGGAGGAGGATCCTGAAAGTGATCTTCCTAGTGAGGACAGCCATGTGTTGCGTACAGGTACCCTGGCACACATGGCTGACTTCATGTTAGGATGCCTTTCTCGCGACCCTCGCGTTACACGCATTCTGGCCACTACGGATTACTGGGTGTACACACTGCTCGACCCACGGTATAAGGAGAACCTTTCCACTCTCATTCTCGAAGAGGAAAGGGGTTCCAGAATGATGCTATACCACAGGGCGCTGGTGGACAAACTGATGGTAAACTTCCCATCCGACAGCGCTAGTGGCCGAAGGCGCAGTTCCGAGGGCCAGGTAGCAGGGGAGGCGCAGAGATCAGGCAGCATGTACAGCGCAGGCAGAGGACCATTATCCAAGGCCTTTGCCAGCTTTCTGGCTCCCCAGCAAGACTGTGTCACCGGTCCCCAGTCAAGACTGAGTTGGCGGGAGCACTGTAAAAGGATGGTGAGAGAGTACGTAGCCGATCGCACGACCGTCCTCGGTGACGCCTCTGCCCCCTACAACTACTGGGTGTCGAAGCTGGACACGTGGCCTGAACTCGCGCTGTATGCCCTGGAGGTGCTTGCTTGTCCTGCGGCTAGCGTCTTGTCAGAGAGGGTGTTTAGTGCAGCTGGGGGAATCATCACGGATAAGCGTACCCGCCTGTCAACCGACAGTGCCGACAGGCTTATACTCATCAAGATAAACAAAGCCTGGATTTCCCCAGACTTCTCTTCTTCACCAGCGGACAGCAGCGATACCTAAGCAATACGTAGGCTGCACCCGCGGATGGAAGCATCATTCTCTATCACCATCAAAAACGGGGACCTTTTTGCTTCATCAATCTGTGTATAATATTCCTCCTCCTCCTCCTCCTGCTCCTCCTCCTGAAACCTCACATAATCACGCCGAACGGGCAATTTTTCTTAGGCCCACAAGGCTCAGTCATATAATTTTTGTAAACAATTTTTATACGTTTCAATGCTCATTAAAGCGTTGAAACTTTCACCTGAACCAATTTTTATTTTAACTGGGCTGCCTCCAGGCCTAGTTACCAATTAAGCCACATAAACCAAAGCGATTAATGGGTTTCACCTGCCCTCTTGGTTGGGCATGGGCAATTTTTCTGAGGTACATTATTACTGTTGGTACACCAATTTTTGGGGGCCCTCGCCTACAGTGTAATCCAATTAATTTTTAGCCCACCTGCATTACAGCTGACGTTACATCAGCTGTGTTGGGCACTGCAATGGGATATATTTATGTACCGCCGGTGGGTTCCAGGGAGCCACCCATGCCGTGGGTCCACACGGAGTTGTAACTGCATGTGTCCACTTCTAAAGAACCCCAGTCTGACTGGGGCATGCAGTGTGGGCCGAAGCCCACCTGCATTAAGCACGACATTACCTCAGCTGTGATGGGCAATGCAATGGGATATATTTATGTACCGCCGGTGGCTTCCTGGCACCCACCCATGCTGTTGGTCGACACGGAGTTGTAACTGCATGTGTCCACTTCTAAAGAACCCCAGTCTGACTGGGGCATGCAGTGTGGGCCGAAGCCCACCTGCATTAAGCACGACATTACCTCAGCTGTGATGGGCAATGCAATGGGATACATTTATGTACCGCCGGTGGGTTCCAGGGAGCCACCCATGCCGTGGGTCCACACGGAGTTGTAACTGCATGTGTCCACTTCTAAAGAACCCCAGTCTGACTGGGGCATGCAGTGTGGGCCGAAGCCCACCTGCATTAAGCACGACATTACCTCAGCTGTGATGGGCAATGCAATGGGATATATTTATGTACCGCCGGTGGCTTCCTGGCACCCACCCATGCCGTCGGTCGACACGGAGTTGTAACTGCATGTGTCCACTTCTAAAGAACCCCAGTCTGACTGGGGCATGCAGTGTGGGCCGAAGCCCACCTGCATTAAGCACGACATTACCTCAGCTGTGATGGGCAATGCAATGGGATACATTTATGTACCGCCGGTGGGTTCCAGGGAGCCACCCATGCTGTGGGTGCACACGGAATACCCATTGCGGAGTTGTACCTGGCTGTGACTATTTATAAAAAAATGCGGTCTGACTGGGGCATGCAGACACCTTGACAGAATGAATAGTGTGTGGCACATAGGTACCCCATTGCTATGCCCACGTGTGCAGCTCCTGATGGAGGTGGCACAGGATTGGATTTCTCATTGCTTCTGTACAGCATTGTGGGCTATCGCTCCGCCCCTTTTAAAGAGGGTCGCTGCCTAGCCGTGCCAACCCTCTGCAGTGTGTGCCTGCGGTTCCTCCTCATGGCAGACGCACTTATAAATAGACATGAGTGTGGCGTGGCATGAGTGCAGCTGAAGGCTGCGCAGGGACAATTTGGTGTGTGCTGTGGACACTGGGTCGTGCGGGGGGGGGGGGGGGGGTTGGGCAGCATGTAACCCAGGAGAAGTGGCAGCGGAGTGTCATGCAGGCAGTGATTGTGCTTTGTTGGAGGTAGTGTGGTGCTTAGCTAAGGTATGCATTGCTAATGAGGGCTTTTCAGAAGTAAAAGTTGTTGGGAGGGGGGGCCCACTCTTGCCGCTATTGTGGCTTAATAGTGGGACCTGGGAACTTGAGATGCAGCCCAACATGTAGCCCCTCGCCTGCCCTATCCGTTGCTGTGTCGTTCCCATCACTTTCTTGAATTGCCCAGATTTTCACAAATGAAAACCTTAGCGAGCATCGGCGATATACAAAAAATGCTCGGGTCGCCCATTGACTTCAATGGGGTTCGTTACTCGAAACGAACCCTCGAGCATCGCGATAATTTCGTCCCGAGTAACGAGCACCCGAGCATTTTGGTGATCGCTCATCTCTACTAGAGACAGCTTTCACTTAACAACAAATATGGACAGCAAATGTGGAGGAGGAGAGACTCCGAGTGTCTAGCACTTTAGTGTGATTTCTTTTTCCACCATAAAACCATTAGGTCTTGCACTTTTTCTAGTTATCACGTTGGCTGTTATGTTATCAAAAGCTGTCTAATGGCCTTTCTACACGGGACGATTATTGTTTAGAATCGGTCAGCTTCCCATACACCCACAGGAATTTGAACACGAATGGCCTATGTAAATGCATGCAATGACTGAAGGAGAATTGTTCAGTCATTCATTTTCTATACGCAGAAAACTGAATAACACGCCGTTCAGTGTAAACAGCAGTCGTTCACTTCTGAACAACTGTCTGCTTACTGTGAATGGAGGTGGGCGGATATAGAACTCTCCCCAGTTTGCTGTACCTCTATTCAAGCAGTGCTGTGAGCGATGCCAACAATACTTGCTCCTGTGTAACCACCGTGGTGAGAGCATCACTGGGATGATTGTCGTACATCGATTGGCCGACAGTTCATACCATGTAAAAGGACCGTTAAAGTGCAGTGATCATTCAAAGGAGTTGTGCTAAGACAGAAAACTATTCCTTATCAGCAGGGTAGGTGATAATTTCCAGATTGGAGGGGGCGAATCACTGAAACCCCCACTGATCTAGAGAGCGAGGGTCCTGAAGGGGTGGCAGTAGTGCCCACACAATGCCACTCCCTTCATTTCAGTGAGAGTGTCTGAGATTGTAGAGTGTAAGTAATTGAAAAGAATGGAGAAGCAACGCACATTTGAGACAGTCACTCTATTCATGCATGTGCGCTGCAGCTCCATTCACTTTGATGGGAGTGCTGGATAGTGCCAAATGTAAGCAGGATGATGCAAACAGCCAAGTGCGGCTGAATTACGCTGTTTCTATAACTATCAGATTAGAAGTCAATAGGAGTTCTGCAAATAGCGTAGCACAGCGAGCTGTACTGTTTCTATAACTAAGGAGATATGGAAGCAAAGCAACTAGCTATGCTATACTATTTCTGTCCTTCAAGCCAATTCATACAGAGCAGTGTTTCCATTGCGGCCATGTCTGGTTGAGATGGGAACAGCCCTTTACAGCTTGAAATAAATTTGCTTGGAGGTATCCTATTTGCTGAAAACTATGCTATGCTTTTCAATACAGTTTGAAAAAAGGTCCCGATGTACTTCATTTAGGGCTCTCTTGGCATACGTACCATAAAGAAGCATACATGCAACATAGTCTTGTGAGCAAAAGCTCAATAAATGTATGATCCTGAAACTTTTTTACATGCTTTGTGTGTCATCTCACAATTTTCAAATGTCCAATTACCGTCAGTGAGCAGAAATATCCCTGTTTGTATTAGTCTGAACTCCTCATGATCTAATGCTATTAACAGCTGACAAGCTTGTAACAATGTATGAGTTATCAATCTAAAATCCAGGTAAGGGTATCTTAACACAGGACGACTGTCGGGTGCATAAGCTGCTCAGAGGAGCAATAGTCGTTCCAGTGAATGGAGGCGTAGCGTTCGGGGATCGCTCAAACATTCAGCAGCTACTGTTTACACGCCCTGATAGTTGCTTGCTTTTTAGTTTTCCTAAAAACCAAGCAACTCTGACAGGTAAGCGATTTCTTGTTCAGTGTCCTATTGGTGTACACATGTACACACAACGATGATAGACTGAAATCACTGTTTCTAGTGAGAATTTGGGCGGCAACTGCCCAGTGTTAAGGTACCTTGAGAGAGAAAATCTGATGCCGATATATTTAGCTGACACGGCTTTATTTTGGCTGATACATTGTAACTCAGCTGATATCACTTACAAGATGCCAGAATGCATTTTTCAACTTATGGAAAAAATCGCTAATGTTTACAAATTGATTGAATGCTTAGTAAGGCCGCCTGTCCACAGGCAGTGCGATATACCGCCGTGGGAGCCGCCACCGGGGAGCACTTTGTCATCATGATTTTCTGCGATGAACCTATGTTAATGATAGATTCATCGCGGAGAACCGCAACATGCCGCGATATTTAGATGCGAGCAATTTTCCGCTAGTGTCTATCGGGCTGTGTTTCCATAGTTATCCTATGGAAAGTGCTCACTGTATTACCTGCGTGCGGATTATCGCCACGGGTTCGCAGTGAAATATCACCCGTGGACAGGAGGCCTAAAAAGCTACCTTTGAAAACTCATCTTTGTCGCACACGCCTATATACTACAACAGTTTGTGAAAGTCAAGTTTAGCAACTGTTACTGTTTTTAGGTTACCTTGTGTTTTTCCATTAGTGCCATCATTTCTGCAATTTTGTGCTGACATTTGACATCAGACTCTCTTTGCATCCGTAATGCTTCCTCAGATGATAACTTTAACCTTTCAACCTAAAAATATTATATTTAGTGGTGTAAATGCTTTTCATAAACCCCAAAATGTGGTAATGTGATAGTTTGGGGCTGAATGAGGCAGATAAATGACTGCAATCATGCTACATGGTATAATGTATCCGTTACACAAGTCAAATGTTTAACAAAACAGTTTTACACTTAGCGAAAAAACAGAGGTGGACATTACTCTGACTCCAAAGAAGGCAATAGCTAATGAGGTAAATGTACCTGGTGTGACGGGGAATTGAACACACAGTTAAGGTCAATTTAGACACAACCATTATCGCTCAGAAATTACTCAAAAGCCGTCTTTTGGGCGATAATCGTTGTGTGTAACTGCACGGACATCGTGCAGTTTTCGTTAAGCTGTTGCTTATCGTTGTCTGTCCCTTCTCAGGAAGCATACAATAAAGTCTTTGTTAGGAACTACAAACAATACCAAATTTATCTAGGCTTTGCATCAACACTGTAATGCTAAAAAAAACTTTAAGAACTCAAGAGTCAAGGAATGAAAACATGACTTCATTTATTAGAACCAGCAAAAATGACACGTTTCGAGTCAAAAAAACTATTCCCCAAAAATGTTGGATATAACAGATTTACTTATATTTTCAAATATATGGTCTTATTGTTGATAGTAAAGAGGCAGGTATTTGGAAATTTTCTTTTCTTAGTTTCTTGTGTTTTTTGCTCTTTTAGTAAGGCCTCCTTCCCACGAGCGTGACGGGCTCCGCAGCGTAATATTCCGCTGTGAAGCCCGTCACGGCGCCCCCCAGAGCCCCTATACTTACCTGCGGGAGATAGCGTGAAATCGCTTCCCCGCCCACCGCCGCGCGTCACCGCCCGTCACCGCCCACCGCCCTCGCGTCACCAGCCGTGTCACGTGACGCGGCCGGACCGCGTCATTTGGCGTCATATGACGCTCGGCGGTGGGCGGGAAAGCGTTTTTTCACGCTATCTCCCGCTGGTTACAGCGGGAGATAGCGTGAATGGACGGCTTCCATTGACTGCAATGGAAGCCGTCAGTGCGTACAGCCCGTCCTCACCCGCAGAAAATAGAGCATGCTGCGGGTGAGGACGGGAGAAATCGCGGTGCGTAATTCCGCGGTGGAATTACGCATCGTGAGCATTGTGCTATTAGGTTCAATAGAACCTAATAGCTGCGGGCAACGCAGCGGATTTTCGCCGCGAATTACGCGGCGGAAATCCGTTCGTGGGAAGGAGGCCTAAGAGCACCGGATGGCTTTCTTGACAGTAACAATATTACATGTTAAAGAGTTATAGGGTCAGAAGGGTCTCTGATCCAGGGATTTATTCTGTTATATTGGAAGTTGGGAAGGAATTTTTTTCCCCTAAAATGAGGAAAATTGGCTTCTATCTCATGGGGTTATTTTTATTTCCTCTAGATCAGCACTGCAGGATACCAGGCAGAACCTGACGGACGTATGTCTTTTTTCAGTCTTGCAAACCATGTTACCACGTATTGTTGCCATGTGAAATACATTTAGCATTCATAACCTCACACATGACAAGTTACACACATTCCTTCCTAATAAATGGAACATACTTCTTGATGCAAAGATTCTTCTTTTCTCTTTGCATCTGTAATTTCCAGTTGCTTGCTGCTGACGACCTTTTCATACTGCATGCTGGCATTCTCAATCTGGATCTGTAATTCATTTACCTTTACACAGATAATAAAACAATAATTTCAGAATTTAGTAACTTCTGTTTTCACGCTTAACTGTAAAGATTTACTCAGCTAATGCTTGAATGTGCCAAAAAACATGTTGTATGTCACATTAGTTATGCACTTCAGAAAATTGTTTGTGCCGCACTCAAGTAGGGGCATGACCTAGCTGGAAAGGGGCAAGGCTTAAATTGTGACAACATACACCAAAACTGTGGTGTAAAATACTGGGGTAGACTAACCCAACCAATAGAGAGTGTCACATTATACAAAAGTGTATCAAGAGGAGCCACATTTTTCATACAGCATGAGCTACTGTGGTAAATTTGGAGCATTTTCAGATTGTGTAGACTGCTAACACTGTCTAGATATTAGATAAGATTAGTAAATCTGCCCCAAAGTTTAAGAATATGATAGAGACATTAGTTAATTTCACATTTTAGCACTACTTTTCTCTATCACTGTCCAACTATGAAAAGTTCATCATCAACGAATATTGTGTGTTTACAGCTCAGACAGATGTAGGTAAATAGAAAATAGACCCAGTTTAGAGTCTGCTAGATTGGACACTCTCGCCACATGGTGTACTTCATTTAGGTTGTAAAAAGAGACCGATATAATTTGTGTATATTTATTAAAAGTGCCAAAATTGGGAAAATTTTGAAAAAATTGTCATTTTTTCACATTTTCAACTGTAATATCTCAAATATGTCCAAACATACTGTACAAATTTTTGATAAGATATATATTTCCATCTGTTTACTTTATTCTGAATGCACACTTGAAAAACTTTTGTGCTTTTTTTAACCATTTAGAGGACGTACAAATTTAACATTACTTTTCAGCATTTTGAGGAACACTGTTTTCCTGCACCAAGCCAAGTTTGCAAAGGCTCATGAGTGTCAGAATAATAGATACCCCCACAAATGACCCCATTTTAAAAACTACACCCCTTAATGTATTCACTGAGGGATGTCATGAGTATTTTGACCCCACCAGTTTTTTTCAGGAAAATTCAATTTAATTCAATTTAGAGGAGAAAAAATAAAATTTCATATTTTTGCAAATATGTCATTTTAAAGACATATTTTTTTCCTATAGTGCCCATGAAAATGAGGATTTACACCCCAAAATGGATACCCCCATTTCTCCCGTGTTCAGAAACATACCCATTGTGGCCCAAATCTTATGTCTGGATGCACAACGGGACCCAAAATGAAAGGAGCAGTCGGTGTCTTTCAGAACATAAATTTTGCTTGAAGGCGTTTCAGGCCCCATAGCACTTTTGTAGAGCTCTTGAGCAGCCTAAACCAAAGAGAACCCCCACAAATTACCCCATTTTGAAAACTAGACCCCTTACCGAATTTATTTAGGGGTGTACTACCCATTTTGACCCCACAGGTTTTGAATGAATTCAAGCAAAGCAAAAGGAAAAAATTGTGATTTTTGTTTTTTTGTCAATTCTGTCATTTTAAAAACAGCTTTTTTTGTACAACGCACAAATGAATGAAGACTTGCACCCCAAAATGGATACCCCTGTTTCTCCCGTGTTCAGAGACGTACCCATTGTGGCCCTAATCTTATGTCTGGATGCACAACGGGGTCCAAAACGAAAGGAGTAGTCGGTGGTTTTCAGAACATAAATTTTCCTTGAAGGCGTTTTAGGCCCCATAGCACATTTGTAGAGCTCTTGATTTGCCAAAACCAAAGAGAACCCCCACAAGTGGCCCCATTTTGAAAACTAGACCCCTTAACGAATTTATCTAGAGGTGTACTGCCCATTTTGACCCCACAGTTTGTGAATAAATTCAAGCAAATCAAAGGGGGAAAAATGTGATTTTTGTTTTTTTGGCAATTCTGTCATTTTAAAAACTGCTTTTTTGGTACAACACACAAATGAATGAAGACTTGCACCCCAAAATAGATACCCCTGTTTGTCCCGTGTTCAGAGACATACCCATTGTGGCCCTAATCTTTTGTCTGGATGCACAACGGGGCCGAAAATGAAAGGAGTCGTCGGTGGCTTTCAGAACAGAAATTTAGCATGAAGGTGATTTAGGCCCCATTGCCCACTTGTAGAGCCCTTGAGCAGCCAAAACGACAGAGAACCCCCACAAATGATCCCATTTTGAAAACTAGACCCCATAACAAATTTATCTAGGGGTGTACTGTGTATTTTTACACTACAATTTTTGAATAAATCTAAGCAAAGCAGTAGGAAAAAAATTAAAATTTTCATTTTTTTGGCAGTTGTATCAATTTAAAAACAGGTTTTTTTGTACAGCACACATAGGAATGAAGACTTTCACCCCAAAATGGATACCCCTGTTTGTCCCGTGGTCAGAACCATACCCCTTGTGGCCCTAATCTACTTAAAGGACACATGGCTAGGCCTATAATGGAAGGAGCACCCGTTGGATTTCAGGGTACAACGGAATAAATTCCAGGCCCCATTGCCCACTTTTAGAGCCATTCAGTGATAAAGAACGATACAGAACCCCCTCAAATGACACCATTTTAAAAACTAGACACCTTAACGAATTCATCTAGGGGTGTACTGCGTATTTTGACCCCACAGTATTTGAATAAATCTAAGCAAAGCAGAAGTAAAAAATTTTGATTTTCATTTTTTTGGCAATTTTGTCAATTTAAAGACTGTTTTTTTTGTACAGTGTACATAGGAATGAAGACGTTTTCCCCAAAATGGATATTTCCGTTTGTCCCGCGTTCAAAAACATACCCATTGTGGCCCTAATCTACTTACAGGAAACATGGCAAGGCCTGTAATGGAGAGAACACCTGTTGGATTGCAGGGCACAACTGAATAAATTCCAGACCCCATTGCCCACTTGTACGGAATAAAAATTGACACCTTAAAAAAATCCCCCCCCCTCTCCGCACCCTTTTCGGCATTCCCCAAATCTTAGATAAAAGTAATAATGTGAACTGTGTAGTATTTCCAAAGACGGGTAATTACAGAGGCTGGTTGGGATGGGCCCCTGGGGTAATAAAACCGTGTATCCCCTCTCCTCTCATGCTTTTTGGGGGTATTTCGTGACCTCAGTAGCGGGTATGGGGTGTAAAAAGTGGTGCTCTGTGAGTCTCCGTAAGCTTGATGAGGTGCGGCGGTCTCACACAGAAGGCGCTCAACAAGGTGCTCCTGGAACTGCAGGAAGGCGAACGTTCCCGGGGCTTCTTGTAAATTGCGTATTACAGGTAGCAGTCTAAATAACGCCGGGCTCACGCAGCCGTAGATGGCATCCGCTTGCGAAGGCCCGCAGCGGAACCCAGCTGTGAGCTGGCCGTGACCCTGCGTACGGCCGCGTAATGTACTGCGCATAACTGCCTACTCACACAGGCGATCATGCGCAGTATATTTTTTTTGTTGTTTGTATTTCCCGCACCGTCGCTTAGCGATGACGCGGGTACCCGCAGCCCGTATACAACGTAGTTGCGTCTGGGCAACGAGTATATCCGCGACCATGAAGCACAATGGGCTCTATGTTGCGGATATCCGCGGTAAAATAGAACCTGCTGCGTTCTCTTTTCTGCGAGTGGATTACGCAATTCCGACCTGCTAATGTGAGCGGAATTGTGTAATCCAATGCGATTGATCTGTGTAATACCACGGATCAGACGCATGCAGAATCCGTAATTCCTATCCGGTCATGTGAGACCGGCCAAAGGTAGATCGCTACCTTTTTATCACGTGACCGGGGACCGCTCAACGAGGCCACCCGTCACTGCTCCAGGCTCTCGGCGACTATTGGTCGCTGGCAGTAAGGAGATTTTAAGTTTCCTGGGTTCCCCAACTCCTGCGCATGTGTCCGGTGTTTTGCCGGTGGTCGCATATGCAGAATCCAGGAAAGTTCACGGAGGAAGATCGCGACGGGCTGCAAATACGGAGGCCTCCGGTAAAAAGTTTCATCTCATCTCACCGATTGCATCGGTGAGGGGAGATGAACCTTCACCTTTTTTTCACTTTTACGTGATCGCCATTATCCATTGGATAACGGCGAACACGTGATCAGGAACCGCTCACCACGGCCCCCCGTGAAATCTCCAGGCTCTCGGCTAAGTTTTGTAGCCAGGAGCAGGGAGATTTTAAATTACCACAGCTTTTGCACATGCGCCTGCCATTTAGGCGACGGGCGCGTGTGCAGAAGCTGGGGTAAGGTCCACGGATAAATCCACGAGCCTTAGGTACGTCATTTCATCCTCCCTCACAGATATGATCCATGAGGGGAGATGAAACGCAAACTTTTTAAACTTTTTTTAACTTTTTTTTTAACGTTTTACACTTTTTTTTAACTCTACATGATCACTGTTATCCTTTGGATAACAGTGATCATGTCCTCAGTGACATCCCTCTTCTCTCTGCTCCTGGCTACACATGGCAGCCAGGAGCAGAGGGATTTTGAATTTCCCGGGGCTCGAGCCCCTCTGTGCACGCGCCCAATGATTGACATCGGGCGCGCATGCGCAGACGGGGACTTCGGGTCCTGGGACATCGGGGAGGACCGAGGTGATCCGATCCATGAGGGGAGGTGAAACTTTACTTTTTTAAAAACCTTAAAAACTTTCTTGCGATCGCCGCTATCCAATGGATAGCGGCGATCGCGAGCCCGGGGACTGCTCACAGCGGTCCCCGGTAACACCTCCTGGTTCCCGACTACCTTCAGGAGTCGGGAGCCAGGAGATTTTAAATTTGTCATTTGTCATCGTCTGGCGCGCATGCGCAGAAGGCCGGTGGCGGGTCTGGGAGGACCCGATCTTCGGGGGACATCGCGGACAAGCCGGGGGAGTACTTTCAGCTGCCCTGATGGATCCGATCCCTCAGGGCAGCTGAATATCTACATTTTTACGCACTTTTATTTACCTTATTGCGATCGGCGCTATCCATTGGATAGCGCCGATCGCAATGCCGGGGGTGACTGCCCGCATCCTGGGATGACAGCTCCATGCTGTCGGCTACCTGCGGGCACCGACAGCATGAAGCTGTCACGTCCTCAGGCAAGTGGGTTTTAATCATAAGAGGATACATAAAACTACGTCCTCTAGGATTAAAGCCCACTTAGTGAGGACGTAGTTTCCCGATGGGGCCGTCGTTAAGGGGTTAAACCGGGCCCTGATATGCACTATAGATTTTATACTAATATCTCGAGGCTAATTTCCCAGATAGTGGGCACTGTAGCTCTTTTGTACATGAGAACTGGGATTTGGATTTCACTTTGGTCATTTTAGAATCTTATGTGGGGCAGAGTGTTAAGGCAGCAGAAATGTTGGTAAAATGAGTACCCAGCTTGCTGGTGGGTAAAAAGATGACTGGGGAAGGCAATGGCAACCCACCCCGCAAAAACAGTTTGCCAAGAAAACGTCACGATGTGTCACCCTAGGAGTCAGTCATGATCGGATGCTTGCACCAGGGGACTTTACCATACCTTGGTCATTTTAATGGTTTAGCTGCACAATGTGCAGTGAGTGCAGGAATTGTAGTAGTTCTCTGTTGCTAATACTTTTTTTTTACTTGGCAACAAATCTACCATAAAAACAAATTGAATGACATCATAATCATCTGAAACAACACTGAACAAGAACTAATACAATTCCATGAGAGATTCAATGCATTCCACCCCACCATAAACCTGATGTTAAGCTACTCATATACTGAAATCAACTTTTTAGACACCACCATAAAAATTTCAAACAACTTAATACAGACATCCCTATACCGAAAACCGATTGATTGGTCCACATACCTCAGATGGGGCAGTTCCCATCCCAAACGGCTGACACTCCGGCACCAGCCAGGATGCGGACGGTTGACACTCCGGCACCAGCCAGGATGGTGACGGCTGACACTCCGGCACCAGCCAGGATGCGGACGGCTGACACTCCGGCACCAGCCAGGATGCGGACGGCTGACACTCCGGCACCAGCCAGGATGCGGACGGCTGACACTCCGGCACCAGCCAGGATGCGGACGGCTGACACTCCGGCACCAGCCAGGATGCGGACGGCTGACACTCCGGCACCAGCCAGGATGCGGACGGCTGACACTCCGGCACCAGCCAGGGTGCGGACGGCTGACACTCCGGCACCAGCCAGGGTGCGGACGGCTGACACTCCGGCACCAGCCAGGGTGCGGACGGCTGACACTCCGGCACCAGCCAGGGTGCGGACGGCTGACACTCCGGCACCAGCCAGGGTGCGGACGGCTGACACTCCGGCACCAGCCAGGGTGCGGACGGCTGACACTCCGGCACCAGCCAGGGTGCGGACGGCTGACACTCCGGCACCAGCCAGGGTGCGGACGGCTGACACTCCGGCACCAGCCAGGGTGCGGACGGCTGACACTCCGGCACCAGCCAGGGTGCGGACGGCTGACACTCCGGCACCAGCCAGGATAAAGAGGGCTGGAATCTGCCTACTAGTACTGAGCAGTAATAATGTAGCATGTCTCAGCCAATCAGGAGCTTTTGCCAGCTTGGGGTGTGACCTGGGCATTACCTGTAGGTGAGCAGGTCCAACTCATACTTCCAGTGGAGACACTAATACCCAGAGAAGGAAGTAAACGATTGTGTACCTCTAGTAGTGACCTACAATTCACAGCTAGGAGTACTAAGGAAAACCGCAAAGAAACTTCATCAAACCCTACATAAGGATGACTGTCTGAAAACCATATTTCCAGACCCTCCCCTTCTGTGTTACAGGCAACCTCCAAATTTGTGAAACTTTATAAATCAGGTGCGCATTGCCCTCTGACACACAAAAAGGAACTTATCCCTGTAATGTAAGGAGCTGCAAGACCTGCTCACATGTACTGACTGCGGACAGGATACAAATCCCCGACAAACAATAGTACTATCCCGGGGACATTCACGTGTTCCACGTCCGATGTTGTGTAACTGATCCTGTGCAGCAAATGTTCTATTGGGGGGGGCTTTATGTTGGAGGAACAGGACAAAAACTGAAAGCGAGGATGAGATCGCATGGCCACATGATTAAACAGAAAAAGACAGAATTACCAATGGCCAAGTACTTTTCTAGCCACGGGCATAACATAGGACACATGAAAGTTATTACTGTATACTTAAAGGGGTTGTCCCGCGCCGAAACGGGGTTTTTTTTTTTCAATAGCCCCCCCATTCGGCGTGAGACAAACCCGATGCAGGAGTTAAAAAAAAAAAACGGTCCGGTACTTACCCGAATCCCCGCGCCCCGGCGACTTCTTACTTACCTAAGTAAGATGGCCGCCGGGATCTTCACCCACGGTGCACCATGCGGTGCACCGTGCGGTCCATTGCCGATTCCAGCCTCCTGATTGGCTGGAATCGGCACACGTGACGGGGCGGAGGAGCCGCTCTCCGGCATGAGCGGCCCCATTCAGAAAGGAAGAAGACCGGACTGCGCAAGCGTGTCTAATCGGGCGATTAGACGCTGAAAATTAGACGGCACCATGGAGACGAGGACGCTAGCAACGGAACAGGTAAGTGAATAACTTCTGTATGGCTCATAATTAATGCACAATGTACATTACAAAGTGCATTAATATGGCCATACAGAAGTGTATACCCCCACTTTGTTTCGCGGGACAACCCCTTTAAAGGCAATTTCAAATCACAAAACAAAAGAATAATTTTGCAGTACAAATGTATAACAACTTTTGACACTTTTAACAGGGGGTTAAATTTCTCAAGAATATTTATGCGTGAATGGGAAGTATGAGACATCTATAGCACAGATAACACTGCTGGCCTGGTGACCCCCTAGCACTAATTCAGGGACCATAAAACCTTCACATTTTAATCAGTGGACTATTTACGTATTTATATATTTCTCTACTCATTCTGTTGTGGTATTCTTTAAGTGCAAATTAATCACATCTATGTCAATGCCTTGTCATAAGTATGTGTGTATATATATATATATATATATATATATATATATACATTCCTCTTTGAATCTATTTCTTTATGCCTGAGGGAGAATCCTGAGAGGTTCGAAAGCTCGCTGTAACATCATGTATTTCTGTTAGCCATTAAAAGGTATTATATCTACAAGATTACTTGGTTTCTCTTGCTGGGAACAATCACATTTTGTAGAAGTCATAAAATGGGAAAACAAAAAAGTGATATAATGCTATTCAATTAATGTATCATTTATCAGATCAGAGGTGATCTGACTTAAAGCGGTTGCAGCACTACTTTTCCTTCATTAAAACACAGCTGAGCACTCTTGTCAATGGCTGTGTCTGGTACTGCAGCTCACTCCCACTGAAGTAAATGAGACATAGTTGTAATACTAGGCACAGCCACTACTAAAAGCACTGAATGGTGAATGGTAAATGATGAACTTGTTAGGGTGCTTGCTGGAGTTCTGCAGCTCCTTTAACTAGATGATCTGCAGGGCTGCCGGACGTCAGACCCTCATTGTTCTGGTGAACATTCACCGCTACTTTTATGTGTGTAAAGTGTTTAAAAAATGTATTGAATAGTATTATTCCTCTTGTTTTTTCAGTTTTCTATTTCATAGCAGAGACATATGGAAAACATACCTTATCTTCAAGGACACTACATTGCTTGCATCCTTCCTTCATTTTCTTTTTTAAAGCTTTGTTCTACCAAAAGACAAAAGAACAGGTGATGCTAGCAAGATTTATGTTTCATATTACCGTATTTAGCAAATAATTGATGGATGTATTTGTTAGGGCTTTATTTAATACTAAAGGATACAAATAGCAGAAAAGACTGCTTGCATATTATTTCATAGATACAAGGAAGCGTAATATAAGAATATTGGCAGCAGGAAATTAAAAGATGGTTTAGAGCAGTAATCCTAAATGCAAATACCTGCACAGTCATAACATTAGACACGATACAATACAAAAAGAAAAAACAAAACAATAGATCATAGGCCGAAACCCAGAAGAAAGTGGGGAAAATGGGTGGGGTGAGAGTGAGATACATCAAATACCCATTTCCGTCTGATGTCCAGGCTTACCATCCGAGACATATATAGAGACAAGAAAGGATTGGTGCAGCGTGGCATAGATAGCGGGTGAAACAGAAAAAAAGGATGGGGGTGGGGGTGTGGGAGAAGGGTTGAAGACTATTTCTGCATCCCTACAAAAGAGTGCTAATAAAAAAAATGCAAGTGAAAACCTAAACAACATCCTTAAACACTGCAACTGCAGATCTATACCCTGAACTATTAACCCTTACCAATCCACTGTCTGCCATCTACAGACATTCTGATTGAAGGCTGTACAGCTCCGATGTCAAAAGACATCCAGCAGGGTATTCTTACTGTAGGTTACTGACCGCTCCGCTCTGTTGTCGGGGGATCTCTCCAGCATGTCACATACTGCAGTACTGGCTCTAGCCAGTAGATGGCGCCATTGTAAAATGACAGAAAGATAAAGCCCCCTAGGAAACCCTGAATCTAAAATTGGATTGCAAAGGGTTAACTAAAAAAGTATGGCCAAGATGACCTAAACGGAACTAAGAGCAATTTATACCAAGACTATCCCAGGGACCTGATTACGGATAACTTGCATGAGTGAGTAAACCATAGGAGAATATAACAGATATTACAACCCTGGTGAAAGAAAATGGTCGAGAAAGGCGTGGGAAGCCATTAATATGGTATAACTGCAAATGTAGCAGAAGCCACTTTATAGACCCAGATAACCAACTGTAAACGTACTGCTTATTGTGACGATCAAGGGGAGGAGCTCTAGTTGCCCCTTACTCTGAGTTTAGAGCGAGCGTCACTGAAGCTGGTGTGTTGTTTCTGTTATGCACCCAAGAGGGCTAGATAGAAAGAGACTGTATTGTTTTAACTATTTGCAATCCAATTTGGGATTCAGGGTTTCCTAGGGGGCTTTCTCTTTTTGCCATTATACTATGGCACCCTCTGCTGGCTAGAAGCAGTATTGTGGTATGGGACATGCTGGAGAGGCCCCCGACAACAGAGTGGTCAGTAATATACAGTAAGAATACCCTGCCGGACGTCTTCCGACATCGGAGCTTAACAGCCTTCAATCAGAATGTCTTCAGACGTCAGACAGTGGATTGGAAAGGGTTAAAACAGGATATCGCCCTTATTCCTAACGGCTCTTAGGATCGCATCTCTGTCCTTAAGTTTAACAATCAAGCCAGACGGGCTGGAACTCTGTGCTCTTTCGATAGCGAAAAATGTAAAAAAAATTGGGTAATCTAATAGGTTTTTAAGCAATTTCTTAAGAAAGGACACGAGATGATTGCTCTCTGATTTCACTTGAAGTTCCACAATATGACTATTGTTACAGCAAAGACGGTTCTCAAGCTCATCTGCACTGTCATGTAACTTCTGGAGAACAAGTCTCAGGAGGACAAAAATTCTCATCAACTTTGGACACTAGCACAGTCTGACAGGAATTCATAGCTGCCAGAACCTTGGACAATCTATGCTTAATTTGTGCTGAAACAGATGATGCATCCTGAGGAGGAGATGGACTGCTAGAGTCCTCACACTGAGATGGTGAAGGCTCCAAGGTACCATCATGGTCCGAGGCACCCTGTTTAGAGATCTGACTCAGCTTTTGAGCGGCATTGGATTTGATGCACTGATAGAGTCATTCAGTGCACCATCCTCCACCATATCAGCAGGAAGTGGAGATTGCTTAGAAGATGGATATGCCATATCCTGACCTTTAAAATCCCGCAATGGAGGAGTTGGCGAGATTTATTTTTCCCACTATTCACAGAGGACAGAGCAATGTAGTACCAGCGTGTGGCTGCCTGTAAAAGTACTCAAAAGTCAGTAAGATGACAAAGGTGTAACAGTTGATGAAATAAAAGTAGTAGGTCTATCAAACCTGTGTAGAATATGGGCTTTCCACCAGGAGTTCAATGTAGAGGTTCCACAGCAAGTCCAAAGCAAGGGTCCCTGTCTGACGCATGCAGAGAGGGGAGATAGGGCACTACTGCACCAGGCCCAGCTTACTAGGTGTTCCTGCAGGAGAAGCCAAGTAGAGCCTCCAGGGGCAGCAGCAGGTCTTCAGGCTTGGGGGGGGGGGGAGGGGGGGGGACACCAGAGCATTGCACTCTAGAAAGCAGGCAGGAGAGGACTGCACTGGTAATGAAACAGATGGCTTTTGGATAGCGGAGATGCAGTCAGCTGTAACCGATAGCAGCCGTAATCCCAGTGGTAGTACATCGCTGCCCGGTGTGCACCATTAGGCCGGCAGGACAAACTCGTGAGGGCAAAATGGCGGACACCACATGAGGGAATAGGCTGCAATGCACACCACCTGGGAAGCAGCACCAAGGAGACCAAACCACCCACCAGAGCTTTACAGAGCCACACTGGACCACTATTCACCACGGGTTAAGATGAGGTAAGCTCAAGATAATTGCAGGTCCCCACTGCCTCCACATCTGACTAGGAAGCCATCAGGCCACACCTCCTGGTGTATGTATTTTTAAAGCATCTCATATGTTGATTACCGATGCATTTAGAGAAAATTATGTGCAATATGCAATGTCACTAAAATCGATGTGACTTGTTTCAATATCTTATTCTAAATGTCCCTTTGGGCGCAAAAAGTGGAGGAAATAGATTGCAAAAACAGACAGGTGTAAGCACAGTGTTAATATAAAGACATTAATAAACAGTAGCAAAGTTTAAAACTGCATACTTCCTTTTGTAGCTCTTCAATTGTTTTATTTTTATTTTCTACTTGCTTCTTCAGTGTGCTCAACTGAAAAGGAAATAGAAATTCATATTATATAAGATATAGAGAAACTAAACTTTTAATATTTTTTTTTATTAATAAATAGTACCAGCAAATATAAGAATCTTTGCAAAATATTGTATATTAACCCCTTAGTGACAAGCCCATTTTTTGACTCAAAGGACCAAGTCATGGTCATCGTTGCATTGCAAGAGCCATAACCTGTTGACAGCCATATGAGGGCTTGTTTTTTTGGAACAAGTTGTATTTTTATTGCCTCCACTGTGGGCTACATATATTGAATTGCATAACTTTTATTACATTTTTTTTTGGGGGGGGGGGAGGGGTTGGGGGAGGAAAAACCCCTCAGAAATTCCTACATTGTTTCTGGGGTTGTTCGGTAAAAATAGCATAAGGACTTTCTTATCTAGTTGAGCAAGATTACTGCAATACAGAGTTTATGTACCATAGATTTCTTTATTTTTTACTACTTTTGCACAACAAAAACACATTTTTAAAGAAAATTCTAAGGTCAATAGCAGCATTCTAAGACCGTTACTGTTATTTTTCTGGCGATGGAGTTCTGTGAGGGCTTGTTTTTTGGGAGAAGAGTTGTATTTTTTATTGGTACCATTTTGAGGTACATGTGACCTTTGCATTGCTTTTGACTGTGCTATCTGGGAGGTGATCAAAAGAAAAATAACAATTCTGGTGTTAGTTTTTTAAATTATTTTTACTGCGTTCACTATGTGCAATAACTAACTAAATATTTTTGTTGTCTGGGATGTTACGAACGCGGTAACACCTCTTATGTGCTGCTTTTTGAAAAAATTTCATTTCATTTTTTTATCAATTGAAAAAAGGGTTTTTGTGGGAAAAAATGCACATTTTTAAAAATCTTAAATCAGACTTTACTGAACCTTTTTTTAACCCTATTTTATATTCCCTCAAGGAGACTTGAAATTGTGATAGTTCAATCGCTAGAATAGTACACCTCATTACTTATGTAGTGCATTCTACTAAGCCTATGACAGCAGCCTATTGGACTCTGCCAAAGGCGGGGCCTAATAGGCAGAGTTACATAGCAGACACGGAGGCCTTTGTCAGGCTTTCAGCTGCTTTGGGAAACTCTTGTAATCTTGCAACTACACTGTGAGGTGCTGATGGGTAACAAAAGGAACCCTCTCTCCCTGTCATCTGCTTAAATGCTGTAGTTGCCATTGATTGATTGGGGTTAAACTGTCTGGATCTGAGATATCTCCACATCTGGCAGTTAGAACAGGAGCCTGGCTGTCAGTAGACAGCTAAGCCACTGCCTGTATGTATGTGCAGGTTAAAAGTAAAATCAGTAAAGGCACATTTAGACACAACGATTATCGGTTTAAAAAAAAAAAGTCTTTTGAGCGATAATTGCTGCATCTAAACACGCGGCCATCATGCACTGTTCGTTTAATGCTCATTTCTAGCCAGCTAGAAATGAGCTTTATCGGCACTGCACGCTGGTATCCTGCTGGCAGTTCTCAGCGGGACACCAGCTGAAAGTTCTGAGAACAATGCAGCAGTTTGCATATTCAAAATAACTGCATTGTTCTCCGAGCTATCGCAGCAGTATCCTGCTCCGCCTGCATAACTCTTAAAGGGGTTGTCCCGCGCCGAAACGGGTTTTTTTTTTTTTCAAACCCCCCCCCCCCCCCCCGTTCGGCGCGAGACAACCCGATGCAGGGACTTATAAAAAAAAACCGCACAGCGCTTACCTGAATCCCCGCGCTCCGGTGACTTCTTACTTACCGGTTGAAGATGGCCGCCGGGTTCTTCTCCCTCGGTGGACCGCAGGGCTTCTGTGCGGTCCATTGCCGATTCCAGCCTCCTGATTGGCTGGAATTGGCACGTGACGGGGCGGAGCTACACGGAGCCGGCATCCTGCACGAGCGGCCCCATTGAGAAAAGAAGAAGACCCGGACTGCGCAAGCGCGGCTAATTTGGCCATTAGACGCCGAAAATTAGTCGGCTCCATGGAAACGAGGACGCTAGCAACGGAGCAGGTAAGTGAAAAACTTCTTATAACTTCTGTATGGCTCATAATTAATGCGCAATGTACATTACAAAGTGCATTAATATGGCCATACAGAAGTGTATAGACCCACTTGCTGCCGCGGGACAACCCCTTTAAGTAACTAATTAGCTACTTAGAGTTATTCAAAGATAATCGCTCAAAATTGTCACTCTGTCGTTTGAGCGATTTTTGAACGATCATCACTCCGTGTAAATGGGCCTTAGAAAGGAGTATTGGCTGTCACTAAGGGGTTAAAGAAACATCCTTTCTCTACTGATCAGGCACTTCTCCTTGTTTCTATACCTACTGCACTAATCACTCCCTGTACCTAAGCAACATCAGGTTAAAAAAGGAGAGGACTAATGAGACATTACACCAGAAAGGTAAGAAAGGGCAGAAGTGAGCTGTCTCACTGTGGGAGAGAACAGTGTCACATAGCAGGGAGCTGTGGAGAGTGTATAGTAGGTATGCTGCATGCTACAATGCAAGTGAAGAGGAGTTTTGTGGTACAGATAACTGAAAGGAAACACACTTGGTATTATTTTGAGGTGCTATTCTGAGAAGACAAAGCAACATGAAAAAAATCATAATAGAAAATAAATAAAGTGATGCATCTTTTCCAGGTACTCCCTAACCTGTCTAAATGGTTCTTTAAAATTTGTAATTATAAGAAAGGTAAATACCATACCTTGTTTTCCAATGTTTTTTGTAGTTTTTCTTTTTTGGAAAATTCATTTTCAAAATGTTTTTTCTAGGCCAGAGGTATTTAACAAAAAATAAAAATTATATGTCAAATAATATTTAAATAAGGAATAGCAATTTTAATATTATCAAAGCTGAAAGGTAAAAACAATGTTGCTGCCCATAGTAACTAGAGCTGAGCGAACGTGCTCGTTTAGGACAATTACTCGATCGAGCATCGCTTTTTTAGAGTAACTGCCTACTCGGACAAAAAGATTCGGGGGCGGCGGGGTGGAGCAGGGGGGAGGGCTCTCTCTTTCCCCTCCACTCCCACCCCAACCACCTGCTCACCCCCGAATCTTTTCGCCTGATTAGGCAGTTACTCGAAAAAAGTGATGCTCGATCGAGTAATTGATCTAAACGAGCGCGTTCGCTCATCTCTAATAGTAACCAATCACAGGGCAGCACTCATTTTCCATAGCAGTTTAAGACATGAAAGCTGAACCAAAATTTGTGGCTTTGGACAACTGAGACATTTTTAAGATAGTTTTAATAAATGAGATCCATTTTTATTTCAAAATAGTATTCAGCTTCTAATATTAATGCCCAACCAAAGCAAGGTTTGAAACCATGTTTACATTAAAAATACTGTATTCTAGTTTGTTTTATTGGGAGGGGTCTGAACCTCATAGGTCTCTCATTAGCCAAGCCAGAATCCTACTGCACACTGATGAGTGGAAATCACCCCGAAACAGCTGTCTGTGTATGGATTCTGGCTTGGTTTTAAATTCCCAATCATTGTTTCAAAGGCCTTTATAAAGGCTCGGACATTAATTTGAAGACCTGCTGCCATCCAATAGGTGGCGCTGCAGAGGTATTGTTCCATCTTCCTCATATGCAGTTTGTTTTATCGCATCCCTATCCCATCATAAATTTAATGTTGTTATTTTATGTTGTTCTGCTTACCCCTGCCTTCCAAGAGCTATCACTTTTTTATTTTTTCATAGACATTGCCATATGAAGACATATTTTTTTGCAGGACAAGTTGTATTTTTTTTAATAGTAGCAATAAACTTACTATGTAATATACTAAAAAGGGTAGGATGGGGGGGGGGGGGTAGGATAGAAAAGAAAAAAGAAAATTCTACCATTTTTTTTTTAATTCTTTTTTAATAGCAGTTAAAATGACAATGATAGTTTGCAGGTCAGCACAATTACTACGATACAAATTTAGTATAGATAAATCTAAATAGAATTTTTATTACGTTTTACTACTTTTAAAAAATAAAAAGCTTTTTATTTAAAAAACGAGCTTTATGTCAATAAACTTGTAGCCACATATCCTTTTATTTTTTCTTTGATGGAGCTGTGCAAGGGCTTCCTTTTTGTGGGGTGAACTCTAGTTCTTACTAGTATTATTTTGGGATTCATTCAACTTTGTAATCACTTTTTATTATAAGATGCCAAAAATAAAAATTCTGACACTGCATATTCGTTGTTTTACATCATTCACCATTTGGGATAAGCGCTATTACATTTTTAGTTTGGACTTTCTTGGATAGAGCGATACCAATTGCAGTTTTTTTTTCATTTGTACTTTAATAGTAAAGTCTTTTTTGAACTTTCAATATTTTTATACATACAGTATATTTAAGAAGGACTTGCAGAGTAGTAAACTGCAATAACGTCTTTGTTGATGTTTACAAGCCTTTATTACCATGGCTGACCTGAAGGCCTTCACCAGGTCTCCAACTGCCGTGACAACTGTTGGTCACCTAGCAATCATGTCACTGGTACGATCAGGTGACATGTACTGCGGATGTTGGGAAGTGGTTAAAGGGGTTTTCCCACAGTGGACATCTACCGCCTATACACAGGAAACTCCTGCAGTTGAATTGGACAGTCAGCAATTTCTGCAATAAACCTGCCAAATTTGAATATAATCTTAGCTGTCATACAGCTTCTCCCCTAGGAGCAGTGTTTTTAGGTGATAAAAACTCCATACAAATGGTATCCAATGAAGCATACCACTTTTTTTCTAATAGAATCAGGGGGCATACCAAGTATCTATTTGTTATAACTTTACATTTTGTGCACAAACAATGGATCTTAATTGAAGTACCTTATCTTCATGCTGAGAGCTACTTTCTTTGTCCTTTGCTTTCAATTGCTCTTTTAAAGACTCCGTCTCCTTTCTAAATATATTTTTGGAAATAGAAGTTTGCAAGAAAAGTTAATGGGGTATTTCAGAGTGGAGTTGATTTTTCTCAACTTTCATGCATCCTCTGAAAAGGTAGGTAAAAACTAATAGAGTGGTGAACCCCCCACTGATCCCGAGAAAGGGGGGGTTCCCATTTGCCCCACTTCCGGACACTCCTGTATCGCTGCACAGACCAGAGTGAACTAAGCGCTGGCCATGCATGTGTGGTGCTGCTCCATTCATTTCAATGGGGCTGAAAGAAATAGCCAAGTGGTATAGCAAATGGGCCCCACTGTTTTTTAAAGGAATGTTTCTTTGGCATTTTCATATGATACAATACAAATATAAAAAGAGAAGAAACATCAGCAGTATTTCGTAAATTCTATGCACCAGGTCTCTTGAGCTCCTTCCGCCCCTTATACCGCAAGAGCAGATGCCCTTTTATTCCTTTCCCCCTCAATTCCCCCTCCCCCCGCGAAACAAACTAAACTTTCCCACCTGAAAAATCACGGAAACTAAACATAAAACAAGAACCTTAACTTTACCCATGACACAACTGTCACCACAGCTGGCACTCGGTGTATCTGTACCTCGTGAAGAGTGAAAAACCTCTTAATCTCCCAATGGCAGCGAAACTACTCAGATGTGCACAATGCAGTATGAGGGATAGTATCCTATCAACTTTGGCAGGGCAACTTCGGGCCATATATGTCTGTTTATATAGAGGGATGACCCCAGTTACTTCACGCTTCCAGGCAGCTCTAGTAGGCTTTTTTGGGTGTTTCCCGTTGAGTAACACTACTTAGCAGAAAAAAACAGCAATTTATATAGAGTTCGCGTTGCTACGTTGACCGGAATGTCCTCCACCAGGCCAAAGAGGCAAATTTTGGGATGCAGGATGTGAGGGGCCCACAGATGCATCTCCATGAACTCAAGAACCTCTCTCAAATAGTCCTGTAGAACATGGCATTCCCAAAACATATGCATAATTGTGCCTGCATTCATCAGGCATCTTGGACAGTCCGTATTAGGATTTAAAGGGGTTGTCTCGCGGCAAACATCAAAATTTTACATTACCCCATTCCCCCTGTCACCCCCCTGGCATAAAATAGCAATTTAAAGCGGTTTTTAAGCCGCTTGCTACTCACCGATCCGGCGAAATATGAACTTTAAAAAATCTTCTGCCTAAGATGGCCGCCGGTCCTTTCCCAGGGATGCACTGCTGTTTTCTCCCATGGTGCACCGCGGGTCTTCTCCCATGGTGCACCATGGGCTCTGTGCGTTCCATTGCCGATTCCAGCCTCCTGATTGGCTGGAATCGGCACACGTGACGGGGCGGAGCTATGTGATGAAGTGTAGAAGGGGCGGAGCCAGAACGCCGCTCGTGCCGGACCGAAGAGAAGCCAAAAGACCCTTCTGCGCAAGCGCTTCTAAAAATGCCAGAAGACAGCAGAATTAGGCGGATCCATGGAGACAGGGACGCTAGCAACGGAGCAGGTAAGTGAATAACTTCTGTATGGCTCATATTTAATGCACGATGTATATTACAAAGTGCATTAATATGGCCATACAGAAGTGTATAACCCCACTTGCTGCCGCGAGACAACCCCTTTAAGCCCATGGTACACAAGCAGATAGGAGTATAATAAATTCTGTGAAGGAACTTAACTTAAATTAACTTGTCTCAAGTACTAATAAAGGGCAGTGCTGAGCTGGCCGTCTTGGTCATCTGAGTCTAGGTCCGGTATGTCTGAGTCCCATTTTTCAAGAGTCCCATCTCCTAATAAAGTAAGACTACCTGCCAGCTGCCTATAGAAACCGAAGAGCAGCTTCAGAATGTTGGTCATCTGTGCCAGCTCCTCCAACCGGGTCAGGGCGAGGGGTATGCTCAGCCCTCCAAATTAGGATCTGAGGGTGTGGCGGAGTTGGAAATACCTAAAGAGGGAGTTATTGGGAAGGCCCATGTCAGGACTCGGGGTCCGGGAAACTGGAGGTCCCTGAAAATACCCGCAACCCCTGTCCCTTCCTATTTGCCTCCCTGGGCTACGCCCCAGGGCGACAACTGGGCGACGGTCCCTACACTCACTAAGGAAGGGGGACACGGGGACTAACAAACAGACAGACACTGGAACAAACAACAGCAAGGAGAGTCAGACAATCCGGGTCAGCAACGAGAGGGTACGCGGTACAAGAGGATCAGGCAAAGGCAACGTCAGGTCAAAAGGCGGAGGGTCGGTAACAGGAGTCAGGAGTCAGAAAGATGCAGTACGCTGGTGTAGCAGGAAATCCAAGACTAACACTGGCACTGGTCAGGAGACACCAGCAGGTTTAAATGCTGTCAGAGCTCCCACCCCAGCAGCTGATTGGGGCGGGGAGCCTGACAGCAGCTGAGTGCACCCAGCAGCACTGGGGAACCCGCCCCCAGCCCTGCAGGAGGCAGGACAGGAGACACACGTTTGGTTGCCAGGATACCTAGGACGCGACGCGGGGCAACACCCACCGCGTCCCTAGCAACCCGGCGGCGAGGCGGAGCCCGGCGGCCAGGGGAGGTGACAAGGACCGGGGCTCCCCTGCGCCGCACAGCGGCCGCACGTGTGATCGGACCGGCGGTGCGGGCACGACGGACCCGCGAACCGTCAGTCCTTACAGTACCCCCCCCTTCTACGGGGGGGACACTGGACCCCCACGGCCCGGAGCAGGCTTGAGGGGAAAGGCTCTGTGGAACCGTCGGACCAATAGGGGTGCATGTACGTCCCGGGCAGGAATCCATGTACGGTCCTCAGGGCCGAAACCCTTCCAATGTACAAGGTATTGCAAACTACCTCTCACACGCCGAGCATCAATCAAACGCTCTACCTCATACTCCAGTTCCCCCTGTACAAGAGTAGGAGCGGGCGGGCTCTGGGCGGGCAGAACTGGGGTTACATATTTTTTCAGCAGCCCCTTGTGGAAGACGTCATGAATCTTCCACGACTGCGGAAGAGATAATCTGTATGCCACAGGATTGACCACCTGGGAGATGGTGAACGGACCAACAAAGCGGGGAGCCAGCTTTAGGGATGGAACCTTGAGTCTCAAATTTTTTGATGCCAGCAATACCTGCTCCCCAACCACGAACGGTGCAGAGATCGTGCGTCTTTTCTTAGTTTGACCAAGCAGTTTATCCTGGGAACCTTGAAGGTTCTTACGAACCTGGGCCCAAACTGTGCACAGTTCATTAATGGCAGAGTCCACAGACGGCGTGTCAGAGACTGAGGGCGCAGAAAAAGAAAATAGAGGATGGAAACCATAATTACAAAAGAACGGCGACACATGAGAAGACGAATTTACATGGTTGTTGATGGCAAACTCGGCGAGAGGTAGAAAGTTAACCCACAGATGTTGATTGTCCGAAACGAACAGTCGCAGGTATTGGATTAATTCTTGATTCATCCTCTCAGTTTGCCCATTCGACTCGGGATGGAAAGCAGACGAAAAGGACAGACCAATATTCAATTTCCTGCAGAAAGCTCGCCAGAAGCGAGCGACAAACTGTACACCTCTATCTGAGACCACATCCTCAGGAACCCCATGCAACCGCACCACCTCCTTAATAAACATGTCAGATAACAGTTTGGCGTTTGGTAGCTTGCTCAGAGGAACGAAATGCGCCATTTTGGAGAACCGATCTACAATGACCCAAATGACCGTATTCCCCTGTGACGGCGGCAAATCTGTGATGAAGTCCATTGACAGATGTGTCCAGGGCCTGGACGGAATGGGCAAGGGAAGAAGAGGCCCCTCAGGACGTCTCCTGACACTCTTCCCCCTGGCGCACACCGGACAAGCAGTGACGAACGCCCGAGCATCCCTACTCATATGAGGCCACCAATAAGTTCTGGAAAGTAATTCCTGCGTTCCTCGGATACCGGGGTGCCCAGCCAGGACCGAGGCATGCGTCTCTTCTAACACCTTCAACCTTAATGGTAATGGAACAAAGAGTTTGCCTTCTGGAAGTGTTTCAGGAGCTGATTGCTGCGCAGCCTGAATTAGCGGTGAGAGGTCAGAGTAGACAGCTGCGAGAACCACCCCAGGGGAAAGGATAGTCTCAGGCTCCGACTCGGGAGGTTCCGGAATACCAAAACTCCTAGATAGAGCATCAGCCTTAACATTTTTTGAACCGGGTCGGTAAGTAACCAGAAAATTAAAACGAGAGAAGAAAAGAGCCCAACAAGCTTGTCGAGCATTCAACCTTTTAGCAGAATCTAAATATATCAGGTTCTTATGGTCAGTGAGTACCATGATCTGATGGCGTGCTCCCTCCAAGAAATGCCTCCACTCCTCGAACGCCCATTTTATAGCAAGTAACTCACGATTGCCTATATCATAATTTTGTTCAGTAGGGGAAAATTTTCTGGAAAAGTAAGCGCATGGTCTAAGATTTGTGAGTGTAGACGGCCCCTGAGAAAGGACCGCCCCTACTCCAAACTCAGAGGCATCCACCTCCACCACAAACGGGCACGACAGGTCTGGTTGGACAAGAACAGGTGCAGAGGAAAAGGCAGCCTTCAGGGTAGCAAATGCCGCCAGCGCATCTGGAGACCAGGTACCAACATCTGCCCCTTTCCTGGTGAGATCCGTTAAGGGTTTAGCCACCACAGAGAAGTTCTTAATGAACTTCCGATAATAATTAGCGAAGCCCAAGAAGCGCTGGAGGGCCTTTAGAGTGACTAGTTGGGCCCACTCTGTGATGGCTTTCACCTTCCCCAGATCCATCTGGATATCCCATGGGGTGATGATATACCCTAAAAAGGTTATCTTCTGCACCCCAAACACACATTTTTCAAGCTTAGCGAACAGCTGGTTAGCTCTGAGTCGAGTCAGGACCGTTTGAACATGTACCTGGTGTGTCTCCCAGTCGGAGGAAAAGATCAGAATATCATCTAGATACACTACGACGAACACCCCCATGATGTCCTGAAAAACAGAGTTCATGAATCCTTGAAATATAGCAGGGGCGTTACACAACCCAAAAGGCATGACCAGGTACTCAAAGTGACCGAGGGGCGTATTGAATGCTGTCTTCCACTCATCCCCCTCCTGAATACGAATGAGGTTGTAAGCTCCCCTTAGGTCAAGTTTAGAGAACCACTGGGCACCGGTGACCTGGTTGAGGACGTCAGGGATGAGCGGAAGGGCATACTGGTTCCTAACAGTGATCTTGTTTAGCTCCCTGTAATCAATACAGGGTCTGAGACCCCCATCCTTTTTCTCCACAAAGAAGAAGCCAGCCCCTACAGGAGACTCGGAGGGCCGGATGTGCCCCCGGGACAAACTATCCTGAATATACTCCTTCATAGACTCCCTCTCCGGAACCGTAACATTATAGATGCGACCTTTAGGAAGTTTGACCCCTGGAATCAACTCTATCTTACAATCCCATTCTCTATGGGGAGGCAAGGCTTCTGATAGCTGTTTAGAGAAGACGTCCGAAAACTCGGAGAGGTAGTCAGGTAGTTCAACTCCATCGCAGGTGGAGACATCCACCCCCACTGGGCGCACGTGTTTGTCACAGCGAGAACCCCACTTGACCAGTTCCAACGTGTCCCAGTTAATTACAGGGTTGTGCTCCCTTAGCCAGGGTAGCCCCAGCACAACATCCACTGACAGGTTCTTCATAACTAAAAATGTACAGGACTCCGTATGTAAGGCCCCAATAGTGAACTGTAACTCCAGGGTAACCAGATTTACCAGACCAGCCTGCAAGGGAGTAGAGTCGACACCAGAGACCAGAATACGGGGGTCAGCACGGACAAAATACTCAGACAGTTTAGCAACAAATTCAAAATTAACAAAATTAGCAGCAGCTCCAGAATCCAGAAACGCTTTCCCAGCACGGTAGAAGGACCGGAATTCTAAGGTGCAGGGCAACAACATTTTAGACTTTACAGAGAGTACCTTAGCTCCTAGACAGTCCTCTTGACAACTGCCTAGGAGCGGAAGTTTTCCTGCCGCGGCTTTTTCTCACAGGTCACAATGCGATGACCCGGCTCCCCACAGTAGAGACAGAGGTTCCTCCTGAGACGATATTCCCGACGTTGCTTCGGGGTCATGGTTCCCAGCTCCATGGGTTCAGTGGAGGGAGGGGTTAAGGTCGGAAACACCGAAGGTGTAGACGTATGGACAGGGCTGGTCCGAGTCGAGCGTCTGGCCCTCAAGCGTCGGTCAGCCCGGATGGCCAGAGACATGGCTTGCTCCAAAGTTCTGGGCTCCGGGTGTGCCACCAAGAGGTCCTTGAGGCCTTCCGACAGACCGATCAAAAACAGATCCTTTAAGGCCGCGTCATTCCACCCGGACTCCGTGCAGTGTTGGCGAAATTGTGAGCAATAGTCCTCAGCCACCTTCCGCCCCTGTCGCAAGGGCAGGAGTTTAGAGACTGCGAAGGCAGCCCGGTCCGGTTCGTCATGCAGCTGGCCCAAAGCAGCAAAAAAGGCGTCTAGTGACTGTCGGGTGGGGGAGTCAGCTGGTAAGGAGAAGGCCCAATTTTGGGGTTCTCCCCTCAGGCGAGTTATCACGAAACCCACTTTCTGGTATTCTGTGCCAGAGGTGTGGGGTCGGAGGTCAAAATAAAGCTTGCAGCCTTCTCTGAACACAAAAAACTGACTTCTCTCCCCAGAAAAGAAGTCAGGAGGTGTTGCTCGGGGTTCAGAAACCGTACCAGGAGTGACAGGGAGCTGCATCATATTAGAAGCCCCTCGCTGCTCCTAATGCTGCAGGCAAGCAGTCAGGTCCTGGGCCAGGTCCGTCAGAACCTGTACCTGGTTGGCTAAGGCCGCCACAGCCTCCATAGCGGGGTTCAAGGTTGCTGGTCGGATGTAGGGATCCGACTTCCGTTCGGCCAGTGTTACTGTCAGGACTCGGGGTCCGGGAAACTGGAGGTCCCTGAAAATACCCGCAACCCCTGTCCCTTTCTACTTGCCCCCCTGGGCTACGCCCCAGGGCGACAACTGGGCGACGGTCCCTACACTCACTAAGGAAGGGGGACACAGGGACTAACAAACAGACAGACACTGGAACAAACAACAGCAAGGAGAGTCAGACAATCCGGGTCAGCAACAGTACAAGAGGATCAGGCAAAGGCAACATCAGGTCAAAAGGCGGAGGGTCGGTAACAGGAGTCAGAAAGATGCAGTACGCTGGTGTAGCAGGAAATCCAAGACTAACACTGGCACTGGTCAGGAGACACCAGCAGGTTTAAATGCTGTCAGAGCTCCCGCCCCAGCAGCTGATTGGGGCGGGGAGCCTGACAGCAGCTGAGTGCACCCAGCAGCACTGGGGAACCCGCCCCCAGCCCTGCAGGAGGCAGGACAGGAGACACACGTTTGGTTGCCAGGATACCTAGGACGCGACGCGGGGCAACACCCACCGCGTCCCCAGCAACCTGGCGGCGAGGCGGAGCCCGGCAGCCAGGGGAGGTGACGAGGACCGGGGCTCCCCTGCGCCGCACAGCGGCCGAACGTGTGATCGGACCGGTGGTGCGGGCACGACGGACCCGCGAACCACCAGTCCTTACAGCCCAATCATATTTGTAGTTGTGAAAAGGTAGTAAGAACAGCATTTTCTACCATATCTGAGAGGGCAGTTATTGCATAGAGTCTCCAGAATATAGTGGCTAGTATGTCTTGCAAGTGTGGAAGATTAGGGTTACTCCACAGAGGAGTGTAAGGGTACCATTTTGCTGCCTCATCAGGAATCAGATGGATGGCTGATTTTAAGGGTCACCAACATGGGCATAGGTACGGTAGTTATGCGTGAAGTTGGGCCACTTAGCAATAATCCTCTCAAACTTTGATCCGGACCCACTATTCTACATTCAAGCCCTATTACTGGATTATAGTCAGTAGAGGACAGCCACCACCCCATGCATACCAGTTGACTAGCCAGAGAGTAGTAGTGAAAATGGGGAAGGGACAGCCCCCCACCCTCCACGGGCAGACAGAGTTTCTAGTTGAATTCTTGGGGTGGATCTTCGCCACAGTATACGGAGGCGTACCTTTTGGATCAAAATAGGTGTATTCTGATATATATATATATATATATATATAAATTTGGGTAGTAACTTCATTTTGATTAGGTTTGTACGGCCTACTAGCGTCAGTGAATTGGAAGCCCATTGGGCCGCCATGACCTCTGCTCATTCCAACAGTGGGATAAGATTGTCTGCATAGAAATGGTCAGAAGACTTTCGCACCACTAGTAACTCTGTCTGTCCACCTCAGGGGAGCAGGGAGGGACAAAGAGGTCACTGGGGCATTAATCGCTAGCAGCCCATTTTTATCCCAATTGACCTTCACACCAGAGTAAATTAAAAAGGCATCAAAAATAGAAAGTACTGCCGCCAAGGACGATTCTGGGTCCTGCAATAGGAGAGTATTGTCTGCATATAACGTCACACTTTCTTCGTGTGTTCTCAGTCTAAACCCCGTAACCTCTGTTCATGCTTGGATTTGGATCACTAGTGGTTCGATTGCAATTGCAAAGACTGCGGGGCACAGAGGACAGCCCTGGCACGTTCCCCTAGCCAGGGAGAATTGCTTAGATATATAAGTGTTTGTGCATATCCGAGCCACCGGGAGATAACAGTGTTTGCTCCCATTTAATAAAGCTCACCCCAAACCCGAAACGAGTCATCACTTCCCATAAGTATCTACATTACACTGAATCAAAGCCTTAGCTTGATCAGTGAAGACCAGAGTATGCTTCCCCCGATTGGAGTGCGATAGTGCAAGGTTAGTGAAGAGTCATCGTAGGCCACTCTCACACATGCGTTTTTTCCAGCGTTTAATGCTGTGTTTTAAAACACAATGCTTTGCCCATTGAAATAAATGGGGTGCGTTTTCAAAGCTGCTGAAAACAAGGTAGAATGTGGTTACCGCGTTTTTGACTGTTTTTTTTCAGTTCTGGCATTATCAGCTTGCTTGGCTGCGTTTATAACTGTGCTGAAAACGCAGTCAAACACTGTCAAAAACACATGTCAACACAGCTGAAAATGCAGTAAGCGCTGCGTCAAAAAACATGTATGATGTGCCCAAGAACCCTCTTGACACATATTGCCAGTATTTTTGCCAGGATTTTAATGTCCTTATTAAGGAGGGAGATGGGTCTGTATGAGTCACAGTCCTCCCAGGTTTAGAGATTAGAAACATGGTCGCCGGTAAGATCCCCTCCCAAAGAATATTATTGTATAATGCAAGGAGTTTCAGGGCTATTAATTCCGTGTTCCTTTTATACCACTCCATAGGAAGTCCATCTGGGCCCGGGGATTTTCTGTTTGGGAAGGACCAGATAGCTTCTATTATTTCCTCCAGCTCTAGGGCCTCATTTAGCACAGTCACGCTACTCTCAGGCAATGTTGGGAATGTGATAGTGTTGAGGTAGGTGTTTAGGGCTTCCTCAGGGCAATTGAATTTATAAGTATATAGAGTTGTGTAGAAGATGGCGAATGTGTTATTAATGAGCTCGGTATCAGTGACCATGGCTCCAGACCTGGACCATCACAATTCGGCATATGGTACTGTCCTCACTAGCAAGGTAAGCCAGTAGTTGACCAGTTTTGTCTTTCTGGTCAAAAACTTGGTGTTGTGAACCCAGTCAAGCAGTAGAAGTCCATATTACCTTCGTAGGTTGTTACGTGCAGAGTGATTGGCTTCAGTGGGGTTCGTGGTATAGTAGGCTTCCACCTCAGAGAGGAGGCACTCTAAGCTCAGTCTTATTCTGTTGTAGGGACTTTCTATGGAGAGACAGCTACTATAGAAAAACCCCTACTAAAAGGCCTTGACGGCCTCCCAAGACCACAGACTCGGATGCCGAAGCAGCATTAATTCCACAGTAGGTCTCTGCATCCTGGTCAGCATATATACAGACCTCCTGCTGATCCAACCACAGGGGTTTAAGCTTCCATGATGGGCGAGTTCCCCCTCTCCCTCAGATTGAGAAACAGCTGAAGTGGTGAGTGATCGGAGTAAGTGACATTGCACACCAAGGGGAGACACTACAGGGACCTAAAGCATAAATCTATTCTGGATTAGGAGCCGTGCAACACTGAGTGGCAAGAGTATGCAGTATTATGCAGGTGTCTTAAACACCACATCTCCTCCAGAAGGTAGGAAGAAGCCCATGTTGGTAGTTGGGTATCCACTGAGGTCGTTTGGCAAAGATGGTTTCTTACTGGATCCATAAGTTGGTTGAAATCTTCTACCAATATTAATGGGGCTGCATCTAAGAGCATCACATTGGCAATTATATCATGCAACACTTGAGTGCCCACTGGAGGAGGTATACAAACTTTAACTACGGTTAGTAGTTACCCATTGAAGAAGACTTGTAGTATTAGGAAGCGGCCATTGGGGTCAATATGTAGTCGTTCAAAGGCAAATATTATAGATGTAGCAACTAGGATTGTCACACCTCTAGTGTAGTTAGAGTATGTGGCACGGCAGTCTGAGCCAACAAATGCTCATTTAAGTGCCATAACTTTGGAACCCTGTAAGTGTGTTTCCTGCAGCAAGAGAATATTGGGAGGGGGGGGGGGGGGATTTTTAAGGAAATTGAATACTAATGTTCTCTTGACTTTAGAATTAAAGCCTCTGATGTTCCATAAGATCAGTTAAAGTTTATCAGCCATTGGAAATCAAGGGGAGACTCGAAATGGCCACATCGGCACAGGGCACCTGCTTAACTCCGTGCAGACTGTCGCATCGTGGGTTGAACCTGAGAATCAAACTGCACGTGAACAATAACTCCCTCCCCATTCTACCCATCCAGCCCAACCAAGGACAGATTTAAATCCCTAAAACATTACAACCAGAAAAAGAAAAGGGAAGGCGTGCGCCCACCTAATGACTCCCCCCAAAACAGAGAGAGAAGCGCTGTATGAAACAAACAGTACAAAGAAGAAAGAAAAGGGATACCCCTACCCCCGTCTATGCCCATGTCAGAATATTAGATATAAGCCCATATGTAATTCAGGTTCACTGATTCTGTAGTTTGTTCAGTGACTCAATGCAAATAACGAGCCTGTACAGCTACTGAGGATTCCTCCTCTCGAGGCCAGGTGCACCACACCAAATCACAGTATACTGACTTGTGAGCTTAAATTTATACTTGGGGCCAACTAGATGAAAAATAACCCGAGAGAGAGGAGGAGGAGGAGCAATAGCCAATATAAGGCAGTTAGATTCGTGCAATCATAAGACATTCGTAAACCATTCTAAACCTGATGTAAGATGCGATCAAGCATGTAATTCCCTCTCCTCCATAGAAAATCTATCTCCCCGTACAGGAAAGCGGCAGCATTATTAATATCAGCAGGAGGTGTCAGTAATTGTTTCAACCAGTCAGTCCCCTTAGGGTAACACAAGGCATTTAGGATCTATTGGTGCTCTAACCAGGTGATCACGTCTTCCAGCTTGTCAAAGAAATGAGCCCGGTTGTCACTGATCACTAAGTCTAGCCAGAAACTAGCCAGAAACAGCATTGCGTAGTCCAGTAGGACGCTTTGCCTCCACAAACTTGCCAACACCTCAACCTCTGTGGAGTAATCGGGAAAGATTCTCACATGTTCTTCCTGAACTTTTAAGGGATCCATCCTTTGGTTCGATTTCAATACTTTATACCTAGAGTTCAGGAGTTTAGCTATGAATGTGCGTGTAGAATTCCCTGAGTAGTGACTCGAGGTATTCACAGCATTGTCTCCCCTCCACTCCCTCTGGCAGGCTGACTCATTTGATGTTGCATCTACGAGAACGATTCTCTAAGTCATCATCAATCATCAATTGCTGAGCAGAGGTGACAGATTCAAGTGCCTGTACTTGCACCCTGAGTGGCGCAACTATGTCCTCCAGGTCTGAGACTCGGGTCTCCACTGTAGTGGTGCGCTCTCTCAGAGTATAGACGTCTGCCCGCAGTAGGCCAAATCGGATTGTAAGACGTCAATTTTCCCAGCAAGTGCAGATTGGCACTCTGTTATAGCTTTTAGTACGTCCGTAATAGTTGGTCTGGTGGCATTAAGTCCAGGAGGGGGCCCCTAAAGCATGCTGGAAGCACTAATCTGCTGTACCCGGTTTGTGAGTTTTAATCGCTTTTTAGGGGCCATGCAAGTGAGCGGCTTATACGAGATTCAGAACAGTGGAGCCAGAGGCGGAGTCGCTACCCGGTCAGAGTTATTATAGTATCACAAGGAGGTCCTCAATTAATTTTATTCTCACTGCATCTCAGGGTACTTATCTATTAGCCAAGTTTCACACTCAATTCGTGCACACCACCACTCAATTTGTGATTTCAAGTTCAGGGTTCTGTAGTAAATAAACAATACAGGGTGTTGTTTTAACAAAATACCACTAAATTTAGATAGAGTACAGGAAAGAGTCCTACTTTCATGCTTCCCCGATAATGAGCCATCCCCCCAAAATAAGCCCTAGCTAGGCTACATGTAAAAAAAAAAACAATACTCACCTACTGCCGGCGTTCTGGTCCTTGCGCTGGTCTCCGTCACTGCTGCAGGCGGCTGTGTCCTCCTTCAAGCAGACAGAGCAGTTCTTCCTGGAAGCAGGGCTTGAATACCCTGCCTCCAGCAAGCTAATGCTCTGATTGGTTAATCAAGTGCCGCGTCAGCCAATAAAATCTGACGCTGGATTAACCAATCGCAACCATTCAATGATGTAATTGAATGCCAGGGGTAGGTGAGTATTATTAGACACCCCCTGAAAATAAGACACTGTGCCTCTTTTAAGGCAAAAATTGATATAAGACAGTGTCTTATTTTGGGGGAAACACGGTAATACAAACTGGCTGTTATGTCCCCATTTTTCTCTCCATTTGCAGTATTATGCATCTCCCTCTCTCCAGGCCACTCATTTCAATTTGGGCAGGTAGGTGAACAGAGAAGGAAATAATGGTGGTGGGGGAAGGACAGCTTCACCCCCACACACTGAGGCTGTTTACAGGGGCACTCCACTGTGGTCTGCTTTTCTTCTCCCTTCTCCTCCACCTCTCCCCCCCCCTTCCTCCTTCCATCTGTGTCTCTCCTCTCCTGCCTTCAGTTCCCCACAGCCGTGGGGAAGCAGTGGAGGAGAAGCTTTCCCCTATCCCACCTGTTCCAAAATGGTGGCCATCTGGCAGGAGGTATGCATCAGGGTATCTCAGGGTCTTTGGCACAGCCGCAGCTGCTCAGGCTCTTAGGGAATGCTGGCTCCACTGCACAGAAGGCTCAGGGCAGTAGGGGGCCCGCGGGTTGTCAGGCAAGCATCCGCTGAAACGGTGGTGTCATTCACCCAGCCGTGGGAAAATGGGAACCAGCTTCAGTCCAGACCGCTGAGCTGGGAGTCCTCAGCCGGGCTCTTCCCAAGCACCAGCACCCATCACTCGAGCCCGGGGATGTCCATGCTTGGTAGGCCGCACTAGGCCATAGCGGGTCTGCATTTCCTAGAAGACCTTAAAGGGTCTCTAAATGTTCCCCTTAAGCTGGGGAGGAGGACACGGGGACCCGAGCTTTGCACCTGGCACAATCGAGATGTGACTTCTTATATCATGGGGCCACTGTTAACAGGATTTGTGGTGGTCCTATTGGTCACAACCCCACCAATCTATTAATTTCCACCTATCCAGTGGTTGTGTGAAATCTGGAAAAAAAGGCCCCTCTCCAGAATACTCCTTTAAAGCATCATTCTTATAATATTTTTTACTTAAAGGGGTTGTCTCGCGAAAGCAAGTGGGGTTAAGCACTTCTGTATGGCCATGTTAATGCACTTTGTAATATACATCGTGCATTAAATATGAGCCATACAGAAGTTATTCAATTATCTTCCCTGCGCTGGCCCTTGTTGTGGTGGACCGACTCACAAAAATAGCCTTTTTTATTCCCATTAGAGAGATTCCTACTGCTAAACAAAATGCAGAGTTGACGAACAAGGAAATATTTAGACTGCATGGCATTCCGGATAATGTAGTTTCTGGTAGGGGGGTGAAGTTTACCTCAAAATTCCAGAAGAGCTTCTGTACTGCCTTAGGGTCAATTTGTCTTCCGCCTTTCATCACCAGCCCAATGGCCAGACTGAAAGGACCAATCGTTCTCTTGAAAGATACCTCAGCTTTTCCTACCTCCAGGATGATTGGGTGGACTAGTTGGCAACAGCAGAATTTGCCTATAATAACTTGAAGCATAATTCCACATCTCAGAGTCCCTATTTCGCCAACTCTGGTCTACATCTGGTCTTCATTCACGACCTTTTGTTAAATACTACTATTCCTACGGTTGAGCACAGGCTGTCAATGCTACAAGAAAATCAAGAGAAGCTAAAGGAGATACTACATGAAGCCCTGAAATGTTATAAGCGAGCAGCAGATAGACACCGCAAAGCTCTCCCTACCTTCCAGGTCGGTGATCAGGTTTGGCTACCAGAAACCTGAGGATGCATTTGCCCTCTCCCAAATTGGGCCAAAAGTTTATCGGGCCTTTCCGGGTTGCTGTAAAAGTTGGTCAGGTCGCCTTCCGCTTGGATCTCCCTAGCGGGCTGAAGATACATCCATTCATTGATAACACCTCCTTAGGAAGAAACCAGCCACTTCCTCCACCAGTGAGGGTCCAAAGGGAAGAAGAGTTTGTTGTGGAAAAAATCCTGGATTCAAGAATGTATAGACCGAATATATAGTGTAAGGAAGGACACTTTATTCTATTTGGTCCAGATATAGGATAGACAGCAATGTTTCGATCCCATTTGGGATCTTTGTCAAGCTGGATGGGGTACAGGCCAGAAGAAAATTCTTGGGAGCCGGACCAGAGTGTGCATGCTCCAAGACTCATGCGTGAGTTCAACAGGAAGTATCCAGATAAGCCAGCCCCTGGGATGTCCGGAGGCCATCCTAATAGGAGGGGGCTACTGTCAGGGATCGAACCCAGGACCTTCTGTATTCCAGTCGGCAGTTCTACCAACCTTCTGGTCAGCTCCCTTGCTCGAACTTAGCCTGGTTCCAGTATCACTGATATAGTTCCTTGTCTTGGCTCCGCCCTGCTCTTGATTAAGCCTGGTCCTGTCTCTGCTCCAGTGTGAGATTATTGTGCTCTGCCTGTAATCAAGCTCTGCTTCTATCTGCTCTTACTAATGCTGCTACCGTTACCAAACTCTGGCTACCTCCTGATTATGCTCCTTTGTACTGCACTGATATCCACCATTACCGACCCCTGGCTTTTCTTGACCCTGCTATCTGTCCGCTTGAGTTACAACATGAGGCTCCAAACCCACTCCAGGTCATTACACATGCTTTAGGCATAAGCCTGTACAATGGTATGATAGGCAACCTTTTGCCTGTTTTTATGTGTGGATTTTCTGCTGCAGAATGTGTTGCTTTTTTATGATGTTGTAGTGATAGTTCACACAGGCAAACTTTAGTTTCAACATCATAAAACGAAAATGTCTAAGCATGTTCAGTGTGTTTCTGTAATGGAAATGCTATAAAATCTGCAGCAAAAGTGTAATTGCATATTTTAGTGCTGATTTTATGTTCTCCTTTGATCTCTCTGGTGAAAATATGCTGCATTTCCGTGCAGTTTCTGTAAAATAAATAGACAGGCTGTGTATTCGTAATATATAGCATTTTTCACATTTCATGAGTGTCCACAGCATAAACATTCTGCTAAGTGTAAAAGGAGATTTGTAAAATCTGATTTACTTGGTTTGTACTGCAAACACTGCAGAATTTCTGCAGCTATTCCGCAGAATTTACTGCCTGTGTGAAGGCAACCTTATAGTTTGTTTGTACATAATATTTTTGATGAAGCATGTCTGATATAGGACACAAATGAGGTATGAACAGTACCTTAGGGAAATAAAGATAGCAAAGGTTTACACACTTCTCACTTTCAACTTGCCTTAGATAATCATTTGTTTTTTCTAAATTTTCAATTTTCGTCATTGCCTGCTCTTTTTGCTGTCTATTTACCTAGACGTAAAAAACAAAATAAAAAATTAACAAAAAATATAAAAGCTAGCTCACTAAAATATTTTCACCATTGTTCTATATAGTTTATGCTTTCTCTGCACTGTATTTACAGTGTATGTGGCAGAAAAATATTCCAATATTTGTGGAGAATGTATGACCTGGACAAGTCCAACTATAAGCCAAACAATTGTACATGTCACCCACTTACTCCCATTGTAAAAAAAAATTGCTTAAACTTATTATTTGTGTAATTCAAAGTTATGCATGTTTCTACTATACTGTGTATACAAGTGTAGCAAACATTAACTTGACACCTACCAGGTGTTGTGCTAAATGGCAATTTAAACTGCAAGTGTGAATTCAAGGCCTTTGTCAACTAAGGCCCAATGTCCACGGGCGGATTTGATTTGCGGAATCCACGCGGGAAGATCGGCAGATCAAGCCGCTCATAGGGAAGCATGAGTGTTCGCACCTCAATTTACACTATCGCATGCGGAATCCGACCCGCTCATGGACATAAGGCCTAAATGTTTGTTACATATACTTGTCAATTCCCCATGGATTTCTGCTTGCAGTCAATAAATAAGAACCTACATAAGTTACATAAGATGATAAGGATCTGTCCTGATCAAATGAAGAGCACATGGCTGCATGATAGCCGTACTGTAGTTTTTATCAGTTACATTTTTATACCTTTTTCAAGAAACTTATAAACTGGACCGAATGCTCTTTAGCACAAGACCATATGTATTAGCAATAGAACAGGTAAAGAACTTGTGGCAATAGAGACAACGCTACAGTAGATCAAACAATTGTCGGGAAGAATCCACAGCAGAAATATGAGGTTAATCCTCCGACTTCTGATGCATATTTGCAGTTTTACATCCCATGAACTAACCACATACTATGGGGCACAGATTCCGTGCAGAAATTCACCTAAAAATATATTGTGTGAATACAAGTATGTCCTGCTTATAAATTATGCAGAAGTTGGCCTTTGCAGAAGTTTCTATGTATTTGCAGATGACACTAAACTGTGCAGTGTTGTAGATACTGGACAGAATGTTTTATCCATACAGAGTGACCTGAATAAACTGGCTAAATAGACCATAGGTTATATATTTTAGGGAAAATACACATGCTATTTATACCGTGAATGATCAATATTGGGTGAATGTACATTGGTGATGAATTGGATAAAATTGTTAATAATAAACTAAATGATAACATCTGTGTCAGTCCCCTGGATCAAAATTTGCCAAATTTCATGTTTTTACGACACCGGAACGTTAGAGAATTAGATTAGGTACATTACATAGGGGTGCCAATACTTTTGCAATTAGCATTGAATAATCAAGTTGTGACCCCTTTACATTTCCAAATTAGGACCTAAAGAATGGTCATGCCAAATTTCATGTTTATATGACCCCGGGAAATTAGATAACACAGGTCTGCGATGAAAAAATTGTAGCATATTTAATTAGTGGGTTTAACAGTATTTTTTGTGCTGATTACGGTAAAAATAGTGAAAAAATTCCCTCACCCCTAGATAAGTCACAAATTTCACGTGAAATTTTCTTATTTTCAGGGTTTTTCAGGTTCGGTACACGTACGACAACGAATCTAAACTGTCTGCTAGGTGTGACCTTGACTGCAGTCAGTGACTCAGTGTGGAGCCAGCCACTGTGGTGTACGCATCAAACAGTTTTGTGATACGGTATTTAGAAGAAATGGCTACTAGAAGATGTGTCAACTCTCCTAACTGTTTCTGTTATATTTGTGGGTCTTATATCGTCAAGAAGCAACAAAGGAACATTTCTAATTTTGTTCAGAAGGTGTATTTTGCATACTTTGGTATGAAATTAGGGGACCAAGATAAATCTTGGGCTCCCCATATAGTGTGTTCTGTGTGTGTTGAAGAACTGAGACAATGATTTCAAGGTAAGAAGAAATCATTTCGTTTTGGAGTACCCATGGTTTGGAGAGAGCCTAAAAATCACAGTCATGACTGTTATTTTTGTTCTTGTTCAGTGCAAGGTTTCAATTTAAAAAACAGGAAGGACATTTCATACCCAACCAACATACGTTCGGCTATTCGCCCTGTTCCTCATGTCTATTCCTTCACCTCCGGATACCCTGGACAATATTTTAGACGATTTAGACCAAATGTCACATAGTAGCAGCGATAATGATGACAGCTATGATCCAGGTACCAATGACCCTCAACTTTTCTCTCAATCAGACTTGAACTATTTAGTACGAGATCTGGGCCTACCAAAGGATTCAGCGGAAGTGTTAGGGTCTAGACTTAAAGAAAGACATATGTTAGCCTCCGGTGTTTCATTTTCATGGTACCGACTTAGAGAAAAGGAATTTATCCCTTTTTTTACACAAGAGGGTGAACTAGTTTTCTGCAACAATGTACCTGGAATCATGGAAATGTTCAACATAACGTATGACCCAGAGGAATGGAGACTTTTCATAGATTCGTCAAAAAGGAGTTTGAAAGCCGTACTTCTTCACAATGGTAACCAATATGCTTCTGTGCCTGTTGGACACTCAGTCCATTTGAAAGAATGCTACGAAAATCTTGGGTTTGTTCTTAATAAGCTCAGCTACTCTGACCATAAATGGACCATTTGTGGGGATTTTAAAGTTATTTCCATGTTACTAGGTCAACAAAGTGGTTACACAAAGTTTCCATGTTTCCTCTGTGAATGGGATAGCCGTGACAGGAAACAACACTATGTCAAGCAGACCTGGCCAATCAGAAAGGCTCTTATTCCTGGAGTTAAAAATGTTGAAAGACAAAGTTTAGTGGATCCTAAAACGATCTTACTTCCACCACTTCATATCAAATTGGGACTAATGAAACAGTTTGTGAAAGCATTACACAAAGAAGGAGAGTGTTTCAAGTATCTTTGTGAACAGTTTCCTGGTCTATCAGATGCTAAGCTGAAAGAGGGAGTCTTTGTTGGGCCTGACATAAGAAAACTTTTAAAAGATGGAATCTTTGTCACTAAAATGGAAATGGAAGAAAAAAATGCCTGGAATTCATTTAAACTTTTTGTAACAGGCTTTCTTGGAAATAAAAAAGACCCAAACTACAAAACTTTGGTTGCTGAATTGTTACAAAACTACAAAATCTTGGGCTGCAACATGAGTGTCAAAGTCCATTTCCCTCACTCACATCTGGACTACTTTCCAGAAAATCTTGGGGCTGTAAGTGAGGAACAAGGAGAACGTTTCCATCAAGATCTAAAAGAAATGGAGCGCAGATACCAAGGTCGATGGAATGTCAACATGATGGCAGACATCTGTTGGATGTTACAAAGGGAAAATTCACAAGAACACAGCCGAAAAAGTACCAAAAGAAGCTTTGATGGAAAAAGAAAACGTTTTTATAAAGACTTATAATAACTTTGCAACACATGTGTATCACTATTATGCTTATTTTAGCTAGGTATTGTTGTTGTTTTTTTTTTGCTTTTACTTCATGTTAAAATAATAAAAACAAATAAAAAATTTTCAGTTTTTTGTATTTTTTCCAAATACTTCAACTTTATTTGTAGGCAAGCCTTACGTGATAGAAAAAAACCCATGTCATTTTTGAAATCTGTGCAAAAAACTACATAAAGATGATTTAACAAAATCAAAACAATTTTTAAAAAAGTTTTTTTTGCAGACCTGTGTAATTAGTGGCGAGTCAGTCAGTGAGGGCTTTCATAAGATAGATAGATAGATAGATAGATAGATAGATAGATAGATAGATAGATAGATAGATAGATAGATGAAAATGTCCACTATAAAATCAGTGTAGAATTTTAAACTTATTTAGATTTGAAAAGATGGTAATCAAGGGTGGACATTCACTATAAGGTTTTGTTTGCACTTCTGACTTTCTATCAGAACATGTTGAGTTATTCTATACACTGAGCTGAAAGCAAACTATTACAATTTACAAGTCAATGGAATTTATAATGATGAAGCTATGGCTAAGCAGCAACTTAGGTCCCAACAGGGGTCATGTGACCAAAGACCACAGTGCAGCGCTGCAGCCTTATACTGGCAAAAAACTGCATGGACTTGCAGTACAAACTGCAGGTTCCCGCAACTGCGAGGTCACTGTTGCAAAATATACCACTTTGATAGATTTCTTGCGACTGAGACATGACTCGCACTGTGACTTCATTGAGTTTAATGGCAGTGTAAGCGCACAGTGCTATAGAAAAATCTTTGGTTGGGTGAACCCAATCGTGGCCGAAGTCGCCGTTTAGCCCTAGCCTTAATTATAAAACAGATTAGAACAGATCATGCATTATGTAAATACAGAAGCAATGACACTAGTGTGAGCACAGTAGAATTCTTGTTTTCCTGAAAGCCTTGATACTGGCTCAGTAGCTATGTTCACTGCAACCGTGTAGTTGAATTATTGGAAAGTAACATCTGCTCCTACACACAACTAACCTTGTAATCTTTTTGAAGATTTATACATTCTTCAATTTTTCTAGACATATCTACTTTTTCAGTGAAAATGTTATCATAAGCTTCCTTAAGTTTTAGATATTTTTCTCTGTTACGGTAATTGAAAATAGAAAATACAAAGAATATGCATTAAACATATAAAAATCCCAGCATACTACAGTATTTGAAAGAGAATAGATGATAAAGCTAGCAAGAAATAGGATCTGCACACTTGACTGTAAATATAGGCGGATTTTCTCGCTAGGAAACACAAACATTCCTCAATAACTCTTTAATTTTTGTTTGGTTCTAAATTAAAATGGATATGTATTTACTTTGGATGTTGTAAAGCAAGGTCTGCCTGGAACCTATGCTGAAAATGGCCCCTCCAGCATCTAAGTAGTTTTGCATGAGAGCCTGGATATTGGAGATAACATTGGTAATGGCAGCAGCAGTCTCCTGCCGAATGAGCGCCTTCACTAGTACTCAGGAATAGGGATGAGCGAGCGTACTACTCGCTCGAGTAATTTGCTTTATCCGAGTATTGCTGTGATCGTCCCTGAAGATTCGGGTGCCGGCACGGAGCGGGGAGCTGCAGGGGAGAGCGGGGAGGAACGGAGGGGAGATCTTTCTCTCCCTCTCTCCCGCCCGCTCTCCCCTGCTCCCCGCTGCGACTCACCTGTCAGCCGCAGCGGCACCCGAATCTTTAGCCCCGAGCACAGCGATACTCGGATAAAGCACATTACTCGAGCGACTGGTGCTTTTCCGAGTACGCTCGCTCATCTCTACTCAGGAACAATAAACACGCTGTTCAACTGAGTACATATTTGTGGCATACTGAGTCAAACGTCTATTTGTCGGTCTCGTCTCGATGTTATAGGTAGAGTCCACTTTGCTGAGATATGTGACGATTCGACAGACATACAGTAGGGGGAGATTTATGAAGCGGTCTAAAACAAAAATTGTTGTTGCTTTTAGCAGCTAATGATAGTTCAGCTTTCATTCCTCATAGCACTCTATGATTGTTGCAATGGGTAACAAAGCCAGTTTTTCTTTTTGACAGTTTTCATAAACCTGCCCTATAATGTGGATCCATGTCAATTTTCATAGGAAACCATACAAAAATTAAAATGTTATTGGTGAAGGTTTGGGTTTCTTAATAAGAGAATCACCCTGTATACTACTGTAATTTTGCAGCTGTACCTGTGATTTTGTTTTTCAACCCCATATTAGCTCATGGTCATAGGGATCTGAACAGTGATCTACAATTACACATATACTAGCAGCACATGCTATCTACAGTATGTAATAAAAAGAACAAAATAATGAATGCCAATAACTATGAATATTTTAAAATGGATAAACCTATATGTGTATGGCTGTGCTGGCTAGGGTTATTGAACTTACTAACTAAGCAATATATAGTATAAAGATATAAACATCCACATTTCTGTTTATTTTCATACATTTCCACTGTTAGGCCTCCTGCAGACAGCCAGGTCAGATATGAGCCATGCCCTTGCGGTGACCACCGAAGCTCACCTCCTACCGGCGTCTTCTCAACCCTGCTATGTTCCGGCTGCCGCGAGGCTCACACGGAAATAGGACATGCCGTGATTTGTTTACCGCACAAATTTTCATGTGGTCAAATTGCGGCTGTCTGCATAGGATTGTATTATCTAATGCAAGCCTATGGCAGTGGCATCAGCGGAAATTCTGTGGGAAATCCCGCCACAGAATTTCCGCCCCTGTGTGCAGGAGGCCTAAGGGTAACTTCACACAGGTGAGACCAATATTGGGCCGTGAAACCCCCCTCCCTATCGCGCTCCCCACCATGTGAATTCCCCGAGGATGCAAGGCGTTTTCATGTCGAAAAAGCCTCTCATAACTTCGGGAAAAAATATGGCTGTGCTTTCAAAAGGAGACTTCGCATCATGTGCACCTAGCACGTAGTACAATGCTGCCGCCGGTCCCATTGAGAAAAATGGGCGCTACGATGCGAGATTACGCTCAAAGATAGAGTGTGCTGCAATTTGTTTCCTGCATAGCATCGCATCGCTCATGTGTATGACCCCATTCAAATGATTGGGGTTCATATTTGTGCATCTCGCAACGCACAAATCTTGTGCAATTTTAGTGCAAGTATGAAGGCAGCCTAAGGGCTCTTACCCACTGGCGATAGTGCTGTGAAAGTGAGTGAAAACGCATGATAATGAAACCAATGATTTTCAATGGTTTTATTCTCATTTGTGATGTCTTCACTCAAGCCTCGCAACGCTAACAAAAATCTGCGATATAGCCCATTGTTTTCAATTGGGGTCGGCAGCAGCAGCGCCGGCCCCATTGAAATCAATAGGAGAAGATCGCGAAGCAGGCTAGGAATCCCCCAGAGCAAGTAGGGTGGGGCAAGGCAGAGCTTCAGGGGATCTCTGACATATCTCCCCATATTTAGAGAGATAGGGGGCGGGGCTAGGGGGCTTTTCCAGGGCTTCTCTGAGAGCGGGGGTGGGGCTAGATGGGTTATCATAGTGATCCCTCTCTACCCAAGTGAGGGGGTGGGGCTAGCTAACCTTAACTGTTTTAATTATTTTTGCAGTGTGTATTCCTCTTGCTTTTCCACTAACCTACAGTTTGAATTTGTTTTAGTAATAACAGTTTTAGTTTTCTCATTCTATCTATCTATCTCATATCTATCTCACATCTATCTATCTATCTATCTTTCTATCTCCATCTTTCTATCTATCTCACATCTATCTTTCTATCTATATCTCTCTATATACCATATCTATCTCTCTATCTATGTAGCTCATATCTATCGTTCGCATATCTATCTCCCGCGATCAAGCGGCTGTCTGGGAGGCTCCATTAAAAACAATGGGAGCGTTATATCGCAGAAAACCCTGTGAAAAAGTGGCTGTGTGAGGGAGGCCTTATAGTCGTACATGTGTATTTATGTATATGTTTGTCTCAGTGGGTGGGACGGTATGGGGTTGATCATTTGGCACAGGGACTGTAGGTGAATTATATATAAAATGGAAATTATACATACTCTCTTTGGCTAACTTCGGTCTTCAGGTCTTCAATTTTCTTAGAATTCCTTTCTGTATCCACAGATGAAGCATTTATCTTTATATTTAGGGTATCAATTTCATCCTAAAAAAAAAGGCAATGTCACCTTTTTGTTTCTTACACCAGGACGTATTTAAATGAAACAGTTTCAGAATAAAAGATTTTAAAAATGATGATACAACTATATATTTTTGCTTAGATTGGTGATTTTTGAAGGGGGTTTCACGCCTCAGTGTTATCTTGCCAGGTGTTACTGAAATAGTCGAGCCAGCTGCCTTACGCTGTTTCCAGGAGTTACAGAAACAGCCTAGCACAGAGTGTTACATTCTTTCCATAACACCTATTCACTACAAAAGGAGATACAAACACAGCGTAAGGCTGCCGACTCGGCTGTTTCTGTAACACACAGTAAGGTGGTCGGGAAACCAGATGCAGTTATCTCATCTCAGCCAGATAACACTGACATATGAAAACCCCTTTAGAGTTAAAAAAAACCAGACTGCATTTAATAATACATGTGTGGAGAGGAGGAAAGGGAAACTGAAAATGATAGGGGATTAAAAAGGTGCGCATTGTCTCTCTTTGTTGTTTTTAAATACTCATCTGCCAAAAAATGTTTTTCTTAAACAGTAGGACAGCCCCTTTAAGGCCTTATGCACACGACCATGACAGGCTTCGCAAGCGGAATACCGCAGCGGAGTCCGTCACAGCGCCCCCCGAAAGACCCCATACTTACCTTCGGATCCGCTGCGCGCAGTCCTGCATGGCACGGCGGTGCACATGCGCAGTACAGCGCAGTATGCACCGGCAGTGTGATATGATGCGCCGGCGGTGTCACATGACACGTCGGCAGCGTGCGCAGTACAACGCACGACGCGCCGGCGGTGACACATGACGCGCCGGCAGCGTCATATGACATGGTGGGCAGGGGCGCATATTCACGCTATACTTCGGCTGTGATACAGCGGAGGTATAGCGTGACGTGCGGCTTCCACTGACAACAATGGAAGCCATCCGAGCGCATACCCGTGGCAAATAGGACATGCCGCAGGTAATTTCACGCTGCGGAATTCCGCAGCGTGTACATTGAGCTATTAGGTTCAATAGAACTTAATAGCTGTGGTGAAATGCTGCGGATTTCCGTTGGGCGGAAATCCGGCTGTGGGCATTAGGCCTAAAAGTTTATTGCTAATTCAAATAGTATATACCATAAATGCCTGATAGACATGGGTTCCCCCTCTAGGACTCTTATACATACAAAAATAATAATAAGCACAGCTGTGCGTAACACAACTAATAAGCAGGACCGTGCAATGTAAACACAAAATAAACTAAGGGAAATCCTTTCCCTGTAAACCCCTACCCCGGAGGGCCAATCGCTTCCGACAGGTGTGATCTCACACTCATACCTAAGCTACTACAAATCCTTACCAGGGAGCCACGAACACACAAGGAACAATGCACTGTAACCAGCAGTGGTACTTAGCTGTAGTAGCGGTCTGCAGCAAGACCTGGAGCTCCAGAGCCAGGAAGTGCTCCTCACCAGCAATCCTGAAGCAACTGAAATTGACCAGCACTGAGGTCAATTCTAACATAGCTTATATAGGGCAGGGCCTACTCAGAGACAGGGGCGGACTGACATCACTCACCCAAACACCATGCCCCTCAGCCCCAGAAAAAGCAGAGCCAATGCTAAAACCTGGTCCAGCCTGAAAGCAGGGCAAAGACCCTAAAACAGCTGCAACACCTTACCTATGGTTTTATGGTAAAGGGTGAGGCCCAAATTGAACTTTAGCACTAGAGTCCATGAGCCTTTAGCTGCAACTTGGAACCATAGTGTCATGACTTGAATGGCAGTTTAAACAACATATGGCCTTTATCATTATTCATATCTTTCCAACAATATAATTTAACAGAACATAGTTTTCGTGTTTTCTTACCTCTCTGCTTTTTAAATTTTCCTGAAGCTGGAGCTGAACCTCTTTTAAATCATCAACCGACTGCTTGAGATTTGTGTTTTCCTTTACAGTACTGTGAAGCTGTTCCTATTAAATATTTAAAGTATAAAGAATAGTAGATACATATTTAAATGAAACTAGTACATGCTGTTTCAATGCAATGCCAGAGATCTTGGGGAAAGTGCTGTCTGGATCTGTTAGGTATACTTGAATATATGTTGTATTTGCTAAGGCCCATTTAGACTCAACGATTATCGCTCAAAATTCACTCAAAAGCCATCTTTTGAGCGATAATCGTGTCTAAACGCGCGGCCATCGGGCACTTTTCGCTCGGCGCTAACTTTTAGCAGGCTAAAAATCAGCAATGAGCCTTATCAGTGCCGTGCGCTGAGTTCTCAGCAGGATACTGCTGATAGTACTCTTTCAGTTGGTATCCTGCTCTGAGAACACAGCAGAAGTATGCAGAAGACAGCGCTTCTGCTGTCTTTGGCATACCCCGCTCGGAGTGCTTAGCTGTATATCGGCTAAGCTCTCCCAGAACACAGCAGCTGTATACAGAAGACAGTGCTCCCACTATCTTCTGCATAGAATGGTAACCTTTTTACACACACTAATAAGCTCTTAAGTAGCTCTATTTAAAAGCTTATGCAAAGTGAACACTCAAAATTGTCACTCAAACTGCTGTTTGAGCTAATTTTGAGCGATCATCTTGCCGTGGAAATGCATACAACGATCATCGCTCAAAAGATTGCTTTTGAGCTAATTTTCAGCAATAATCGTTGTGTCTAAAAGGGCCTTAAGACTTTTTGCATTCACACACCTATGTTTAACCCCTTGAGTGGCACGCCTGGAAATTTTCCGGGACGAGCTCCACTGCTCATAGCGACATAGCCCGGAAGATTTCCGGGCTATGTATCACTATGGGAGCTGCAGAGCACAATGCCACAAGCTGTGACAGTGTGCTCTGCCTGCACAGATCCACAGAGAACAAAGCAAGGGCTTTGAAAAACCAGCAGAAGATATTGCCGATATGCCGGCAATCTCCTGCTTTGTTTACAGGTTGCCATAGAGACCATCGGCTTGTCAGAAGCTAGCCGATGGTCTCTGTGGCAGGGAGAGCTGGTGCTTGGCTGTGAGAGGACAGCTAGGTACCAGCTCTTACAGCAGAGATCAGAGAAAACCTCCGATCTCTGCTGTGTTAACCCTTTACATGCTGCAGCATGTATGTGACATCTATGTGACTGCAGCATGCAAAGGGCTGTCACTGCAGCATGTAAAGGGCTGTCACCATCGGACCCCCGGAATGTGATCAGGGGGTCCTGATGGGTCCCTGTGGAAGTCCCCTAAAGGGACAAAAAACTAAATAAATAAATAAAAATTAAAAAAAAAAAAAAAAAAAGGTACAAAATTATTAAAAAAATAATAAAACCTCTTGTCTCCCTTTACTTTGTAAAAAATCAAAAATACAATCACACATGTGGTATCCATGCGTCGTAATGACCCAGAGAAGGAAGTTAATACATTATTTAACCCCTTAATGACATGGCCCCTTTTTTTCTTTTTTCCCCATTTCTTTTTTTCCTCCCCCCTGTTTAAAAAAATCACAACTTGTCCCACAAAAAACAAGCCCTCATATGGCCATGTCAATGGAAAAATGAAAAAGTTATGGCTCTTGAGACGCAACTGCAAAATTAGTTGAAATTCAAAGATTAGATCATTTTAAAAAACCTGCCCTGGTGGGCACGACAGGGTGGTAGGAAACCCGCCACTCAAGGGGTTAAGACAGCATGAACATTAGAACATTTCTGCACTAGCAGGAGGTTTGCAATAGAGACTAAAGAGTAATTTCCACTATTTGTCAGTGACAGCTGTCTGCTAGTAGCCATCAGCTTTTGCTAAACATGTTAGAATTTCAATAGGAAGAAAGAGATAAGTGGCTGCAGGACATTTCCAATGGTTCCTCTTTGCATGAGAGGTGCTGACCTGAAAAGACCCACAAAAGGTTTCATTCCGAAAATAAAATGTACAAACACAAATATACATTTTTAAGGGCTCCTGTCCACCGGCGATGATTCGCTGGCGGTAAATCGTCGGCGAATCACGCTGTCTGAAGTTTTCCATAGCGTTGCTATGGAAAGCGCCGCCCCCCTGTCCTTGAGCGGAGAATCATTGTGATTCTCTGCTCGCGGCTGGCAATTTGCAGCGATTCTCCGTGGTCAACCTATCTGTCAGATAGGCTGACAGCGGAGATCCGTCTGCCAGCTCCTGCTCCCGGGCGGCGGCTCCGCAACACCCGTGGACATGCAACCTAACTTCCACCTCATAACCTATTTTCAACATATGCTATATTTCTTACAAAAATGGATTAATGTCCAATCCTGAGAAAGCAGGAATTTGCTTGCTAATTCTAAAAAGAGCATTAAAAGAAATAAATATTTGGTGTAAATGACCAGGTGATCAGTATCAAGCACAGGGTGTTTTAGACAACCTGAAGATTTTCTTGATTGAGGAGCAAATCTAGTTCTTTATTCTTTAAAATGTTATTCTCAGATTTTTCCTCAGCAATCTTCTTCTCCAACTCCTTTTGAGCTTTTAGGGATTCCTCCTTTTTGATAAAAAATATGTAAATGATCATGAACAAAATACAATTAGACACGATGTCCCCCCCCCCCCCCCCCCCCAGGTTTTCTGGGCTCTAGTAAATTAAATTGAATAATTAGATGGCCAGATAGGTAACTAATGTGCAGTGTATGTCAAGTGTGTCTTGCACAGTCATTGGGATACATCGATTTCATACAGATACAGGTCTGTGAAATTATGCCTAACAAAGTTGGATGCTATTTGCAGGAATCTCCCAACACAATACTGTAAGCAAGGAAAACCTGAACTGTCAGGGCAGAGATATCAATCAAACTATAGTAAGTCTGAACTACAGGCTGCAGTCACAGTGGACTGTTTGTCAGGGTAACAAATTGTGGCCTTTGGAACTAATTATCCCATTTCCATAGAATTATGACTACAACATACAATATTTTCAACATGTAATGGTTGTCTCAGAGCCAATTAATATTGGCTTCAGGTGCTACTGGCTTTGCAGAATTTTAAATTCTAACAATATACTCGTACTTATTGAGATGACTTTCATGGAGCGTGACACTGATTTTTATCTAAATAACAACTGGCCGTATTCCCAAATGTGATCTATTAGATCATAATGTGATTGTTCTCAGCAAGAGAAACCAAGTAATCTTGTAGATAAGATACCTTTTAATGACTAACAAAAATACATTATATTATGGTGAGCTTTCAAACCTACTTAGGATACTTCTTCAGGCCTAATGGAACGGATCAAAAAGTGTATCTATCTATCTATCTATCTATCTATCTAGAGAGAGAGAGAGAGACTGAGACAGGGACAGAGAGACAGAGACATGGTGTGATTAAATTGCACTTAAAACAATACCAGAACACGATGAGCAGAGGGGTAAATAAATACTTAATTAGTCCACTGATAAGAATGTGAAAGTTTTATGGTCTCTAAATTGGTGTTAGGGTGTCACCAGGCCTGTGTGTTATCTCTGCTATAGATTTCTCATATTCTGTAATCATGCATGAAACCACTTGCAATATTTTTTCTATCTTGAGTGTCAAAGATGGTTATAAATTTGTACTGCCAAATTCTTCTAGGATGTTGAGATTTGAAGTTGCATTTTAATATAGTAACTTTCATATGTTCTATGTTGTGTCTGTTAGGGGAAATCAGAGGGATTTCATAGTGTTTCATTGCCTGGTCCAATTTATAAGTGAAACCGTGTACACCGATCACTGACACATGACACAGTCTGTATCATTCAACAATGAAGGCTCTTCTGTGTTTATTAGAAAGCAGACAATGTATATATAAGTTCCCTTACGTATAATCAGAAGTACATGCCCCCCTGTAATCATAAGAACTCATGATTGGCTCTAGGTGCTAATGGTTTAACATATATTAACGGTTCAGGAATAGAAACTGGATCCTAGTATACACCATTCTAGTATTTTCTATATGTATGGAGACTTAGACATCTCTAGTTATCTTTAGACATTCACAAGCCATGACAGACTATGGGGTAAGGATGAGCCTACACCTACATACCAGTGCACATCATGAACTGAGTTAACCATTTGGATGCTGGTTATCCACTAAGAAGGAGGATATACCTCTATCTAGCTATAATATATATATATATATATATATATATATATATATATATATATATATATATATATATATATATACACACACACACACACACACACACACACATACACACACGTGTTTGACTAGGGTGATGTGAGAAACATATATTATTACCATAACATGTCCGTGACTCGAACAATGCTCAGGTAATTCTGCCTTTCTTTCTTTAATTGTGTGGCGGTGAGACCTCATCCTTGCTTTCAGTTTTTGTCCCGATTCCTTAACAGGACATTTACTGCACATGATCAGGTACACAACATCAGAAGTGGAACATGTGAATGTCCCTGGGATCTTATAGTCCTGCTGTGTGTTGGGGATTTGTATCCTGTCCGTTGTCAGTGAGCAGGTCTTGCAGCTCCTTACATTGCAGGGATAAGTTGCTTTTTGTGCGTCAGAGCAAAATAGAAATAAAAGAAATTACACCATCTTTGGGTATTAGTTTTATGGCGTATGCACTGCAGCAGAAATGACACGATAGCTTAATTCTATGGGGCAAAACGATTACTACAATACCATTTTTTTCTGCTATACTACCTAAAAAATAAAATATCTTTGGAAAAACATAAAATTATTCTCTGCTGCCATAACTGTTATATTTTTTCCTTAACATAGTTGTGCTCATTTTTTGCATGACTTCCTATAGCTTCTTTTGGTACCATTTCTGAGTACATATGTCTTTTTGATTGCCTTTTATTACATTTTTCCTGGAGACTGGGTGATCAAAAAAGTGCAATACAGGCGTTGTGTGTTTTCTTCCCGGATGACATTTACCATGCAAGGTAAGCAATATGTTACTTTGATAGAGCAATTGTTACGGTATACTACCTTGAATACGCCAGCCCGGGTTGCCCTGGCTCTTACCTGCAACCCCTGTCCCTGCCTACTTGCCTCCACTCCTGGCTAACTCCAGGCGGGCAACTGGGCGGCGGTCCCTACTCTATCTAGGGACTGAGGAAGGGACGCTGGCGTACCTGGGTGGAATAGGTAGAATACCGACAGGAAAGGCAGATGATAATACCAACACGAAACAACACTGATAATACTGAGGCAGATGGAAAAACCTGGCAGATAGTAACAAGAAAGCAGACAAGCTGACAGAGGCAGGAGACCTACAGATGCATACCAGCTAACTCTCTGAAGGAAATCAATAACTGACAGTGATTGCAGTAGCTGCCAGAGTTTTAAACCAAAGCCTTCGCCCAGAGGCGGAGAGAGGGAGGCAGCCAACTCCCAACAGCACATAAAAAAAATTATCTTCCTTGGCAAATCCCCTGCCACTTCATTTTTAAAAAGCTGTCCCACATGTCAATTCCAGCATCATCACGGATTCCACGTCACCGGCTAGTGACGGTGCGAGAAAATCTGTACTGCACATGTGCACCGGCGTGATGTCCGGCCCACACGCAGTACAGAAAAGTGCAAGTACACAGGAGTTACTGGCCGCAGTCAGGGCCAGATTCCGTGTGGGATTCCACTATCGGAATCCTGACCTACTGCGTGCAGGAGGCCATAGTCTTATTAATGCATGTCTTGAGTCGAAATGCTGCTGGGTGTGTTTCCTGCCTAATAAAATTTGTGGTAATGGCATGCTGACATCCAACTGCTTTTTTAACCATTGCCACCAAATGTACCCCCCCCCCCCAATTTCAAAAGCCTCAACTACAATATTCAGTAAATTGTGTAGAATGTCCATTTGTTCCCTTCTTTTGTTTTATGTTCTGCTTCTATTTATTCTGTACTGTAAGTAAAGTCTCAAAAATTGTTGCAAAACAGACTCCAAAACAATGGGGCACATTTTAAAAGTTAGTCTAAAGGTTAGACATGCAAACTGAGACAGCCTTAAAATGTGCCAGTTTCATCACAGCTGGATGATAAATCTGACAAATTTTAAGACTGCCTAATCTTAGTTTATGGCAAAATTTTGGCACAATTTATACCACACCTCTTTAGTCGAAAAAAGTATCCAAAAGTGTCTAAAAGCACATAGTAAATGTGGTGCAGAGCAGGTAAGACAGTTTTCTGGCAGAATTTGTGTCAGATAACTTGTATTTTGAAACGTAAATCTGCCACGCAGTCTTTTGTTTTACTGGCTTTGGCTGGATTCAAAGGGGAGCCCGCCGGCGATGTAAAAACCAGTGAACGGGCTCGCAAATGCAACATTTGTGTGCCTGTTCAGACGAACTTGGCTTACCGCATATATGCCGAGCCCACAATGCCATTGGGCGGGGGAAGACAACTTAGCTTTGCTAAGCTGTCTCTCCCTTCCCTCCCCCCGCCATCTCTCGGGAAAGGGAGGAGGCGGGACAGGAGCTAGTGTACTAAGCGACCACGCCCTCGCCGCCCTTTATCACAGCCAGCAATGGGAGGAGGCAGGACAGGGCAGAGCATTCTTTCTACCACCGTCCCATTGTAAAGAGGCGGAGAGGAGCAGGGAAGGGAGTGGAAGTTTAGCAGTCACACGGCTAAACTCCGTCCTTACTCCCTTCTCCGGAAGCTGTTACAGGCTCCCATTAGAGTCTATGCAGCCACTGCCGGTGTAAAAGTGCCCGGCCGAAATGCCCAATCTCGGCTGGCTGGGCGCTTTTACACCACAGAAATACGCCCATGTACACTGATGCATTGTAAACCAATGCATCAGATGGGCAGTGAATATCAGGCGGGCATTAAAACCCGGAAGATATACGCCCATGTAAATCAAGCCTCACTGTAATTTGTATCTATTTCATGTAATTTGTAAGTTAAATTGCTCACTTTTCTGTTGAAACCCCTCCCCCACCAAAAACACAATTTGATGTTAGAATATAAAATTAAAATGCATACTAAATGTATGCATTAATGCTTCTTACCAATTCAGATTTGTACTGCTCTACTTCTGTTTTCTGAATTTCATTTGTTTTTCTTAATTCATCTATCAATTAAAAAAACCCCACATAGGATTATAAAATAAATATGTGGTAAAATAACATAAACCAATGATGATTGTTTGAACCAATGAATAAGAGAAACATATTAAATCCCCATACCTGTATACATTCTAAGGGCTACTCCCACGAGCATATATCGGCCGGTGTTTTCACGGTCAGCCGATATACGCTTCCGTCTGAGCAGTGCCCCTCTTCCTTCACCCTCACCGCCTCTCTCCTCCACTCCGGCATTTGCAATGGGAGGGGGCGAGGGTGGAGCGAAGCTCCACTCTGTCTCTCCCACTCCTATTGCTGGCTATGGACAAGGGGCGGGAGCTTAGCTCCGCCCCCCGTGCCACCCACTCCCATTGCAAACAGCTCGGAGGGGAGGAGAGAGACAGAGAACCGGTGAGGGGGAAGGAAGGGGGGGACTGCCCAGATGGAAGTGTATATCGGCCAGCCGTGAAAACGCCACATGATATATGCTCGTGTAAATAAGCTCTTAAAGTAGAAACTTTGCACATTGTAAAAATGCCGTTCAGCACTTTACATACATAGACACCTTCTGCAGCTGAAGCATGTGTTCCTCAACTATAATTAAGACTTTACATTTAATTTATTTGATTAACTGAATCTTTATTCCTACCAAGATCACTAGATTTGGTCATTACTTCCTGCTTGAATGCTTCTAATTCTGCCTCCTTTTCTTCTAATCTAAAAGAAAAGAATAAATGTATGTGAACCTATAGGCTGAAAATGTCTTAAATATGTTGACACTTTATAAATTCATATTTGCTGTATGTTTGCATGATGCTGTATATATATGAATCAGAGAACTGCACAGAGCTAATGATTACTTTTTCAGATTTTTTTGAAGTTTTAATACTTACCGTATTTACTTGAGTATAAGCCGACTTTTTCAGCACATTTTTCAGCACATTCAGCACATCGGCTTATATTCAAGTGAGGGTCCCGTGCACCATTGCTTTCAATGGGGCCACAGCTGCTACCGGCGGACCCATTGAAAGCAATGGTCTGCAGGCAACCCCAGAAGTGAAGTGAAGCAGAATATCTGGCTTTGTGTTATTCAGCACCTCACTACTACAAATGATGCCCAAGGGCACTGGCGTCTCAAACCAAAAAAAAGAAAAACAATCATAATTACCCACTAATAAGCCCACCATAGAACCATAAGGAAAAATCCCTGAAAAAAGTCCACTACTAATAATGCTTTTTGTTTACAATTAGAGCCATGTGAAAACAGCCTGAAGGTGCATTCAGACGACCGTATATCGGCCGCCGGCCGATATACGGCATCTGTCTCTGCAGGGGGTGGAGGCTGGAAGAGACGGGAGCAGTGATCTGAGCTCCTGCCCCCTCTCTACCTCCTCTCCACCCCTCTGCACTATTTGCAATGAGAGGAGGCGGGGCAGGGCTAAGCTTCGGGAATTAGCCCCGCCCTCGTCCCACCTCTCCTGTAGGATTCATAGTTTCAGGTAAACCAAATTGTGTATTTTTTCTACACAAGGCATTTAAAGCCCCAGGAATAAAAGTCCAAATGTGCCAAATTTGCAGCTCTTCCACTGGACCTCTACACCCAATTCAGTGCCCAGGGAATTGCACATCCAGCCATTTGCAGACAGCCACAGTAAAGTGCAGAGGTGTACCTGAGTACACTTAGGCTGGGTTCACACGGGAGGGATTTGCTGCGGAAATTTCATGCGGCAAATCCGCCTGCGGCTCCTAATCCCAGGATTAGCCAGCCATGTGGACGAGATTTAGCAAAAATCTCGTCCACACGGGGCGGCCAATCCATCACGGTAAAGCCGCACTTAGCCGGTGCAAAATTGACAACTACACCATGTCAATTCTTTTTTTTTTCGTTGTGGCCTCTCTCCCCTCTATGGGGAGAGAAAGCCGCAACAGAATGCCGGCGGCCAAACCGCTCCAAAACCCGCGACAGACTGCTGCGGGTTTTGAAGCAGCGGCTATCCCACGTTTTTTTGGTGCGGCCTAACCGCGAGATTTCCACAGGATTTCCGTCCCGTGGGAGCCTAGCCTTAGACATTAGTGTTCAAAATCTTACCTTCTTTGTGCAATAAGCAAAGATTCTTCCAAATCCTCAAGTTTTGACTGAAGTACTGACAGCTTCCACACTTGTTCTGATCTTGTTTCTTCAAGTTCTACTACAATCGAATGTTTTTCTTTGGTTGCTTCAGATAATGAGGTTTGTGCTGTCTGCAGTTCGTTTTCAGTGCTTTTCAATGCATTCTAGATACAAATGCAAACAAAAATAATGCTGCTGTCCAGAGAGCTGCTGGGAATCTTTAATGCATTATTATGATGGCAAAACAGGTTAACAACTATAATGTGTTTAGTAGTAATATTGTAATTCTACAAGGAATTTACATATCTTTATCAAATTATCATTCCTTGCTAGATGCAAAAGACACATTTATTACATTAATGTTAAGGCCTCTTTCACACGGGGAGCTACGCACGCAAAAAAACACGCGACTGGTTTCCTATGGGAACATTCAGATGAAAGAATCTGAGCGTTCTCTTAGAAATCCATTGGTTCTAATAGCTGTGTGTTTTTGAAGCACGTAATTTTTACGCGTGTAGCTCCCCGTGTGAATGAGCCCTAAGGGTGCTATTACACAAGCTATAGGCCTCATGTCCACGGGAAAAAGAAGAATTAAAATCCGCAGCGGATTTTAACTCTTCTCCTGCCCGCGGATCCGCACCCTATAGGGATGCATTGACCACCCGCGGGTAGATAAATACCCACGGATGGTCAATAAAAGTGAATTTAAAAAAAATGGAGCATGAGAAAAAACGTGACATGCTCCATTTTCGTGCGGGTCTCCCACGGGGACGGCTCCCGCAGGCTTCTATTGAAGCCTATGGAAGCCGTCCAGATCCGCTGGAGACCTAAAATAAGAATATCTTACCCGCAACGGACCGGGCAGATCTTCTCTTCTTCCCGGCCGGATCTTCTTGCTTCGGGCCGGCGGATGTGCCTGGCGCATGCGCGCGGCACACCGCCGACGTGCCGATCACATCCGCCGGCCGAAGAAAGAAGATCCGGCCGCAAAGAGGAGAAGACCTGCCTGGTCCGCTGCGGGTAAGTTATTCTTATTTATTCTTATTTTCAGCGCTCATGTCCGCGGGGCAGGAGGGACCTGCTACGGATTCTCCATGGAGAATCCGTAGCGGGCCTGATTTTCCCTGTGGACATGAGGCCATAGTGTTAGCGCTCTCGTTTTCCCAACAATTGCCAAGAAATCTCATGCACATGCTACAGGAAAAAAAAATCTTCAACGTAAATTGATCTATGGTGTGGATTTTAAATCTGCAGTATGTCAATTTAGGTCGGTGTCACAGGTAAAAGTTAAAAAAAAAGTTCCACCTCTCATCACGGATTCGATCTGTGAGGGGAGGTGAAATTACTTACCTAAGGCCTCCGGCGATGTCCCCTAACGGGATCATCATTTTTGCACCTTTCCCCAACTTCGGCGCATGCGCCCATCGGCAAAATGGCGGACGCAAGTACAGAAGCTGGGGAGGGCCCGGGAAATGTAAAGTCTTCTTGCTCCTGGCTACTAAAGGTAACCGAGAGCTTGGAGCACTGACTGAGAGCCGCGGTGAGCAGTCCCCAGTCACGTGATCACCGTTATCCAATGGATAATGGAGATTACGTAAACGTTAAAACACAGTTGAAGTTTAATGCTCCTTTTGGTTTGGGCTCCGTTGTGCATACGGACATAATATTAGGGTCACATTGGGTATGTTTCTGAACATGGGACAAAAGGGATATCCATTTTGGGGTGAAAGTCTTCATTCATGTGTGTGCTGTACAAAAAAAAAAACTGTTTTTAAAATGACGCAATTGCCAAAAAAAATGACAATCATATTTTTTTCCTTCTGCTTTGCTTACATTGATTTAAAAATTATGCGGTAAAAATACACAGCACACCCCTAGATAAATGCATTAAGGGGTCTAGTTTTCAAAATGGGGTCATTTGTGGGAGTTCTTCCTCATTTTGGCCACCCAAGGGCTCTACAAGTGAGCAATGGGGCATAAATCACCTTCATGCTAAATTTTTGCTCTGAAAGCCAGCTGCTCCTTTTCAGTTTGGGCCCCATTGTGCATAAAATTAGGGCCACAATGGGTATGTCTCTGAACCCAGGACAAAAAAGGGTTATCCATTTTAGGTGCAAATCCTCATTATCATGTGCCCCGCAGAAAAAAATCCTGTTTTTTAAACTACATATTTGTAAAACCATAACATTTTATTTTTTCTCTTCTAAATTGCATTAATTCGTGAAAAGAAACGGTTGGGTAAAAATACCCATGACCCCTTCAGTGAATACATTCAAATGTGTATTTTTTTAAATGGGGTCATTTGTGGGGGTATCTATCATTCTGACACCGATGAGCCTTTGCAATCTTGGCTTGGTGTAGGAAAACAAAGTGTTCTTCAAAATATTAATAATCAATGTTAAATTTGTATGTCTTCTAAATGCTTAAAAAAACTGAACTTCCAGAATAAAGTAAACAGATGAAAATTTATATATCATCAAAAATTTGTACGGTATGTTTGCACATATTTGACATATGGCAGTGGAAACTGTGAAAAAAATGACAATTTTTTCAAAATTTTCCCAATTATTTTTACCACCTAAATGAAGTTCAATATGTGGTGAAAAAACAATGTCAGAATCACTTGGATATGCAAAACCTTTATGGAGTTATTCTCTTAAAGCGACACATGTCAGGTTTCCAAAAGATGTTCTGGTCATTTAACGTGCAAACAGGCTTGGTCACTAAGGGGTCAAATGTTTAATGAAGTCTTTGTGAACAAGCTGAAGAACTGCAGGTGATATTTTTTCACAGCACTGTAGGATTCATAGTTTCAGGTAAACCAAATTGTGTATTTTTTCCACACAAGGCATTTAAAGCCCCAGGAATAAAAGTCCAAATGTGCCAAATTTGCAGCTCTTCCACTGGACCTCTACACCCAATTCAGTGCCCAGGGAATTGCACATCCAGCCATTTGCAGACAGCCACAGTAAAGTGCAGAGGTGTACCTGTTAAAGTAACATGAGAACTCACTGTTCTCATTGACCACAGATGGGAATATGGTATCCTGTAACATCTGGAGGTACTTCTTTCCATTAAGTGATCAGTTAATTAACAATTAATACTTTCAATACATTGGAAGTCAATTTTCTCATTATTACACCAGCTAAAAGTGTGTGTCCAGACTTTTGCCTTACCCTGCACTTATTAACAGAGGTACCAGTCCGTTTATTCTTTATACAATTTTAAAAATTATATTCATATGCAGCAGAAGAAATCTGTATGGATTTTCGGACATGCTAAGCATATTCACATCCACAGCATGCCCTACGTTTCTCAGACTTGCAGCAGGTTTCTGCCACTGATTCACCATTTACAATGTACATTGTTACCTTGGTATTCTGTACAGCCAGGTGAGCGGCCTCTAGCTGGATGATTATTTCATCAGATTTTGTCTTATGTTTTTCCAGCTCCGTCTGATAGTTGTCTAACAAAGTAATCACAAAAACAATTACATTTTGCAGCAGTCATCATTCACAAACTGTCACATCTACAGATTCTGCAGAGCTCTGTATAGACTGCAATCATTGCAAACAAAACAAATGTCAGTTATTTATATACAGATCATGCTAAACCAAACCATATTATTTTTATATCTCTTCTGCCATTACTTAAAATTGCCATCTTCTAGCACAGTCTGAGCAAACTTGCACAGTGTGTTAAAATCAGTAAGAATTCCTTCATACCAGGGAACAGATAAACCCCCATGTTGATGTTACCTGTCAACATTCCTGCTTTTTTTCAGCCACAGAAGGCTTAGGATACTTTTACATGGGACGACTATATTGCCCTTCAACCCGCGGTAGTCATCCCAACAGCTATCGCTTCTGTGCTTTCACATAGGAGCAATAGTCATTCAGGGAAGAAAGAGTATGCCGGAGATCTCTTCTGGGCGCCCACCTCCATTCACAGTAAACAGGCAGTCAAAGATGAATGATTCCTGTTTACATTGAGTGAAAAGCCGCTCATTAGTCACTTCATTTAAGTGAGCTGCAATAAAGTTACTAGTGACTAACGGGCAATTTATCACTCAGTACCTTTTCCGATCTCACTTCACTTTTACATTGGACAACTTTCAGTCAAAATCGCTCATTTCAGACGATACTTGGCCCATGTAATAGTACCTTAAGTTCTAGGATGTCCACTCCTTTTTCCAGATCACTAACCTTTTAAGCCACATTTATGCTTTGTCTTGACCAGAAACAGAGGTCATATCTAAGTATATCAGAAAAACCTGAAACATGACATCAATAGACAATCCTCGTTCCTAGCTGAAAACCAGATTGTTATTTGTTAAGCAAAAAGATGTCTCATTGAGGGCTCTTTCACATGGGCGTATTTTGTGAGCCAAAACCAGGGGTGGGTCCAAAATACGGAAGAAATGCAAATCTTTCCATTCTACTTTCTCTAAGTTCTGCTCCTGGTTTTGGCTTACAAAATACTGATGAAAAATACACCCGTGTGAAAGAGCCCTGAAGCTGTGAATTAATTATCATGCTTTGAATAGGATCACAATTAGATTTTTCAAAGATGTTCTTTATTAAATCTGTTGTAGCTTGCTTGGCTGCTATTAAAGAAGGCTTGCACAATTGGACAACACTGGTTAGTAGGCTCTAAGAGACCCCAAGTCTGCACATTAGTCACCAACTGGTGCAGACAGCACATAAAGAGTACTGGTAGTAAACAGGCAACAAGTCCCACAACAGCAGGCAAAAGAATAGTTATATAGTCCAGAGGTCAGCAACAGAAATACAGATGGATCAGGGGGAATCCAAAAGTAGGGTCAGGTAACAAGCTGGGTTAAATGAAGAAATAACACTAGCTAACAGAGAACAGAACCAGACAGCTAAACAGACATGTGCGCCTGAGAGATTCAAACACACCAAAAGCACACCTCCGAGTGCCCAGATGGACTGATCAGCTGAGTACAGAGATGGACTAGGCAACTGTGACCACTGTGCATGTGGCGAGCTGCATACACACCATACACTCTACTGCAGCCCTGGCTTTTGTAGCAAAATAAATCACTTACAGTTTCCTGATCATTGTTTTTCACATGACTGAACTGTACAACCCCTTACCACATGGCTGAGGAGAATTGCATGGAGAATACACCTGGATCAGTCGAAACAGCACTAGTGTGAGCGTAGCCTTAATGTGACTAGTAAGTAGAAGGCTCTACCTGAAATCTCAGTTAGCTTTTCAATTTTATTACAGGAGTCATTCAGCTGAAAGGTTAAATTCCTGATCTTGTTTTCATCATCTTCTCTGTTCTGTATAAGTTCCAGTATCTAATAGTATCAAATCATTATGCATTATTACAAACAAGAATTGTATATATGTACGAGTACATATGTAGCAAGATATATTTATATATACACACACACACACACATATATATAAATGATAACTATGTCTGATAACATTTATATAATGTATATGAGAGCTGAGTTTACACCCCTACTTATGCGAACATAAGAACATAGGGTGCATTCACATTAGCTGATTTGCTGCAGATTTTCTGCAGTTGAAAAATCCACAACAAGACCGCACCAAAATCTTGTTAAAATTGGTGCAGATTTTGTGGAGGGACAATTAGTGTGAATCAGCAACAGATTTCATCCCTTAAATTTGAATTTAGTTGAAAGGGTTAGATCCACTGCAGATCCATACTACAGTCTGTGACAATATTCACACCAAAATGGTACAGATTTTGCTGTGGTTTTTTGCTGCTGCTGCAAAAAAGCAGCTATATGTGAACGCATCCTGAAACTGAACTGTTATAGAATAAGATGAGGGTCAGGAACGCTATCTTTTCTCACTGAGTGAAGTGAGTGAGACTTATAAGGCCATGCATGCTTTTCTGGGAACTATATGCAAATAAAGGAGATGGATCAATACCTCTGCAGCGCCACCTATGGGAAGGCAGCATTCCTGCAAATCAATGTTAGACTCTTTATACAAGAATTAGATGAGACACATCAAACTTCCTTCACAAAAGCCCTTGATTTATTGTGCAAATATGACTTCATGGTTTATATGGTTAGACAGGTGTGGTGCTGTTTCTGGAGGAAAGCAGCCATATTTTTTTAAATCCTGGACAGCTCCTACTCAACACTCAAATATAAGGTAAACTTTTTGGGAAAAATGAAAATGGTTATGCTAAAATCTCTATCCCATATGCTTTCTACCTGCAGTGAAAAGGTAAATCATGAGATAAATGGATTAAGTCGTACACTACACTTTACATTTGTGTTTGGGAATTTTCTCCTGTTTCCATTAAAAGAAACCTGTTGCATGTATTTTGCATCTTCAGCTTATCACGTAAAATGGGCAAATAACAGATGAATCTAATTTCACATGTCTAATTTTCATACAGGGAAGCTCCAATCATGAAAGTACATATGGCTAAACAATGCAATTTAATATCCAATAACTTAGATTTCTACTACAAGATTTACAAAGTCGACGACCATACCTTCTTTTTGCATCTTGCCAGTTCAAGAGTTTGTTCATTTTGGATCGCTTGTTGTTTTTCATCATCTTGCTTAACTTGAAGATATATTTAAAAAAAAAACATGTCTATCAAAGGCAGCATGCTTTTGTAGAAAATGCAAATTATGGCTTAATTATAATATCAAGCAAATGATATACATGGTACTCAATAATTAGTTATTCACAAATGTTTGGCTATGTGACAATTCTACTTTTGAGCATATTGGTTAGCTCACAGGTACATTTTCAGTGTTGGTATTCATTCATGCATAGTGAAAAACACTTAGAATACCTTACATGGGTGTGGAGGAGTCTATTTTCACAAACTCAATCCTGCACTCATCATTCATGCAGGTTTCAAACTGAGCCTTAGGGCTTATTCACACAAGTGTATATCGGCTGCCGTTTTCATGGCCTGCCGATATAAGCTACCATCTGATGCATTGGCTTCCAATGCATCAGATCAGATGGGCAATTTTCCGGCGCGTAAAAGCGCCCGGCTGGCCAACATAGCGCATTTCCTAGCCAAAATACGTAGGCTGCTGCATAGACTCCTATGGGAGCCTATGACAGCTGCCGGAGAAGGGAGGGAGTTTAGCAGCGTGACTACTAAACTTCCTGCCCCTTCTCTCCTCCTCTCCACCCCTTGCCGGCTGTTTGCAATGGAGGGGGCGAGGCTAGTTGCCAAGCTCGCACCCTATCTTGCCCCCTCCACTTGCTGGCTGCCAACTAGGGGTGGAGAGGGGGCGGGAGCTTAGCACACTAGCTCTCGTCCCGTCCAGCCTCCTCCCCTTAGCAGAGCAAAACTGTTTCCCACCTGCCCAACGGCATTGCAGGCTCAGTGTATATGCGCTGGGCTTGGACCATCTGAACGGACGCACAAACTTAGATTTGTTCTCCTGTTCACATGTTTTTACTCCTCCGGCGGGCGAACATGACAACGCTGGTGCCTGTGTGAAAGAGCCCTTAGGGCCAATTCACAGCCTTTATTTTCACTTATGAGGCTATTCAAGATGCAAGAAATCGCGGCATTCCCTACTCTTGTGCGTTTTCAACATTTTCATATCTCATGGCACAAAACAACATTTCTCAACCCAAGATGACTATAAGGGAATCTGTCACCACCTTTATGCTGCCCAAGGGCAGCACAAGATAGTGATTGCAGCAATATGTCTGTCTTATATATCTGTGATGTAATTTGGCAGAAACTTTTTCTCAATAGCGGCACACACACATAGTGGACTAGAGGATGTAATTCTTGATCATTTTCAATCATAAAGGGGGAATTCTTAAAATTCCAATAGGACTCTTCTATAGTGCATTTTCAGCATATTATTTGTGTAGCCCACTTACTAGACTTTGCCCGATACGCATGTGGCCAAATACATGACATGGGTGGTATTGCATTTGGTATAACACATGATCTTGTATTGCTTTTGTGTAACTAGAGGTGAAATATTTATTTACATGCACTCAAAATTGTGCTTTGCAGCAAAATTGCCACCTAGTGAGAGACAGGATATTATGACAGTCATCCTCCTGCTCAGAGGCGTAACTTGAAGCTCCTGGGCCCCGATGCAAAACTTGTAACAGGGCCCCCAACTATAATGCTTTACTGATAGTACTGGGTTCCCTATATGGAGAAGAGAGGCCTTATGGGCCCCCTAAGGCTCCTGGGCCCGGGTGCAATCGCATCCTCTGCATCCTCTATAGTTACGCCCCTGCTCCTGCTGTAACATGAAGGTGAGTTTATCATTAGGGTGATTCAACATATTGTACATTCAGGATAACAAGCCTGTTGTTGATGGTGCATATAAAGCTAGGTTATGTTCACACATAGTGGAAATGCTGAGGATGCCCACTTCCACATCACCTGATTGACAGCTGCAACGCTTAGTAGCGGTTGCCGAGTGAGGAATGCTCTGTGCGCTGTAGTAATGGGCTGCTGATGGAGAGGTAAGAGGGGCGGCAGGCCGAAACCAGCTTTGAGTCAAAATCCGTTCCAATGTTTTTGATGCGAAAATACTGCAGATTTTGATGTAGAATTTTCCCCTATGGAAAATCTGCAGCATTTCCGCTACATAAAAAGATACCTCTATAGATTGTATAGTGATGTATGAATTCACTATGCCCAATGAGGTTAAGAGGCTTAGGAAGGAAAAACTTGTTATATTCGCATTGTCTTAGAGTTGATGTTAGCCTTAATCACTTAATATCAAGTCATGTCCTCTAGTCATAGGCCAACTTCACTGGGTATTTCAGGGTGATTACGTCTTCTTAAGGCACAATGCATCTCGCCTCTGATCCTTATGTTTGCCCTTCAGGATCGATTATCCAGGCCTTCCAACTTTGATTTAAGGGCCTCAATATGACTTTCATGGTCTGCAAGTATTTTCTCATTAGATGTTTTTCCCTCATTTGTCCACTAGATGTCACTTAAGTTTCAAGAAGAATTTATTTTCTGCAACAAATTTCTGGATCACCGAGGAGTATCTTTTTGTAGACATGATCTACTTAGTTTTATTTTTATGGATAAATTGCCCATAGTTTTATAAATATATGCAAACTACTTTCATTGAAAAATTGAAATCAAGGGAATTACTGTTGTATACAAACTCAAAAATATTGTTTCGATTGCAGTCTAGCTTGTGTTAAAAATCACAAAATAATCACTAAGGCTCATTTTACACCAATATTAGTATTAGGAGAGAAAAGTATGATGTCAGGAACAAGGAACGTCTGGCCATTAAGGTGGCTTTCACCGAATGGAGGCACCTCTTGGAAGGAGCCCATCATCCAGTAGCAGTTCTTACAGACCATAAAAATTTTGAATTTCTCCGTACTGCCAAGAGGTTATCTGCGAGACAAGCATGATGGGCCCTGTTCTTCTCAGCTTTAATTTTGTTGTGTCCTACTGCTCCAGTTCCCGAAATGGCAAGGAAGATGCATTGTTCAAGATATTTTCAGAGCTTGAAGAGGAGTTAAATACAGACCACACAATTCTGTCCCCCAAAACTTTTTAGGTATCCTTACAGGAAGCCCAGAATGCTTATAAAAAGGCAGCCAACCGACACTGCCAAGCAGCTCCTATCTTCCGGGTTGGAGAAAAGGGGTGGTTATACACCAAAAACCTGAAGGCCCACGTACCCGCTCCCAAACTTGGGCAAAATTTAATTGGACCCCTACCAATGTCGGTAAGGGTCAGCTAGGTGGCATTTCGATTGAAGTTCCTGGGCAGCCTAAAGATTCACCCTGTTTTCTACATATCCCTGTTATAACCATTCCGAGAGAATACGTTCGTGGAAAGACATCAACCACCTCCCTCTTCCATGAAGGTTCAGGGCCAGGACAAATTCATAGTGGAAAAGATTCTTGACTCCAGAAGGCGCAGAGGAAGGCTGCAGTATCTGGTGCAGTGGTAGGGATATGGACTCAGAGGAGAACTCATTTAAAATCCCCGGCTGCTGAAAGGGCTGCGTCTGATAGGCTGAGCGCTCAGCCAATCACTGGCAGCGCTCAACCATTCATTGAATGACAGCAGAGCGGTGCCTGTGATTGGTCACAGCACTCAGCTAATCAGACACAGCCCTTTCAGCAGGCGGGGTTTTTTAATTCCCGCCTGCTGAAAGAACTTCATTACAGTGACGGGACCCAAATGGCTGAACGTGTCGAGCCCCAACAGTGGCGGAGAGGTAAGTATAGATTTTTAAATTTTTTTTACTACAACCAGGGATGATTTTTCGGCAAGGGCTTATATTTAAAGCCCTTCCCTAAAACTCACTGCGGGGGGTGCCAGAAGCCCATTGCTTTCAATATGACTGCCGGCAGCAGCGCATGTGTTGTGTTTGCAATTCCCATACATTTGCAGTAAAGCTGCTTATACAGTACCAGTAGATGCTGTATTTCCCACCCTTATACTCGAAATCAATGTTTTCCCAGTTTTTTTGTGGTAAAATTAGGTGCCTCGGCTTAAATTCAGGTCGGCTTATACTCAAGTATATATGGTAGATGTCTTAGGGCTTCTTTTTTGTGGGAGGGGTTGTATTTTGCAGTGGTACTATATAATGTATAAAATTCTAATTGGAATGAAATGGAAGAGAAAAAACAAAAACGAAATTCCGCCATCTTTGGGGGAAAGGTGTGTGTGTGTGGGGGGGGGGGGGGTGTCGTGCTTCTATGGTGTACAGTAAAAATTACATAACTATTCTGTGGGTCAGTACGATTACTACAATACCAAATTTATACAGTTTTTTTTGCTGTACTACTTTTAAAAAATAAAATATCTTTGGAAAAAAATTAAATTATTTTCTACTGCCATCTTCTAAAAGACATACTTTTTTACCTTTCCGTCTACAGAGGGACATCCTCTAGTTTCTATTGGGACCATTTTGGAGTACATACAACTTTTTATTCCATTTTTTCCTAGGAGACGAGGAGACTAAAAAAAGCTCAATTCTGGTGGTTTAATATTTTTTAACGACATTCACCATATGAGTGCTCTTCTAAGTACCCTCCTGACCACGAGGATTTTATTTACCATATGTGATTTGTTTCCTTAGTTCTTATGTTGATACTTTAGCTTTTCTCCACTTTTAAGGATCCCTATTAGAGATGAGCGAGCACCTAAATGCTCGGGTGCTCGTTACTCGGGACGAAATTATCGCGATGCTCGAGGGTTCGTTTCGAGTAACAAACCCCATTGAAGTCAATGGGCGACCCGAGCATTTTTGTATATCGCCGATGCTCGCTAAGGTTTTCATTTGTGAAAATCTGGGCAATTCAAGAAAGTGATGGGAACGACACAGCAACGGATAGCGCAGGCGTGGGGCTACATGTTGGGCTGCATCTCAAGTTCCCAGGTCCCACTATTAAGCCACAATAGCGGCAAGAGTGGGCCCCCCCCTCCCAACAACTTTTACTTCTGAAAAGCCCTCATTAGCAATGCATACCTTAGCTAAGCACCACACTACCTCCAACAAAGCACAATCACTGCCTGCATGACACTCCGCTGCCACTTCTCCTGGGTTACTTGCTGCCTAACCCCCCCGCACGACCCAGTGTCCACAGCGCACACCAAAGTGTCCCTGCGCAGCCTTCAGCTGCACTCATGCCACACCACCCTCATGTCTATTTATAAGTGCGTCTGCCATGAGGAGGAACCGCAGGCACGCACTGCAGAGAGTTGGCACGGCTAGGCAGCGACCCTCTTTAAAAGGGGCAGGGCGATAGCCCACAATGCTGTACAGAAGCAATGAGAAATCCAATCCTGTGCCACCTCCATCAGCAGCTGCACACGTGGGCATAGCAATGGGGAACCTATGTGCCACACACTATTTATTCTGTCAGGGTGTCTACATGCCCCAGCCAGACCGCGGTTTTTTATAAAAAGTCACAGGCAGGTACAACTCCGCAATGGGAATTCCGTGTGCACCCACAGCATGGGTGGCTCCCTGGAACCCACCGGCTGTACATAAATGTATCCCATTGCAGTGCCCATCACAGCTGAGGTAACGTCCGATTAAATGCAGGTGGGCTTCGGCCCACACTGCATGCCCCAGTCAGACTGGGGTTCTTTAGAAGTAGACACATGCAGTTACAACTCCCTGTGGACCGACAGCATGGGTGGCTCCCTGGAACCCACCGGCGGTACATAAATATATCCCATTGCAGTGCCCAACACAGCTGATGTAACATCAGCTTTAATGCAGGTGGGCAAAAAATTAATTGGATTACACTGTAGGCGAGGGCCCCAAAAAATTGGTGTACCAACAGTACTAATGTACGTCAGAAAAATTGCCCATGCCCAACCAAGAGGGCAGGTGAAACCCATTAATCGCTTTGGTTAATGTGGCTTAATTTGTAACTAGGCCTGGAGGCAGCCCAGTTAAAATAAAAATTGGTTCAGGTGCAAGTTTCAACGCTTTAATGAGCATTGAAACGTATAAAAATTGTTTACAAAAATTATATGACTGAGCCTTGTGGGCCTAAGAAAAATTGCCCGTTCGGCGTAATTACGTCAGGTTTCAGGAGGAGGAGGATGAATATTATACACAGATTGATGAAGCTAAAAGGTCCACGTTTTTGATGGTGATAGAGAACAATGCTTCCATCCGCAGGTGCAGCCTACGTATTATTTAGGAATCGCTGCTGTCCGCTGGTGGAGAAGAGAAGTCTGGTGAAATCCAGGCTTTGTTCATCTTGATGAGTGTAAGCCTGTCGGCACTGTCGGTTGACAGGCGGGTACGCTTATCTGTGATGATTCCCCCAGCCGCACTAAACACCCTCTCTGACAAGACGCTAGCCGCAGGACAAGCAAGCACCTCCAGGGCATACAGCGCGAGTTCAGGCCACGTGTCCAGCTTCGACACCCAGTAGTTGTAGGGGGCAGAGACGTCACGGAGGACGGTCGTGCGATCGGCTACGTACTCCCTCACCATCCTTTTACAGTGCTCCCGCCGACTCAGCCTTGACTGGGGAGCAGTGACACAGTCTTGCTGGGGAGCCAGAAAGCTGTCAAAGGCCTTAGAGAGTGTTCACCTGCCTGTGCTGTACATGCTGCCTGATCTCTGCGCCTCCCCTGCTACCTGGCCCTCGGAACTGCGCCTTTGGCTACTAGCGCTGTTGGATGGGAATTTTACCATCAGTTTGTCCGCCAGGGTCCTGTGGTATAGCATCACTCTCGAACCCCTTTCCTCTTCGGGTATGAGAGTGGAAAGGTTCTCCTTATACCGTGGGTTGAGCAGTGTGTACACCCAGTAATCCGTAGTGGCCAGAATACGTGTAACGCGAGGGTCATGAGAAAGGCATCCTAACATGAAGTCAGCCATGTGTGCCAGGGTACCTGTACGCAACACATGGCTGTCCTCACTAGGAAGATCACTTTCAGGATCCTCCTCCTCCGGCCATACACGCTGAAAGGATGACAGGCAAGCAGCATGGGTACCCTCAGCAGTGGGCCAAGCTGTCTCTTCCCTCTCCTCCTCGTCCTCCTCATGCTCCTCCTCCTCCTCCTCAACGCGCTGAGATATAGACAGGAGGGTGCTCTGACTATCCAGCGACATACTGTCTTCCCCCGCCTCTGTTTCCGAGCGCAAAGCGTCTGCCTTTATGCTTTGCAGGGAACTTCTCAAGAGGCATAGCAGAGGAATGGTGACGCTAATGATTACAGCATTGCCGCTCACCATCTGGGTAGACTCCTCAAAGTTTCCAAGGACGTGGCAGATGTCTGCCAACCAGGCCCACTCTTCTGTAAAGAATTGAGGAGGCTGACTCCCACTGCACCGCCCATGTTGGAGTTGGTATTCCACTATAGCTCTACGCTGCTCATAGAGCCTGGCCAACATGTGGAGCGTAGAGTTCCACCATGTGGGCACGTCGCACAGCAGTCGGTGCACTGGCAGATGAAACCGATGTTGCAGGGTGCACAGGGTGGCAGCATCCGTGTGGGACTTGCGGAAATGTGCGCAGAGCCGGCGCACCTTTCCGAGCAGGTCTGACAAGCGTGGGTAGCTTTTCAGAAAGCGCTGAACCACCAAATTAAAGACGTGGGCCAGGCATGGCACGTGCGTGAGGCTGCCGAGCTGCCGAGCCGCCACCAGGTTACGGCCGTTGTCACACACGACCATGCCCGGTTGGAGGCTCAGCGGCGCAAGCCAGCGGTCGGTCTGCTCTGTCAGACCCTGCAGCAGTTCGTGGGCCGTGTGCCTCTTATCTCCTAAGCTGAGTAGTTTCAGCACAGCCTGCTGACGCTTGCCCACCGCTGTGCTGCCACGCCGCGCGACACCGACTGCTGCCGACGTGCTGCTGCTGACACATCTTGATTGCGAGACAGAGGTTGCGGAGGAGGAGGGGGTTTAGTGGAGGAAGCATACACCGCCGCAGATACCACCACCGAGCTGGGGCCCGCAATTCTGGGGGTGGGTAGGACGTGAGCGGTCCCAGGCTCTGTCCCAGCCTCCACTAAATTCACCCAATGTGCCGTCAGGGAGATATAGTGGCCCTGCCCGCTGCGCTTGTCCACGTGTCTGTTGTTAAGTGGACCTTGGCAGTAACCGCGTTGGTGAGGGCGCGTACAATGTTGCGGGAGACGTGGTCGTGCAGGGCTGGGACGGCACATCGGGAAAAGTAGTGGCGACTGGGAACTGAGTAGCGCGGGGCCGCCGCCGCCATCATACTTTTGAAAGCCTCTGTTTCCACAACCCTATACGGCAGCATCTCCAGGCTGATAAATTTGGCTATGTGCACGTTTAACGCTTGAGCGTGCGGGTGCGTGGCGGCGTACTTGCGCTTGCGCTCCAACACTTGCGCTAGCGACGGCTGGACGGTGCGCTGACATTGGTGGATGGGGCCGAGGACAGCGGAGGTGAGGGTGTGGGTGCAGGCCAGGAGACGGTAGTGCCTGTGTCCTGAGAGGGGGGTTGGATCTCAGTGGCAGGTTGGGGCACAGGGGGAGAGGCAGCGGTGCAAACCGGAGGCGGTGAACGGCCTTCGTCCCACCTTGTGTGGTGCTTGGCCATCATATGTCTGCGCATGCTGGTGGTGGTGAGGCTGGTGGTGGTGGCTCCCCGGCTGATCTTGGCGCGACACAGGTTGCACACCACTGTTCGTTGGTCGTCTGCACTCTCAGTGAAAAACTGCCAGACCTTTGAGCACCTCGGCCTCTGCAGGGTGGCATGGCGCGAGGGGGCGCTTTGGGAAACAGTTGGTGGATTATTCGGTCTGGCCCTGCCTCTACCCCTGGACACCGCACTGCCTCTTGCAACCTGCCCTGCTGCTGCCCTTGCCTCCCCCTCTGAAGACCTGTCCTCCGTAGGCGTAGCAAACCAGGTGGGGTCAGTCACCTCATCGTCCTGCTGCTCTTCCTCCGAATCCTCTGTGCGCTCCTCCCTCGGACTTACTGCCCTTACTACTACCTCACTCATAGACAACTGTGTCTCATCGTCATCGTCCTCCTCACCCACTGAAAGGTCTTGAGACAGTTGCCGGAAGTCCCCAGCCTCATCCCCCGGACCCCGGGAACTTTCAAAAGGTTGGGCATCGGTCACGACAAACTCCTCCAGTGGGAGAGGATTCGGAACCCTTGCTGCCCATCCTGGGCAGGGGCCCAGGTACAGTTCCTGGGAGTCTGCCTGCTCCTCAGAATGTGTCATTGTAATGGAGTGAGGAGGCTGGGAGGAAGGAGGAGCAGCAGCCAGAGGATTCAGAGTTGCAGCAGTGGACGGCGCAGAACTCTGGGTGTTCGATAGATTGCTGGATGCACTTTCTGCCATCCACAACAGGACCTGCTCACACTGATCATTTTCTAATAAAGGTCTACCGCGTGGACCCATTAATTGTGAGATGAATGTGGGGACGCCAGAAACGTGCCTCTCTCCTAATCCCGCAGCAGTCGGCTGCGATACACCTGGATCAGGAGCTCGGCCTGTGCCCACACCCTGACTTGGGCCTCCGCGTCCTCGCCCGCGTCCACGTCCTCTAGGCCTACCCCTGGTGTATTACCAGTAGTGCAGAAACAGAACGCTGTAATTAAATGTGCCGCTTATTGGCCTGTGGTTGGAGGCTGACTTCGCTTACGGAACGCACAGCAGAGGCAGGAAAGAATTTTGCGCAAGCCTGCTGTAACACTTAGCTGGCTGCGTATGAATTAGGACAACTACCCCCAGCACAGACCCAGTACACTGAGGACGGTCACAGGCAGCCCAAATAGATTTTTTTTCCCAAATGTTTTTGGAAAAGCCCACTGCCTATATACACTGTATATGTCTTCTCTCTCTGCGTCACCACTACTGGCCCTGGAGTATGTAAAATAACTGCAGACTGTTGCACTGTGGACTGGAATACAGCGGTGATGTAACAGCCAACACAGAGCCAGGAAATAATTTTGCGCAAGCCTGCTGTAACACTTAGCTGGCTGCGTATGAATTAGGACAACTACCCCCAGCACAGACCCAGTACACTGAGGACAGTCACAGGCAGCCCAAATAGATTTTTTTCCCCAAATGTTTTTGAAAAGGCCCACTGCCTATATACACTAAATATGTCTTCTGTCCCTGCATCACCACCACTACTGGCCCTGGACTATGTATAATTACTGCAGGGCGCAATGCTCTGCACGGCCGATATCCAAAAAAAAAAAAATGTGCAACACTGCAAAAAGCAGCCTCCACACTACTGCACACGGTTAGATTAGATGTGGCCCTAAGAAGGACTGTTGGGGTTCTTGAAGCCTAAAATACTCCTAACACTCTCCTTATAGCAACTCCAGCAAGACAGCACTTTCCCTGATCTCTGTCAGAACGCATCTGTGGCGAGCCACGGGAGGGGCCGATTTATATACTCGGGTGACACCTGATCTCGCCAGCCACTCACTGCAGGGGGGTGGTATAGGGCTTGAACGTCGCAGGGGGAAGTTGTAATGCCTTCCCTGTCTTTCTATTGGCCAGAAAAGCGCGCTAACGTCTCAGAGATGAAAGTGAAAGTAACTCGAACATCGCGTGGTGCTCGTCTCGAATAACGAGCATCTCGAACACGCTAATACTCGAACGAGTATCAAGCTCGGACGAGTACGTTCGCTCATCTCTAATCCCTATGAAGGTACTTTTTAACATGTTCCTACATATCTTATCGTCTGGGTTATAATCAGTGATTTTTACTATCATTAGTATCCCAAATGTTACGGTGATCTGTGGAAAGGATCCTGGTTTCTGTATTTTCATTTTCTGAGTAGATCGGTTTTGGCAAATTCTGGAGGCCCAACGGACTCCCTCACTTGGCCCTCTGCGACTCACATTAGTTGAGTTTCTCCCCATTTTTCTTTTGTTGTCCTGTTCCCAGACCAGCCGGGCACAGCTTCTGCCTATTGATTCCTTTTTCTTTTTTAAGCAGAAGCTATTTATTTTCTTTGACAGTTAAATATTTCCTGGCCACTTCCCAGGACCAACCTCCTAGGTCACTATGTCTAGCCTATCCATTCTCTCTTTTCCTCTATTACCCTTTTCTCACCCCTCTCTCTCACTTATAGTCCTCCTCCCTTCTTATCCACTCTTTTCTCTCCTTTTTTTCTTCTTCTTCTCCCCTAACCTCCTTCTTAAACCTCAATCATGACCCCTATACACTTTTGCTCCTTAAATGTTCAAGGCCTAAATATTCCTCAAAAACATAGCCAGTTACTTTACCAGATGCATAAACTAAAAGCTCATGTCGTTTTTCAGAAAACCCACTTCAAGACAGAGCTTATTCCTGCCATTTGTGACCACCATTATCCAGTCTGGTTCCACAGCACCAACTTAGCCTCCAAGTCTCATGGTACATCTATTGCCATTGGTAAGTTTCTTTGTCGCTAGGTCATGGGCAGCTTGGTAGACACAGAAGGCTGGTACCTTTCTCAGATTGAAGATAGGGGGTAAGGTCACTTCTTAAAAACTCTGTCCCTTAGCACTCCAACAAATGTGGTCTACCTATAGCTGTACCTAACACACTTTCATTCCTTACCTTACAACCTCCACAGGTAACAAGATTCATGACTCGACAAGCATTTCAGACCTTATTCAGAGTTTTTACCAAGATCTATATAATATCAAAGGATCATTTTCAGATTTACCTGGAGACATCCTACAAGTTACAATTCAGGAATATGTCTGGGAGAATCCCCTTCCCACAATCAATGCAGAGACTAGGTCTTCCCTAGAGCAGGATTTCACTGAGGAGGAGGTGGGCTCGGTCATCAAATCTACCCATATGGGTTAAAGCACTAGACCAGATGGGTTCTCCTCCCGCTTTTCTAAAATGTTCAGAGAACAATTATCTCCCTTCCTCATTAGAGTGTTTATTCCATATCACCATTCTTCCCATTCCCCATGCAGTTCCTCTTTGCACTCATTACTGTTATTCCCAAACCGAGTAAGGATCCCTCACTATGTACCAGCTACAGACCTATTTCCCTGATAAATACGGTCATCAAACTATACAATGTGCACTGGGGTTTCCTTTGGACATCGCTTGAGCACATAGAACTAAGACCAGGCTTTATTGATGAAATTCTGTCCCTCTAAAAAAGACCTTCTGCTCCAGTCTGAACTAACCTCAACCCAGAATTACCTCAACACCTTTCTCCATTGGCAATGGAATCAGACGGGCTGCCTTTGTCTCCACTACTCCTTGCCCTAGTTATTGAACACCTGCCAGTATCTCTAAGACGGAACCCCAGTGTGTATGGTCTGACTATAGGATCTCAACAATTCAAGACGTCATTGTACGCCGATGACCTGTTACTCTGTTTCTCAACCTTGCATTTCCCTTCCTTCTATCCTTTTGGAATTTCATAAGAATGGCAGACTCAGCAACTTTAAAGCAAATATCTATTACATACTTTTATATCTATTTTATACTTTAAATATTTTTATTTAAAGTATATTAAGTCAGAAGTGCTAAACATTTCTTTACCTGAATTCGAGATTTCTCTTCTTTAACAGTTTCTTTTGAAATGGCGAAGCTCTAGTATTAAATACTTAGGTACACTCATTGTCAGAGACCTCTCCTCATTATACTCTCTAAACGATCTTCCCTAACTGGAGCACACAATAAAAAATACCTTTTATGGTTTGGTTGTCTTTACTTATACCAGGACCTACCTATTAAACTCCCCAGGATGATCTTCAAACACCTACAATCCACCTTTAGTCGATTTGTCTAGAGAGGTAGCCATAGTATGGTTATTTTAGGACCCCTTCAATGCCAAAACTCTTGGGATGGGCTGGTTAAACTGTATGTCACGCGATCGTGCATCGCATGCGTAATACATACCGAAATCACATGCGTGTGAATGAGCCCAAATAAAATAGAAAGTGAAATGATAACTAATCAGAAACAAAAATAATAACAAAAACAAATCCATACTTTGGTTGTACAATTCTTGTCTTGAGTTCTCTGCTTGTATACGAAGTTCCTCAAAAGCCATTATCATTCGCTGCAAGAGAACTTGCATTTAGAAAAGAATCATCTATTTTGAATAATAAATACTACTAATAACAATAGCAATAGTGTTACTTGTTTTACCTAAACCATGCAACAAAATTGTGCAGGTTTTGACTCATAAAATATAAAAATAAGAGGAGATTTAGAAATTGTTTTTTCAAACGTCATGTTTTTATGAAAGAAAACTGTCAGATATGCATTGATAATTCTAACCTACTATGTGTAATCTAGTAAATATTACTAATTTATAATATTCAGATTGCAACCAGAGTACTTTATTTATTTATAGCATTCACACAAGTGGATGGTTATTGCATTTCATCATCAGAACAGTGAAAAGTCAAATCAAAGTCCTGTTTGTAACTGCAGGCCTGAGTCTACCTACAAACCTCAAAGCAGCATTTACATATAGCTGCAACCCTGTATAGTGTACTGTAGGTCTGATCAAGTGATACTGTATGTTAAGGTAGTGATACACATTAGATATATATTGACTGATCCCGCTGACTTTAGTGGGCCTCGATGATCATCTAATATGTATAGGATCCTAGAATGGTAGAGTTGGAAGGGACCTCCAGGGTCATCTGGTCCAACCCCCTGCTCAGTGTAGGATTCACTAAGTCATCCCAGACAGATGTCTGTCCAGCTTCATGTACAGTATGGGGGCACCCGACTCTCCTCTGACAGCAAAGGATGGGGGACATAAGAATACGACAGTTGGATTTCAAGTTCCTAATTGTTATTTCCATTTCTACATTCAAACCACAAGTATACTTGCTAGCTGAGCAGAGAGTGCATGTGTATGGAGCTGTTGGGAGACATAGCTGGCTACCCTTACATTGTGTTCACACATCATATGTAAACATATACAAGGCATACCTATTCATTTGACTTCTCCAAAGAATGTAAGGTTCCAACATCCATCCAACAGGACACACAGGGACGTACATAGACTACATAAACAGTTCTAAGACAAAAAACTATAAAGTACCTAGATACACATAGTTTTAAAACAGTCAGAGTTGACATATAAACTGAATTACTATATTATATAATTCATAGGCATACAAATGAGCAACAGAAAATACATAAGAATCGCAAAAATAAACAGATATACATTTACATTATTCTCTTCAACTTGCCTCTATATTGTTGTTAAGATTAACATAAAAGTGTCTCGTGTCATCTATTTCATTTTCATCTAAAATGTAAACATTGAAATAATATTTGTTTTATAAACTTTGAAATTAATTTCCATATGCAGCTTTTTCTGTAAAATACGTCATTAGACAGAGAGAGACAGGGGCACTTAAACATATGACATCTATAAGGCCAGTATTAGTATAAAACAGCATACTTGTACCCACATTAGCCCCACAAATTCTGCAATTTAATTACCAGAACAAAAAGCATCAAAAGGACCCATGTTGTCATTAGTTCAGGTCACTAGACCCATGAGTAGAAGAGGATTTTCTAAACTTTAAGTAGTTTTCTGGGACTAAATATAGTTGATTAGACCCGCATTGATCAACTATTGATGGCCTATCCTGATGATACCTTAAGTCGTCAATAGTTCATTTCCAGAAAACCCCTTTACGCTGCACACAACTTGTGCCTTACTTTTGTTTGAAACAGGACAAGCAATTTACAGTGTTTTGCACAACTGCATACAGGCTAAGACCCCATGGCCTTATTTTAAAGAATGAGAAGCATGTTACTACTGTGTTTCCCTGAAAATAAGCCCTACCCTGAGTTTTGGGGATTTTCGGGGAGGCTTGAAATATAAGCCCTACTGCGAAAATAAGGCCTAGCTGAATTACACAACAAAAAAACAATACAATACCTAGTAGCCGCAGTCCGAGTCCTCCCACTGGTCTCCGGAGCTCCGGTGCGCTTGCTTGCAGAAGATCACTTCTTGCCGACAGAAGATCACTTCTTGATTACAGGATACAGAAATCCCACCTCCAGGAAGGGATGGCTCTGATTGGATTTTCAGCAGCGCGGAACCCATTGAAAAAATGGAAGAACATTGTGATCTCCGGCCGTGGCTGTGACAGACACGGCGGGGATGAAGGCAACCCCCGCAGTGATGCGAGGTTGTGTCCTTATGAGAATGCCTCGCATCCAGGTTTTTTCAGGATTGCGAGGGCGATATTGGGCCATGAATCACGGCCTATATCACCCTCGCCAGTATGCAGGAGCCCTAATACTAAAAGCTCACTGCTCCTTTACAGGGACTCTCCTTGCTTTCCGGTCCATATACTGCTCTGGCCAGGCCACAGTAAAACGGTTGTGTGTATATCACAAACCCTGAGCGCATTCCTCTCGAAATGAGGGAAAAAACACATGATCGTGTTTTTCTTCCCTTATACAGCTGTGATAATCACGGCCGTTTAAAGGGACAAAACAAAACCACTGATTTCAATAGGATTTCAGTGGTTTCGTTTTCACTATCGGGATATCTCGGCCATGAATACATTGTATGGGGACGATTGGGCAGCACCTGTCTTCCAGCGGTTATTTTCATACTCCTATGCTCTGGAACGGAGTTTGAACTGCTGGGCAAAGGGGAAGAAATTCCCCTTGTTCAGGCGCAACTACGCTACGTGTTGGGGAGTGTAGTTGTGCCTTCGGCAGTGTGTTTTATGCCCTGGGGAGAAAATAATAAAATGTTATTTCTATGGACTCAATTTATTCTGTCTTAGGCCACTCTCACACATGGCGTTGGTAAAACAGTACGATTTTGATAGCGGCTTTTTATCGCAATTTTTAACAACGTTTGAATACAAAGGTTATTGTGTTCAACAGCGTTTTTAAAGCACTCCATCATTCTGAGTGATTTATGAGTGATGAGGTGCGTTAAAAAGCGTAAAAATGCGCCAAAATAGAGCAGACATCGCTCGAAAATCACAGCATTAGAAAACACTGCATTCGAATGAAGGTCTGCAAGACCCCCTTAGATCGGTTTCACAGATCGTATAGTAGTTGCAGAATTTCGGTATCAAAATTCACAATGAACCTCCGCAACTAAGTACAGTACAATGTTAGTGAATGGGATTTAAGAAAAAACAGTCACTCACAGTGGAAAAAAATACTGTGGATTCAAGTCATGTTGCAGATTTTCAAATTTGCAATATTCTATATTTTTTGCAGATATTTCATTGCAGATTTCATTCATTTCAATATAATGAATAAAATTTCCAGCTAAATCTGTACTAAAATCATACGCAGATTTTATCGCAGATTTTGGTGGGGAATTTTTGTGCAAATTTAGGCCTCGGTCACATGAGCGTTTTTTTCACGAATAGATGCGCAAAAAGAGCGCTTCTAAAAGAACCAATGGGTTCCTATAGAAGTGCTCACATGAAAGAATGTAGGTGCGCGAAACGGCACGCAGCTAGCAAAGATAGGACATGCTGCAGGTCACATGTAGCTCCACGGTGCGCACCAAAGATAGGACCTGAACTGCACGAGCTGTGCAGGAGTCTCCATTGATTCCTATGGGAGTAGCAGTCTATGAAAACTCCTGTGCAGGAAAAGAAGATTCTCCGCTGCCTACAGCAGGACATTTGAAACCTGCTGCCAAGAAGCACATTTTAAATGTCCCACTGTAAACTCCTGTTGGTCCCCACGGAGATGAGGGGACTCCACATGGGTTACGTTAATCCCTGCGGGGACTAACAGGAATTTACAATGTGACATTTTAAATGTGCTTCTGGGTAGCTGATTATAAATGTCCTGCTGTAAGCAGCGGGGTATTTCTCCAGCCCCGCTACTGGGCAATTCCCTAGCAGCGGGGGGCAGTAGGGGACTCCCTCCAACTCTCTCCCCAAGGAATTTCCCTATAGCGGGGAGAGAGGGGAAGAGAGGGGGGGGGCGGAGGGGGGGGGGCCTTTTCCCGAGGGCAAGGGGGCGGAGGAGGGGGTGCCCCCTTTATATTTGCTATGGAGAATATCTGTGAGAAGCTCTATAGCCCCGCCCGTTCTCTCTAGAGGTGCCCACTCTCTCTGTGCTATGGGAATAACCCTCCGGGTTAATTCCCCATAGCAGGGAGAGGGAGCAGAGCCATGGGGGATTTCCCCATAGCAAGGAGAGAGAGCGGAGTTATGATGGATTAATCCATAGCCCCGCTCCATCTCTCCCTGCTATGGGTTAGTTCTCCATAGCTCCGCTCTCTTTTCCTCCTATGGAGAAATCCTAATGCCCTGCGGGGCTTTTTCTCTCTCAACTGCTCCAGTGAATGGGCAATTTTTATGTGCATGAAGCTTGGGTCTTCTGCGCTTGAAACATTGCCCGTTCATGATTTTTACACATGCGAGCAGCGATTTTTTTTTGCAAAAAAACCCCACTTATGTGACCAAGGCCCTACAGTGCGCGTGATACTAGCCTTACCTTGGCAGTAAGTTGAAAATGTTTTTGGCATTAATAAAATTGATAACTTAATATTAAATTACTTTTGAGGGTGACTACCCACTACAGTTTTTTTTCACTGCGAAATTCGCAGCGTTTTTTTTCCGCAGGGGTCTATGGGACTTGCAATGTTAAAATAGCAATTTACCGTGAAAACGCAATTTTGCGCGATCGCAATTTTAAAATTACAAGTCCCATAGACCCCTGCAGAAAAAAAAACCGCTGCGAATTTCGCAGTGAAAAAAAAACTGGAGTGGGTAGTCACCCTAAAGGTGAATTCATACGGGGCACAAAAATACAACATTGACAAATTTGCACCAAAATCTGTATGTCTTACATGCAGATTTTGCCATGGATTGGATGTGAAATTGCTGCGGAATTCAGATTTGGCACATTTTTACACCCAGTGTGAAAGCACCCTACCAATTTACTGTCCAAAAAATATCATTCTCTAGGCATTTTCAGGAAGAAACATTTGTTAAGAAAATTGTAGATCAATGTATTAGTTAATTGTTTTTACTATTAGAGTGTAGACTAGGAAGATATAGCATGCTGCTAGTATAAGTAGTGAAGGGGTTAAATGTAACCATTTCTATATACCAGTGAGTGTATGTTACTGACAGAGATAAGAAAGTCCTCCAGACCCCCCCCTTTCCCCTTGCATTCCTTCCCAATGAAATAATATTGGTTTCTTTGTCTGTTATAGTTACACCTTAAAAGGTGTAACTGATGTTAAATATTTTAGTTGTACCCCATCATGTATTCTTAGTAGTTTTGGAGGTATATACATTTCCTGTGATGTCATTTATGATATATAAACCACGTACAACTTTCAATACATTAGAAATCATTTGATACCGCAACAGGCTGGTTACGAGATCTGATTGCCTTCTCCTTGTAAACACACAAATTCTCCTTACAACATTTTCCAGTAAATATCAAATGTTTCTCCATAAGGGTGACTACCCACTACCGCTTTTTTTTTTTTGCTGCGAATTTGCTGCATTTTTTTCTTCCAACTGTCAATGGGCTTTGCTAATGTTAAAATCCCAACACACAAAAATCGCAATTTAGCGGTAAATTTTAATTTTTGTGCATTGCGATTTTAACATTGGTGAGTCCCATTCACAGTTTTAATGAAAAAAACGCAAATTTGCAGCGAAAAAAGAAAAGGTAGTGGGTAGTCACCCTAAGAAGTAAAAAGAGCATTATAACAATGCACCATACTTTCATGTACATTAGCATGTAGTTTAGCCGTTATACATACACATGTTAGCTTTTTCTGCAGCTGAGTCACATGTTTCTTTGAGAATATTACACAAATGTCTTGTGGAATTGCCCCTATAAAAGTATATAGAAAAATACATTACTTAATATTTAAGGTAACATGCACATCAGTTAAGTTATTATCATATGAAATTACATAAGCAGTGCCCTCTTTTAAAGTGGAGGGCCAACAGTTATTAGTTAAACAGACAAGTAACTTGGCAGGCATTGAACACTGGGTGGGGTTCTGGCCACAAGTTTTTTTGCAGCATAAGACACTAACATTAAAGGGGTTTTCCGGGACTTTAGCGGTTGATTGGCAGGAGTCCACTGCATGGGATCCCCATTAATCAGCTCATCCATGGGCGCATTGTCAGTGTGAACAGCACTGGAAGCACATAGAAATGTCCATATTGCAGCAGCCAGGTTTGGTTTTGCAAGACACATCTCCCATAGAACTCAATGAGACTTGTGCCTGTAGTATCAAACTAGGTCACTGCAATGTTGAAGGTGCTATCTGTTTCCAGCGCCATCCATGCTGACAATGGGCCTGGAGATCAACCGACTGGCAGGGATCCTGAGCGGCAGTCCACTGCCAATCAATTATTGAAAACCCATCTAAAGCCCCATTTACACTGGATGAATGTTGGGCCAACGATGCCTGACACTCGTCCCCGCATGTATTTGCTCCCGCACTGTTGCACAGGAGCGAGTATCATTGGCTCGCAGTGCGCCGGCTGGAGGAGATTTCACTTCTCACTCTTCCCCTCCCCCCTCCATTCACTTAACATAGTACTGAATGGCTGCTATTTACACTCATTGTTCAGGATTTTACGCTGCCTAAGCGATGAGCGATGATCCTGAGCAATGAACGATAAGTGTAAATAGCAGCCGTTCAGTACTGAATGGCCGCTATGTTAAGTGAATGGAGAGGGGTGGGGGAGAGCAAGGAGTGAAATCTCCTCCTGCCCCCCTGCTGGCAGCTCTGCTAGAGGGCCAACGATACTCGCTCCTGTGCAGCAGCATGGGAGCGAGGACACACAGGGACAAGGGTCGGACATCTTTTGCCCGACAATTGTCCCGTGTAAATGGGGCTTTAAGCATAAGTCAATAGTAAAAGTCCTGGAGAACCCATTTAACGTTTATAAGGTGCTGTTGCACCTTTATATTTGTTTGCATAAATAAAGCACAATCAGGTATATACAGTACATGCTGTCTAGGAAAAAAGCTCTGTAGGGTGTCTTCACTGAGTGTAATTTTATGCCACAAACAAATCCACTACAAAATGAGGATTTTGGTGCAGATTTGGGTGCATTGCAAAAGACAAAATCCCTATGTACGTCATGCAGATTTTGAGGCTGATCGGTTACCTCATAAAATGAGGGCACCCTCAACAAACTACCAATATATTATTTCAATGGTACCTCCAAAAACTTTCATGTACTACTGGCACATGAAAATAGAAAAAATGTGAGATTATTTCTACTTGCATATATTTTTAATGTGACTTACTGTTTTACTAAATCTTCATTTTCATGTATCATATCTTCCAACTGTAATTTGAAGTTTCCATTTTCAAACTAAAAACCAAAGAAAGAAACGGCTCATTGTGAGTTAAAAACACCAAAGCAAAATACATTGTATACAAAAGAATGAGATGCAAGATGAAATTTGTAGCAATAACCTACTGGCTACCTTATACTAGAATCCTGACGCCTCATGTCTACGGGCACGCATGGATTCTGAGGGTGGAATGCCCGCAGACATGAGACAAAAAATACATTTTGCTCACCTGTCCGGACGCGGCGCGGGTTTCCTCCGTCTCGGCACGTCGGGCCGCACGTGCCGTGCTTTCTTCTTTTTTTAAATCTCCTGCTTTCCAGCGGATCTGCGGCACTACCGCAATGTCAGCTGCGGGCGTGCCGCGGACCGGACGGCTTCCATTGACTTCTATGGAAGCCGTCCCACCGGGATCCGCAGAAAAATGGAGCATGCTACGTTTTTTTTCCCGCGTGCGCTCCGCACGCCAGGAAACAAAATTACATCCACAGGTATTTAAATACCTGCGGATGCCCAATGATAGTCTATGAGCATATTGAACTGCGGATCATCTGCGTGGGAGACCTATGCAGATTCCGCAATTCAATTATGTCCGTGGACATGAGTACATCATGTATTTTTGTTAGCCATTAAAAAGTATCATATCTACAAGATTACTTGGTTTCTCTTGCTGGGAACAATCACATTTTGCTCTACTGGCTAACACCGTACCAAACTTTTTTCAAGATACTGTAGGAAGCAGCGGAGGTAATTGCTGAACCGCTTGCTGTAATCTTTGAGAATTACTGAAGAACAGGAGAAGTCCAAGTTGATTGGAGAAGGGCAGATGTTGTCCCTATCTTCAAAAAAGGGAAGAAGGTGGACCCAGGAAACTACAGGCCTGTGAGCCTGACTTCTATACTGGGAAAGATCTTTGAACAAATTATTAAACAGCATGTATGCAAGTACTTGGATGAGAATGGAGTAATTAACCAGAGCCAGCATGGGTTTGTAACAAACAAGTCATGCCAAATGAATCTAATTTCGTTCTATGACAGAATCACTGACTGGGTTGGCTCAGGGAAATGCAGTAGATATAGTAAATCTTAACCCATTCCCGCTGCAGGGCGTAAGTTTACGTCCTGGGAGCGGGGTACTTCCCGCAACAGGGCGTAAACTTACGTCCTGGAGATAGCACTGGATCATATGTGATCCAGCGCTATCCCGCAGCGGGAGCCGGCTGTCAGTCACAGCCGGCGTCTCGCTGCAGCAGCGGGGGGACATCGGAGATGCGCCCGCCACTGTTAACCCCTTCCCTGCCGCGATCTAAGTAGATCGCGGCAGGGAAAGAGTTCACAGCGGGAGCGCGGCTCCCTCTGTGTCTCCGGCCGGAACTCGCGATGTCATCGCGAGAGCCCGGCCTGTCACCATGGCAACAGGACGCCAGACACTGGCGTCCTGTATTGCCTATGCCTGAGATCGCTGTATGAGCGATAAGGCATGGGAGAGCAGTAACTCTGCCATGCCTTATGACAGCGATCATCAGGGCAGTGATTAAAGTCCTTCAGAGGGACACAAACAGTGTAAAAAAAAGAAAGATTTAAAAAATGAATTAAAAAAAATGTAAAAAAAAAAGAGTAAAAAAACCATTTTTTATGCTTTTTCTCAGATTAGCATAAAAAAAGGTAAAAAAAAAATAAAACCCCACATATTTGGTATTGTCGCGTCCGTAACGATGCGTACAATAAGTTGCACATGCTTTTGACTGTGCACCGAAAAAAACGCTAAAAAAAAAGCTAAAAAACTGAGGCAAAATGCTCATTTTTAGCATTTTGCCTCACTAAAAACGCAATAAAAGTGATCAAAAAAGTTGTATGTACGCCAAAATGGTACCAATAAAATCTACAACTCATCTCGCAAAAAATAAGCCCTCATAGAGCTCTGTACATCTAAAAATAAAAAAGTTACGTGACTTTGAATGCAGCAATTTAGAATAGAAAAAAGATTTCCAAAAAAAAGGGTTTTTATTGCAGAAAAGTGGGAAAACCTAAAAAAAATGTTAGAATTTTGGTATCGTTGTAACCGTAACGGTCTGCAGAAAAAATGGAAAGTCTCATTTATGCTGCATGATATACGGTGTAAAAAAAAAATTAAAAAATCTATGGCAGAATTGATGCGTTTTCTCTCTCTGCTATCATTAAAAAAAAAAAAAAAAATTTTACAATATAGTCTATGTACCCAAAATTGGCATCGATAAAAACTACAGTTCGCCACGCAAAAAACAAGCCCTTATACGGCCGCGTCCACGGAAAAATAAAAAAGTTATGGCTTTTGAAAAATGGAGATGGAAAAATACCAAAAAATCGCTTGGTCCTCAACGCCAAAATAGGCCATGTCATGAAGGGGTTAAAGGGGTTGTCCCGCGCGAAACGGATTTTTTTTTTTCAATAGCCCCCCCCGTTCGGCGCGAGACAAACCCGATGCATGTGTTGAAAAAAAAACCAGGATAGTACTTACCCGAATCCCCGCGCTCCGGTAACTTCTTACTTACCTTGCGAAGATGGCCGCCGGGATCTTCACCCTCGGTGGACCGCAGGTCTTCTGTGCGGTCCATTGCCGATTCCAGCCTCCTGATTGGCTGGAATCGGCACACGTGACGGGGCGGAGCTACGGGGAGCAGCTCTCCAGCACGAGCAGCCTCATTCAACACGGAGAAGACCGGACTGCGTAAGCGCGTCTAATCGGGCGATTAGACGCTGAAAATTAGACGGAACCATGGAGACGGGGACGCCAGCAACGGAACAGGTAAGTGAATAACTTCTGTATGGCTCATAATTAATGCACAATGTACATTACAAAGTGCATTAATATGGCCATACAGAAGTGTATACCCCAATTTTGTTTCGCGGGACAACCCCTTTAACTTTAGTAAAGCATTTGACAAAGTATCTCATACCATCCTTACAGAAAAAATGACCAAATATGGGATTGACAAGGCAACTGTTAGTTGAATTCACAACTGGCTGAGTGATCGTACTCAAAGAGTGGTCATAAATGGCTGCACATCCAAGTGGAAGAATGTATCAAGTGGGGAACCACAAGGCTCTGTCCTAGGCCCAGTGCTGTTCAACATTTTTATAAATGATCTAAAGGAGAGAATTGAGGGGAAACTGATCAAATTTGCTGATGCCACAAAGCTAGGAGGTATGGTAAACACTAGGGAAGAGAGAGAGAGAGTATTCAGAAAGATCTATAAAAGCTTAAACAGTGGGCAGCGACTAACAGAATGGTATTTAACAAGGAGAAATGCAAAGTCATACATCTGGGCAAGAGAAATGAAAAAAGCACACACAGAAGGGGAGGAATTAGACTAAGCAGCAGCACACGTGAAAAAAAGACTTGGGTATACTAATAGATCATAGACTGAACATGAGTCAACAATGTGATGCAGCAGCCAAAAAGGCAAACACAATTCTGGGATGTATTAAGAGAAGCATGGAGCCTACATCAAGTGAGGTAATTATTCCCCTCTACTCTTCTTCAGTCAGACTTCATCTGGAATACTGTGTCCAGTTCTGGACACTTCAATTTAAAAAAGACATAGACAAACTGGAGCAAGTTTAGAGAAGAGTTACCAGAATAGTGAGCAGTCTGCAAATCATGTCCTATGAGGAACGGTTAAAGGACCTGGGAGAGTTTAGCTTACAAAAAAGAAGGCTCAGAGGAAACTTAAAGGGGTTGTCCCGCGGCAGCAAGTGGGTCTATACACTTCTGTATGGCCATATTAATGCACTTTGTAATGTACATTGTGCATTAATTATGAGCCATACAGAAGTTATAAAAAGTTTTTCACTTACCTGCTCCGTTGCTGGCGTCCTCGTCTCCATGGTTGCCGTCTAATTTTCGCCGTCTAATGGCCAAATTAGACGCGCTTGCGCAGTCCGGGTCTTCTTATCTTCTCAATGGGGCTCCGTGTAGCTCCGTCCCGTCACGTGCTGATTCCAGCCAATCAGGAGGCTGGAATCGGCAATGGACCGCACAGAAGCCCTGCGGTCCACGGAGGGAAAAGATGCCGGCGGCCATCTTTACCGGGTAAGTAAGAAGTCACCGGAGCGCGGGGATTCAGGTAAGTGCTGTCCGGTGATCTTTTTTAACCCCTGCATCGGGGTTGTCTCGCGCCGAACGGGGGGGGGGGGTTGAAAAAAAAAAACAACCCGTTTCGGCGCGGGACAACCCCTTTAATAGCAGTCTACAAATATCTGAAGGGCTGTCACAGTGTAGATGGATTAGTCCCATTCTCATTTGCACAAGGAAAGACTAGAAGCAATGGGATGAAACTGAAAGGGAGGAAACACAGATTAGATATTAGAAAAAAACTATTGAACAGTGCGGGTGGTCAATGAGTGGAACAGGTTGCCATGGGAGGTAGTGAGTTTTTCTTTAATTGATGTTTTCAAACAGAGAACAGACATCTATCTGGGATGATTTAGTAGATCCTGCATTGAGCAGGGGGTTGGACATGATGACCCAAAAGGTCCCTTCCAACTACACTATACTATAAGTAACGAAGACCTGTTGTCTATTCAGCATTTTGTAATACAAATGACTGCACAGCTGTTCACATCTGCATAATATTCTCAGTTTCTGCCCGACAATAATCTGTATAACTGTATCAGAAGCCTTTGCATCCATACGATTGATTCCTCTACTTAGGCCATGTTATCTATGGAAATAAACTACAGATGATAGTGGACAAAGTACAATACTTGAAAAAATTATATTTAAAGTAGAGCTGAGCGAGCGCACTCGCTAAGGCAAACTGCTCGAGCGAGTAGTGCCTTATGCGAGTACCTGCCCACTCGTCTCTAAAGATTCGGGTGCCAGCGGGGAGCGGCGGGGTAGAGCGGGGAGAAACGGGGGAGGGGGGAGATCTCTCTCTCCCTCTCTCCCCCCCGCTCCTCCCTGCTCACTCCCGCAACTCACCGCTCTCCCCCGCTGGCACCCGAATCTTAAGAGACAAGCGGGCAGGTACTCGCATAAGGCACTACTCACTCAAGTAGTTTGCCTTAGCGAGTACGCTCGCTCATCTCTAATTAAAAGCCTTTAAAAAAATGTAAAGAAAGTAGGGGCTATATCATAAGGGAAACTGATGCATATCCAAACAAAGTAAGATTTTAGGTATAAGGGAATGCTTCTACCTACATTCTGTGAGTTTGTGAACAATGTCTAGGAGGCATCTTGCTTTGAATGCACATGTGGTCAGAGGAAATACTGTTAAATATAAGTTTATAGCATTTACTTACTCGCAACTCTTGTATGACTTTTTTCTGGGCATCTATAATGTCTCTTTTCTCCGCTACTTTGGTTTCTTTTTCTTTTATTTCAAATTCTACATTGGATTTCCACTTTCTAATCTTTTCTACTTCTCTGTGCAGTTTGGAGTATACCTGATGAATTGATTCTGGGCTCTAAAAGAATATAGACACAATTCACAACAGATAAATGCAGACATTGTAAAAATTTATCAATTCAACATTTTCAAGTTTATTTCTGAATATTCTGCCCCGACATGACTGGTGTAGTAAATATTTGCATTCCCCATAAGCTAACAATGCTGAAGCCACTCATCTGTTAATATTATTATTTGGTCAAAAAGGTGTACCACTACACAGTCAATACTAACTGGACTGTGTCAGAGTATCTAGACACACATGTGAATTGCAGGTATTATTGTATCTTGTCACCACCAGAAGCTAGGGGTTTGACAGGGCTTGGATGGAGGAACGCCCCTGTTACACCCCTAGCTCCAGATTGGGTGAATGCAGTAAGCGTCCTAACAGCAGCGTCTGTAGTGATTTTTGCCTGGGCTGGAGGGTTATGGTTAGGGATTAGTTTTCCAGTTAGGCTTACATTATTAGCTGTAAATGCAGAAGCCTTTACAGCTATAAATGTACGCCTAACTGGTAAACTAACCCCTAACCCTCCAGGCCAGGCAAAAATCATTACAGATGCTGCAGCTGTCCCTGAGCTCCTTGAGAGCTCCGTCTGGCCAGTTATTTGCAGTTAGTGGCGGCTGTGAGCTGCGTCTCGGCCATCAATTGCCCCACTCACTGTCTATTGCTGTCCACTGTGCGTCTGCCTCAGCTGGCCCACCCAGTCTTGCCGCGGTCCTCCTCCTCCTACGCTGTCCGGACGGCACTTGAAGGACGAAACAAGCCGCCAGTAGTACATTTGGCGGTGTCCTCTGGTGGCTCTGCCGCCTGTGTCTCTGCCTCAGCTCCCTGCCTCCATGCTGTATTGCTGCCGTCGTGGCAGTGGCCGCTGTCCTCCGGTGGCTCTGGCTGTGCCGCCGCTCCCTGCCTCGCCTCTGTCCTCCTGCCCTGTATGCATTTTGTAACACCCCCCCCAGCCAATCAGAAGCGGGGGGAGTTACTAAATGCTTTGACAGGTGGTACCTTGTCACCACCCCTAACTTCCGGTGGTGACAAGGTACAATAATACCCAAATTGCAATGGGTATAATAACAAACAAACAAAGCTGTCATAAAATACAAAGTTAGGCCTCCTACAGACGTCCGGGTCGCAGCGGGATGTGAGCCGTGCCCTTGCAGTGACCACCACGGCTCACCTCCTCCTGGCGTCTTCTCCACTCTGCTATGTGCCAGCTGCCGCCCAGCCAGCTCATGCACAGAGTAGAGCCGGCGTGTCAGCCGTGACTTTTCTGTGTGGGCCTCTGAGAGGCTCACACAGAAATAGGACATGCTGCGATTTGTTTACAGTGCGAGTTTTCACCCGGTCAAATCACACCTGTCTGCATAGGATTGCAGTATCTAATGCAATCCTATGACAGCAGGCATGGGCGAAAATACTGCCGCAGAATTTCCGCCCGTGTGCAGGAGACCTTAGAGACTGATCTCTGCCATAAACCATGTGCTCCCCAAACAGACTTCCACCAAACCATATATACTAACATTACCTGTGTAGTTCAGATGGGCGATAATTTGTGAAACTTCCGTATCTGAAACGTTTTATTTCCTTAAGGCCGTATTCACACAGCCAATATCCTTACTTGAGTTCTGTCTGTGTCCGAGACGGACAGAACTCGCATGGAAAATGAACCCATTCATTTGAATGGGCTCATTCACATGAGCGATCGTTCACTTGGAACAATGGTCCGAATTTTAAAAATTGCGGCATAACCTATTTTCGTGTGACTCTCATACCAGAATGGGACATGTAATGTGCAGTGTATTGCGCATCGCACAACACACAGATGGAGTGTTTGTGTTCTGTGCAATGCGAGTTGTGCTCGAGAATCTCAGACTGTTGGCTGAATCCCCTACATTTAGCCACATCAGGCCACACAACATTTTGCTGGAGTCATGAAATAATCCAGTAGGAGGAAGGGTGGGAGAGTATCAAAATGTTGCGGCATTGCTTTTAAGTGAATAGGTAGAATTGTTGGGCGACAGAATAACACAGTAAGCGCTCATTTCCACGAGCGTATATCCGGCAGCGTTTTCAGGGCCGGACGATATACGCTTACATCTAAGCAGTACCCCCTTCCCTCCCCTCCACCGACTCTCTGCCTCTCTCCTCCACTCCTGCGTTTACAATGGGAGGGGGCGGAGCTAAGCTCTTCTCTGTCCCGCCCACTCCTATTGCTAGCTATGGACAAGGGGCGGGGAGGAGGCGGAAGCTTAGCTCTGCCCCTATCCTGTCTATTCTCACTGCAAATCGCTCAGAGGGGAGGAGAGAAGCAGAGAGACGGTGAATGGGAGGGACAGCGTATATCGACCGGGCGTGAAAACCCGGCCGATATACATACGTCTGAATAAGCCCTTATGGAGCATCTAGCTGGTACTATTTTGGGACAAGTGGCTTCACTTTTATGTGGCAAGACGGTGACACTGTTACAGGGGCACTGGTTGTATTTTTTTAGGGCACTGTTTAGACTCATCAATGTGTGTGTATTTATGTGTATATATACACTTCTGCATGACAATTCATGCCTCCTTAACAAAATCATGTATGCGGCTGTGCCTTAAGTTTTATGGCCAACATAATTGACATTTACTCTCTTTTGTCTTGTAGACCTATTATGGTTTCAGTATTAATGTCCCTCACTGCCCTTTTTATTTCTATCAAAGGATTTCAAAATGTACACGCATACCTCCTCGTCAATAACCATTTTCGGTGAAACTTTCAGTGAACTGCAATCTAAAAGAAAGAATAGAACAGGTAAACTACATACCGTCATTTATATATACAAACTATTAAAGGGATAGTGTAAACAGAAAATGATCTATTGTATAATTCTTTATGCTAAACATATTTTTAAGAATGTTAAGTGATTTTTATTTCAATTTTTTTATACTAAAAATAATTCTAAAATCCTGCAGTTTTCACACTGACCGCTAAACCTAATAAGAGTGACACATTCTGTGCAAACAAAAAATGTCAGCAGTCATCTCATTATGATCACCATTCATAATAGATGATGGTCCCAGCTCACCTTCTGCCCTTTCTGCACAATGAGCTCTGCAAAAGACACAGATCATGCACAGAACACTCTCCTATAGAAGGCCTGTTCATTGTTTCTATGGCTCATGAGGCTGCTGTAAATCATATCACTGAATGCTATTAACAGCAGTTCAGGCAGGATGCCAGCCCCCATAGTCATGTACAGACAATAGAATAAAAATTACTTCTACAGTCATAAAATAATAACAGATTAGAACAATGCAGTATGTTTCACTATCTAGTTTTAATTAGTACAAAAATGTCGTTGATACATTTCCATTAAAGGAAACCTGTCACCTCGGAATAGTACCATAAACTAAGTTATAGTGCTACTCAGGTAGGTGGTGGGGAGCTGGGGATGTAATTTTGGTACTCACCTGCTCCCCTGTTCCCTCAGTGTCTCCCGCAGAAGATCACGCACAGTCTGACAATCTGATTCTTTTCAGATGGTTGTGTGCGCGCTCTGCAGTAGACTTCAATGGGAGAACGCACAATGGTGGGTATAAAAATTACATCCCCTGTCTCCATAATTTAATTTATAGTGCTGTTCAAGATGACAGATTCCCTTTAACCTTGGTAAGATTACGTTAAAGAAATATATACCCGAATTGCTGGACATGTAGCTTTTATTTTCAGATTTATGTGGAGATTTTAGGTTCTAAACAAATGGAAAAAGGTCTCAATTAGTTTAATATCTACTTTCCTTCACAACATTGCATTATGTACAAACAAAATTTGGTTATTAAAAAAAAGTTAGTACCTGAAAAATAGCAAATATTGATACCATTCCAAACATCAACCAAAACATAATTATTATCCTATACAGAGATGTATTGTTTACATAATTATTTTACTGATAATCTGACACATTTTAAGGGCTGATTCACACAAGCGTATATTGGCCTGCGTTTTCACGTCCAGCAGATATACACTACCATATAATGCACGAGCTCGGCGTATATGCCATTGGGCAGAGGAAGACAGCTTAGCTCTTAGCTCTGCTAAACTGTCTCCCCCTTCCCTCCGCTCGCTGGCTCATCTCCTCTCTCCTCCCCTCTGGCTGTTTGCAATGAGAGGGGGCGGGCAATGGGCCGCAGCTAGCAACGGCATGGGCTGAGGTAGGCTTAGCTCCGCCCCCTTCCCACCCCCTCTCAGTGCAAACAGGGGCAAGGCGCGGAGAGGAGAAGAGAAGGGGGAGTGAGTTTAGCAACCATGCTGCAAAACTCCCTCCCACCTCCCTTCTCCACTGTCATTGGCTTCCATAGGCGTCTACGGCAGCCGTAGTCCGGACAAGAGGATAGTTCCAGGACTATCTTTCCTGCCCGGTTAAAGCTACAAATGCCAGTTTTTCTGCAGGAGCAAAATCCACAACTGACAAAATCTGTGTGTGTTACATATTGATCTCGCACAGATTTTGCTGTGGATTTCACCGTGTTCATTCAAAATGGTAAAATTCACAGCATAAATTGACATACTTTGGTTTTTAAATCCACTGCAGTGCGATTTCTTCCCCCATATCATGCAGATTTTTTTCTGCATCCAGTGGATGATATCTTTAATTGTGGATGCAACAAAAGAATAAAGGATTCAGATAGATTTGAATTATTAAAGGTGACGTACTCAACCCCAAAACCACCCCATCCCCTGCCATTGGTCCTCTGGTTTATAAAGAAAGGCATTAGTGGGTTGGTGATGGAACGGATTACATATAATAATGTACATATGAAGTTATTTGATTTTTCTGTTGCAGCTACAATTTAGAGGATTTTGTTGATTTTTGTTTCAGGGTTTTTACTGGTATTTTGCTGTCTGTTTTCATCTCTAGGTACACCTATATTGGAGACACGATTCACTGAGGAAGAATCTATTATTAAAACCAACTAACTTTATTAGAAAATTTATTTAAAAAATTGACAGAACAAAAACATATATAGCGAAAAAAAGGGGAACTACTGGGTATGAAGTATTCCTTCGTTCCTCATAGAAAACCCGTACAAAAGAACCATGCAGTGTTGCAGATACTAGACACTAAGTCACTTATGGGACCTATAGTCAGGAGGTTAGATGCTGCTCTCCTACTAATTGATCAAGTGTAGTTCAGTGTTCGGGAAGGAAATTTCCTTTTTGTTACAATCTCGTGAAAGATCCACCATAGCAGGTGGAGGAATTAGATTGTAACAAGAAAATTTTTTTTTAGAAAGTCAGATAGATAATGTGTTTGCTGTACACAGCCGCCCCAGTGTATAATCCCTGGGTTATCACCAAAATTCTCCCCTATAGGATATTAAATATAGAGGAAAATAAAAAAAATGAGTATTCGACATCCAGTCCTGTCCCTTTCTCAAGGAAGAATCTCCCCTTGTTTTTCGGGTATCGTATACAGTAGATATCACTTGTGTACAAATACAGGATGATGCTCTGTGCTGTTTTTGAGAGACAATCACTTCACTTCTTTAAAGTGATTATAAAACATCAGTGTTCAGACCGTAGGGGGTTAAGTCCTTCTTTATTGTCATGGATAGATTGGGGTTACTGGCAAGGGTTTTTCCAGAGTAGGAACTGCCCACTTCCCTGATTACTCAGAAGTGGTGCAATATTTCAGCGCTAAAGGGGTTAAGTATGCACAACTTGGTCAATGTTTAATACATCAACCTGTACTAATCGGATTAGTCAGGAACACCGATAAGATAGAGAGTTCCCACTTTATCCTTCTTTATAAGAGGATATATAACACTCCAGCATATGAAGGGTTAAGTGTGTGCACGTTGACCGGGTACACGATCTTGTACTGCTAGGATTTGTTAGGAACACTAATATATTAAACAGTTCCCACTTTATCCCTATTCAGCAAGGATTATACAATACTCCAGCGCTGAAAGGGTTAAATGTGTGTGCAAAGACCTGTGTCCCTCACACACCAGTGATCCCACAGGGGCTCATTGTATGATGTCACTTTCAGTCCCAGGGATACACTCCTATGTGCGTTATAACGCTGAACTGCAGCACATCAGGGGTTAATTTTTCTTGAGTCCCTGCGCTTGTGCTAGCAGTTTCTCATCACTTTTATTACCCTCCAGATTTCCCCCGGATTGCTGATCTCTATGGTGTAAGAGTCCTAACTGCCCCAAACAGTACTGAACACTGTTAAAAGGTGGTCGGCTGTCTCGGCATCGATGTAGCCGCCCGGTGGATGGTACCGGCTGCATCCCAGCTATCACGGCCGCTCCTGATTCACATTCCATCCTGATGAAGCAGTTAACTCTATGTTAATCTGCAGAAACGCGTCGATAGGGATGCAGTAATTAGTGAGATTAATTTATCTTCTTAGTCAGTCAGACTTAGTGTTAGTCGGCTGCCCGGTACCATCCACCGGGCGACTACATAGATGCCGAGACAGCCGACCACCTTTTAACAGTGTTCAGTACTGTTTGGGGCAGTTAGGACTCTTACACCATAGAGATCAGCAATCCGGGGGAAATCTGGAGGGTAATAAAAGTGATGAGAAACTGCTAGCACAAGCGCAGGGACTCAAGAAATTAACCCCTGATGTGCTGCAGTTCAGCGTTATAACGCACATAGGAGTGTATCCCTGGGACTGAAAGTGACATCATACAATGAGCCCCAGTGGGATCACTGGTGTGTGAGGGACACAGGTCTTTGCACACACATTTAACCCTTTCAGCGCTGGAGTATTGTATAATCCTTGCTGAATAGGGATAAAGTGGGAACTGTTTAATATATTATTGTTCCTAACAAATCCTAGCAGTACAAGATCGTGTACCCGGTCAACGTGCACACACTTAACCCTTCATATGCTGGAGTGTTATATATCCTCTTATAAAGAAGGATAAAGTGGGAACTCTCTATCTTATCGGTGTTCCTGACTAATCCGATTAGTACAGGTTGATGTATTAAACATTGACCAAGTTGTGCATACTTAACCCCTTTAGTGCTGAAATATTGCACCACTTCTGAGTAATCAGGGAAGTGGGCAGTTCCTACTCTGGAAAAACCCTTGCCAGTAACCCCAATCTATCCATGACAATAAAGAAGGACTTAACCCCCTACGGTCTGAACACTGATGTTTTATAATCACTTTAAGGCCTCCTTCCCACGAACGGATTTACGCCGCGTAAATTCGCGGCAAAAATCCGCTGCGTTGCACCCTGCTATTAGGTTCTATTGAACCTAATAGCACAATGCTCACGATGCGTAATTCCACCGCGGAATTACGCACCGCGATTTCTCCCGTCCTCACCCGCAGCATGCTCTATTTTCTGCGGGTGAGGACGGGCTGTACGCGCTGACGGCTTCCATTGCAGTCAATGGAAGCCGTCCGTTCACGCTATCTCCCGCTGTAACCAGCGGGAGATAGCGTGAAAAAACACTTTCCCGCCCACCGCCGCGCGTCATATGACGCCATATGACGCGGCCGGCCGCGTTGCGTGACACGGCCGGCCGTGCACGTGACACGGCCGGTGACGCGGCGGCGGTGGGCGGGGAAGCGATTTCACGCTATCTCCCGCAGGTAAGTATAGGGGCTCTGGGGGGCGCCGTGACGGGCTTCACTGCGTAATATTACGCGGCGGAGCCCGTCACGCTCGTGGGAAGGAGGCCTAAAGAAGTGAAGTGATTGTCTCTCAAAAACAGCACAGAGCATCATCCTGTATTTGTACACAAGTGATATCTACTGTATACGATACCCGAAAAACAAGGGGAGATTCTTCCTTGAGAAAGGGACAGGACTGGATGTCGAATACTCATTTTTTTTATTTTCCTCTATATTTAATATCTTATAGGGGAGAATTTTGGTGATAACCCAGGGATTATACACTGGGGCGGCTGTGTACAGCAAACACATTATCTATCTGACTTTCTAAAAAAAAAATTTCTTGTTACAATCTAATTCCTCCACCTGCTATGGTGGATCTTTCACGAGATTGTAACAAAAAGGAAATTTCCTTCCCGAACACTGAACTACACTTGATCAATTAGTAGGAGAGCAGCATCTAACCTCCTGACTATAGGTCCCATAAGTGACTTAGTGTCTAGTATCTGCAACACTGCATGGTTCTTTTGTACGGGTTTTCTATGAGGAACGAAGGAATACTTCATACCCAGTAGTTCCCCTTTTTTTCGCTATATATGTTTTTGTTCTGTCAATTTTTTAAATAAATTTTCTAATAAAGTTAGTTGGTTTTAATAATAGATTCTTCCTCAGTGAATCGTTTGAAATTATTTGAAGAATTTTCTGCCTCGGTGATATATTGGAGACACAAACAATGAATTGAATTCTATGGGTTAAAGTCAGAGGAAACGTGTGCCTGTAATTACCAACCTAGGCTGCTTCATCAAGCCACAGCCACACTGACAGCTGGCTCAATATTAGCTGATCACTGGGGGTCCTGAGCATCAACTACTGATGACTTATCCTGAGGACTGGTCATCAATAGTAATCCCCGAACACCGCTCTAAGGGCGCATTCAGACGACCGTATATCGGCCGCGTATTCACCCCGGATGATATACGGCGTCCCTCTCTGCAGGGGGAGGAAGCTGGAAGAGCGGGGACCAGTGCTCTGAGCTCCCGCCCCCTCTCTGCCTCCTCTCCACCCCCTGCACTATTTTCAATGAGGAGAGGCGGAACGGGGCCGGAGCTAATTCCCGGCACTTAGCCCCGCCCCCGTCCCGCCTCCTTTCATTGCAAATAGTGCAGAGGTGCGGAGAGGGGGTAGAGAGGAGACAGAGAGGGGGCAGGAGCTCAGAGCACTGCTCCTGTCTCTTCCAGCCTCCTTCCCCTGCAGAGAGAGACGCCGTATATCGGCCGGAGTGAATACCCGGGCGATATATGGTCGTCTGAATGCGCCCTTAAGAAAATGTGTCATCAAAAAATTAGATATTGCATTTATCATGTTTTTATGTTTTAAGAATGATTTCATGTTTTTATTTTAGTTTAAATGTCACACATATATAGATAACACAGGATCCACCATTCACAATAGGACATGGTCACAGGTGATCTACTCCACCTCCTTGCACAATGGCATATTACAGAGTATGCCTAGAGCAGTTAGTGGGATCCCCCTCCTGTCCATTGTGTGAATGGACAGCTCAGATAAGATGACAGCTGATGAAGTCATGTACAAGCAATAGAATACAAAAAATATACAATCAGAAAAAAAAATTGAAAATGGAATATGTGTCACTATTAGAGATGAGCGAGCGTACTCGGAAAAGCACTACTCGCTCGAGTAATTTGCTTTATCCGAGTATCGCTGTGCTCGTCCCTGAAGATTCGGGTGCCGCTGCGGCTGACAGGTGAGTCGCAGCGGGGAGCAGGGGAGAGCGGGCAGGAGAGAGGGAGAGAAAGATCTCCCCTCCGTTCCTCCCCGCTCTCCCCTGCAGCTCCCCGCTCCGTGCCGGCACCCGAATCTTCAGGGACGAGCACAGCGATACTCGGATAAAGCAAATTACTCGAGCGAGTAGTGCTTTTCCGAGTACGCTCGCTCATCTCTAGTCACTATCTGCTTTTAATTAGTAAAAAGAAATAAGTGATATATTCCCTTAAAATCTGCACTGTCTTTTATATAGCATGTATACATGTATTGATTTGGTGAGCAAATTATAAAATAATAATTTACTGATAGTTTTCTTACCTGAAAAAAGGAGGTATTTTCCACCACCGACTGCGGTTTAACTGCAGATACATGGCTGCTGTTTATCCTTTGCAGGGGAAATATCCTAAATGCACTCTCTTGCTCCATGTTTGGCTTATTGTGAATACCTATAACAAAATAATAGATGGACGCATTTACTGCATAAATAACAGACTTTTGGTATTGTTTTATCACTTCGGTCACATCCATACATATTCAAGTTACAAGTTTTGTACATATATGGGTAATTAACTGCCGTAAAGCACCCACCAAGCAATCCCTTGAATGACTAAAGTACCTTTGGTCTTAACCTGACACTATTGCAACTTTAGGGCACATTCACATGTGCACTACTGCACCGCAACAACCTCAGCAAACACTTTTCTGCAATCAATAGGTCAAAGAAGTAAAGTTGACTGAACATACTCTGCCCAACTTGATGCTCGTTCGAGTATTAGCATACTCGATGGTGCTCGCTACTCGAGCGAGCATCACGCCGTGTTCGACCCTGCCCCAGTTTTGACCCCTCCCTGCCGCGACGCTGCGCACGTCAATGCTAGTTTGTGGCTGGCTTGGGGAGAGAGAGAAAGAGAAAGAAAGAGAGAAAGAAAGTGAAAGAGAGAGAAAGAGAGAGAAAAAGAGAGAGAGAGAAAGAGAGAGAGAGAGAGAAAGAGAGAGAGAGAGAAAGAAAAAGAGAGAGAGAGAAAGAAAGAGAGAGAGAGAGAGAAAGAGAGAAAGAAAGAGAGAGTGAAAGAGAGAGAGAAAGAGAGAGTGAAAGAGAGAGAGAAAGAGAGAGTGAAAGAGAGAGAGAGAAAGAGAGAGAGAGAGAGAAAAAAAAAAGAGCTCGGCAAGCGGCGGGTCGCATACAAAGATGCTCGAGTCTCCCATTAAAGTCATACTCGTTACTCGAATAGAGCTCTTGAATTTTACGAAAAGCTTGACTCAAATAATGAGGAGTTTTATGCCAGCATAGAAAATAGATGAAGATTGAAAGCAGGGGGCTGTCCCAGCTCATCACATTAACTATAATGCCAGAAAACTGATACCTGAAATCCACGCCCTAAACTCATAGTTGGCATACATTACTGATTTTGGCCCATGGATGGTCCAACATACGCCTTATGGGACTACTTTCTTTAAACTGGCATTTCATATGCTGGTCTGGGTAAACCATGCGCCCAGCTACAAGTTACAAATATATCAAGAAACATAAACCTATTAATACATTTGTCTCATATGGTGGCACTCCTGCCCACCAAATGAAAACCCTACAGCAGCTCCAAGCTGGAATAGGATTTTTGCTATCATCTAAGCCAGTTTCTGGTGTAGACTAGTAAATGTGATGGGCCTCGTGGCCACTTACCCTACAGCCAGAAAGAGAGAGAGAAAGAGAGAGAGAGAACCTTGCTCATTTTTTGAAAAATTGGCGGGGCACAGCATACACGCCCTAAAAGTTACAGTTTTGACACATGCACCAAAATTCTACCATTCTTAGGATAGAAGTCTAGCATCCCGGGCTTCTTAAATAGGCTTAATAGATCAGGCCGAATCTATAAAAATCTGAAATTTCCTTTTGTTTTGGCCTGAGATCCATTTAGTTTTATCTAGAGGGCAGATGCTGCAAAGCAGTGTAACTAAATATACGCCAGCCTCCAAGTCTAACAATGACATGTACAATTTGTTTTAAATATTGTCCCACAGTTAGCTTTTTTTCTGGTACAGCTTGCTCCACAATAATGTTTAATCTGCAGTGGGGCATATTTATGAACCATTTGCGCCATGAACATCAATTTTTAAAAGCGGGATAAAAAGTGGGGGTGGCTTGCGGCTTTGATGGGGTTTACAGACATTTATGGATTGAGACTTTTTTTTTTAAAGTTACAAAGTTTTTGTAAAATGTGATTGTTCCCAGCAGAGAAACCACGTGGTCTTGTAGATATG